>NC_057725.1:32001235-32080325 GCF_004010195.1 Chiloscyllium plagiosum
CACACAGACACTGACCGACATGGAAACACCCAGACACTGCCCAACAACACATCTCCCCCACACAACACTGCCCACACACAACACAACCCCACACAACTCACCCGAAACAACACCCCAACACAACTACCCCCAACCCACTCAGGAGGACACCATCCCACAGCACCCCACATCCCCACAACATACAACCACACAACCCCCATTCCCCCTACAACACATCAACCACCCTGGGGTAGGGGAGGGATTCTCTATGCCAAAGCGAGTCCCAACTCCCCGGGGGTGATTGTCCCAGAACGTTGGGGTGGGGGCAGAGTAGAAGGGGCACAAGCCCCAGGGTGTTGAGGGTGAGGGACACTGATCCCTCAGGTGGAGGGAACCGAGTTCTGGGGTGTAGAAAGCACGAGGAAGAAGTGGAAAGTAATGGAGCTCCTTTAAGAGCCCAGACCACTGATGGGTTTCAACACTTTATTTTTTAATTGTCTCAACCGTGTTTATACAACCTTCAGGTGGAAGCATGAGCTGATAGAGATTTTATTGTTGCATTATCTAATCCTGAGGTAAATTAGCTTACATTACACTTTTTTTTTAAAAGGACACAAGAGGGTGATGGTGGAGGGTTGTTTTTCAGACCAGAGGCCAGTGACCAGCGCTGCGCCACAGGGATTGGGGCTGCATCCACTTTTGTATTTATATAAATGATTTGGATGAGAATATAGAAGGCATGGTTAGTAAATTTGCAGAAGACACCAAATTTGGCAGGATAATGGACAGTGAGAAGGTTATCTAAAATTACAAAGAAATCTTGATTAATGGGCTGAAGAGTGGCATTGGAATTAATTCGAATAAATATGAGGTATTGCATGTGGATAAAACAAACAAGGGCAGGACTTCTACAATTAATATTCAGGCTTTGGGTAGGGTTGTAGAACTGAAAGACCTAGGGGTTCAGGTACATAGATCTTTGTGTTACAGGTAGACGGGTTGGTTAAGAAGGCATTTGTCCTCATTGCTCAATCCTTTGAGTATAGAAGTTGAGATGTCATGTTGAGGATCAGGGACACTGACCCTCTCAGTTATAGGATCAGGGGCACTGACTCTCTCAGTTATAGGATCAGGGGCACTGACTCCCTCAGTCATAGGAGAAAGTGAGGTCTGCAGACGCTGGAGATCAAAGCTGAAACTTTATTGCTGGAACAGCACAGCAGGTCAGGCAGCATCTAGGGAACAGAAGATTCGACGTTTCGGGCACGTGCCCTTCTTCAGGAATGACAGATCAGGGGCACTGACCCTCTCAGTTATAGGGTCAGGGGCTCTGAACCTCTCTCAGTTATAGGGTCAGAGGCTCTCAACCTCTCTCAGTTATAGGATCAGGGACACTGACTCCCTCAGTTATAGGATCAGGGGCACTGACCCTCTCAGTTATAGGATCAGGGACACTGACCCTCTCAGTTATAGGATCAGGGGCTCTGAACCTCTCTCAGTTATAGGGTCAGAGGCTCTCAACCTCTCTCAGTTATAGGATCAGGGACACTGACTCCCTCAGTTATAGGATCAGGGGCACTGACCCTCTCAGTTATTGGATCAGGTGCTCTGACTCCCTCAGTTATAGGATCAGGGGCACTGACTCCCTCAGTTATAGGATCAGGGGCACTGACCCTCTCAGTTATAGGATCAGGGGCACTGACTCCCTCAGTTATAGGATCAGGGGCACTGACCCTCTCAGTTATAGGATCAGGGGCACTGACTCCCTCAGTTATAGAATCAGGGGCACTGACTCCCTCAGTTATAGGATCAGGGGCACTGACCCCTTCAGTTATAGGATCAGGGGCACTGACTCCTTCAGTTATAGGATCAGGGGCACTGACCCTCTTAGTTATAGGATCACGGGCACTGACCCTCTCAGTTATAGGGTCAGGGGCACTGACCCTCTCAGGTATAGGATCAGGGGCACTGACCCTCTCAGTTATAGGGTCAGGGGCACTGACTCCCTCAGGTATAGGATCAGGGGCACTGACCCTCTCAGTTATAGGGTCAGGGGCTCTGAACCTCTCTCAGTTATAGGATCAGGGACACTGACCCTCTCAGTTATAGGATCAGGGACACTGACCCTCTCAGTTATTGGATCAGGTGCTCTGACTCCCTCAGTTATAGGATCAGGGGCACTGACCCTCTCAGTTATTGGATCAGGGGCTCTGACTCCATCAGTTATAGGATCTGGGCACTGACTCCCTCAGTTATAGGATCAGGGGTACTGACTCCCTCAGTTATAGTATCAGGTGCTCTGACTCCCTCAGTTATAGGATCAGGGGCTCTGACCCTTTCAGTTATAGGATCATGGCACTGACCCCCTCAGTTATAGGATCACGGGTTCTGATTCCTCAATTATAGGATCAGGGACACTGACCCTCTCAGTTATAGGGTCAGGGGCTCTGAACCTCTCAGTTATAGGATCAGGGGTTCTGATTCCCTCAGTTATAGAATCAGGGGTTCTGATTCCCTCAGTTATAGGATCAGGGGCACTGACCCTCTCAGTTATAGGATCAGGGGCTCTGGCCCTCTCAGTTATCGCATCGGGGGTCTGTGACCTCTCAGGTATAGGATCAGGGGTTCGGAACCTCTCAGTTATAGGATCAGGGGTTCTGATTCCCTTAGATATAGTTTCAGGGGCACTGACCCTCTCAGTTATAGGATCAGGGGCACTGACCCTCTCAGTTATAGGATCAGGTTCACTGACCCTCTCAGTTATAGGATCAGGGGCTCTGACCCTTTCAGTTATAGGATCAGTGGCTCTGACTCCCTTCGTTATAGGATCAGGTTCACTGACCCTTTCAGTTATAGGATCAGGGGCTCTGGCCCTCTCAGTTATCGCATCGGGGGTCTGTGACCACTCAGGTATAGGATCAGGGGCTCGGAACCCCTCAGTTATAGGATCTGGGGCTCGGAACCCCTCAGTTATAGGATCAGGGGCTCTGACCCTTTCAGTTATAGGATCCGGGGCTCTGACTCCCTCTGTTATAGGATCAGGGTCACTGACCCTCTCAGTTATAGGATCAGGGGCTCTGGCCCTCTCAGTTATCGCATCGGGGGTCTGTGACCTCTCAGGTAGAGGATCAGGGGCTCGGAACCCCTCAGTTATAGGAGCAGGGGCTCGGAACCCCTCAGTTATAGGATCAGGGGCTCTGACCCTTTCAGTTATAGGATTGGGGCACTGACTCCCTCAGTTATAGGATCGGGGGCTCTGTGACCCTCTCAGCTATAGGATCGGGAGCTCTGTGACTCCCTCAGTTATAGGATCAGGGACACTGACTCCCTCAGTTATAGGATCAGAGACAGTGACCCTCTCAGTTATAGGATCAGGGTCTCTGACTCCATCAGTTATAGGATCGGGGGTCTGTGACCCTCTCAGTTATAGGATCGGGGCTCTGACCCCCTCAGTCCCAAGAGTGTAGTGCTAAAAAGCACAGCAGGTCAGGCAGCATCGGAGGAGCAGGGGAATCTACGTTTCGGGCATAAGCCCTTCACCTGAAATGAGGCTTGTGAGTTGGATCTGAGGGATAAATGGGAGGGGGTGGGGTTGTGGGGAAGTAACTGGGAAAGCAATAGTGGATGAAGGTGAGGGAGAAGTTGATAGGTCAGGGGGCAGTGATGGACGGGTCTGCAGGGCGGTACCGAATTGCAGACTTGGGACTGTGGTAATGTGGAGGCAGGGGAAATGAGGAAGCTGTTAAATTCCACATTTATCTCATATGGTTGCAGGATCCAAGGTGGAATATGAGGGGTTTCTCCTCCAGGGGTCGGGTGGTAATGGTTTGGCAGTGGGCTGGTGGTGTGTGTGGACCTGATGAGGGAGTAGTGGAGGGAATAGTCTTTTTGGAACGCTGTTAGGGGTGGGGAGGGAAATATATCTCTGGTGGTGGGGTCCATTTGGAGGTGGCGGAAGTGGCGGAGGATGATATGTTGTATGCGGAGGTTGGTGGGGTGAAAGGTGAGGACCGGGGGTGTTCTATCCTTGTTGCGTTGGGAGGAGTGGGATTCAAGGGTGGTCATGTGGGAAGTGGAGGAGATACGCTGGAGGGCATTGTCAACTACGTGGGAAGGGAAGTTGCAATCGTGGAACAAGGAGGCCATGATCCAGCGCATCTCCTCCACTTCCCGCACCACCGCCCTTGAACCCCGTCCCTCCCAACGCAACAAGGACAGAACTTCCCTGGTCCTCACCTTCTATCCCATCAACTTCCACATACAATGCCACCTCTGCCACCTCTAAAAGGACCCCACCATCAGAAATATATTTCCCTCCCTCAGTGTTCCGAAAGGACCATTCCCTCTGTGACGCTCTCATCAGGTCCATTCCCCCCACCAGCCCACACTTCGCTCCTGGCACCTTTCCCTGCCACCACAGGAAGTACAAAACCTGTGCCCACACCACTCCCCTCACCTCCATCCAAGGCCCCAAAGGATTCTTCCACATCCATCAGAAATTTACCTGTACCTCTACCAATGTCATCTACTGCATCCATTGCACCCTGTGTGGTCTCCTCTGCATCGGGGCAACAGGATGTCTTGTGGATCATTTTAGCGAATATCTCTGGGACACCCGCACCCACCAACCCCACTGCCCCATGGCTGAACACTTCAACTCCCCCTCCCACTCCATCAAGGACATGCAGATCCTGGGACTCCTCCACTGCCAAACCATTACCACCTGACACCTGGAGGAGGAACACCTCATATTCCATGTTGGGACCTTGCATCCACACGCGATAAATGTGGATTTCAACAGCTTCCTCATTTTCCCTCCCACCACATTATCCCAGTCCCAAGCCTCCGACTCGACACTGCCCTCCAGACACGTCCATTACTCCCAGCATCTGCAATCCTCACTTTCTCCTTCTGACTCCCTCAGTTATAGGATCTCAGCTCTGAGTTCCTCACTTGTAGGAACTGGGATCTAACACACTCAGTGACAGGACAATATGACCCACACAAATTTGCTATTCTCATCCTCCTTGGTGGGGTATGTCATGGGTTTGGATAATAACTTTGAAGGAGCCTTCTTGAGTCAGTGCTGTGCATCTTATAGATGGTCCACTACTGGCATTGCGTTGGAGAGTGAATGTTGAAGGTGGTAGATGGGGATCTAGCAAACTATGATGGTGTCAAATTTCTTGAGTATTGTTGAAACTGGATCCATCCAGTCAAGTGGACAGTATTCAATCATACTCTTGATTTGTGCCTTTGAGATAGTGGACTGGCACTGAGGAGGCAGGAGGTCAGTTACCAATGACTTATCAGTCTCTGCCTTAGTAACCAACTTATTTGTGCATTACATAAAAATATTTCTCTCCCTTTTTTGTTTCTTTTGCCTTTTACCATAAATCTAAACCATTGGGTTATTGACCCTCTGCCAGTGGAAAGTGTTTCTTCCTATTTACTCAATGAAAAAGCTTTATGATTTTTGAATGCCTCTGTTAAATCTCCTCTTAGCCTTCTCTGCTGGAAAGAGCTTTCCATTCTTTCCATGTAATTGAAGTCCCGTATTACTGGGACAACTGTGTAAAATCTCCTCTGTATCTTCTGTAAGATGTTAATGTTATTCCTGAGGTGTGTCTGGAATTGAATAACATATTCCAGCTAATAAGATCTACAACAAAGGACCATCCTCAGTCATTTCTAACACCTTCAATATGATATCACAACCCAAATATATCTTCCCTCCCCTCTCAGCATTCCTTATGGACAATTCCTTATGTGATGTCCAGATCCAATGCTCCATCACCCCCAGCACTTCATTCCCACTCTTGCCACGTTCCCACAACATCATTTAATGTGTAACATGTGCCTGTTTACCTTCTCCATCCTTCAGGTGGAGCAGTGATTGGTTTGTACTTCTTTCAGTCTAGTCTACTATATTCATCACTCAAAATGTGGTCCCCCCCCCCCCCCCCCCCCGCCCACAACTCTGCTCAATCCATAAGCATGATGCCAACCTTACGATTGCTCTGGTCGTGCTCTTGTGCTCACATTTCTATCCTAGGTCTGCCACAGTGTTCCAGCGAAGCCCAATAGAAGTCCAATGAGGAACAGCACCTCAATTTCTGTTGAGGCACTTTATAGCCTTCTAAATTTAACACTGAATTCAACAATTCTGAACTCCATTTGATATTCCACCAACACTGTCCCACCTCAATACTATTTGAGGTTGTCTTGCATTATTTTGCTTTCAGTCAGAGCATGTCTTGTTCCGTCCTTATTGCCTGCTGTGTATCTGTACCTTGTCTTCTGTACAGCCATTATCACTTTCTTTGTCTTTTGTTTCATGACATAGAGTCATGCAGCACAGAAACAGACCCTTTGGTCCAACTAATCTATGCTGAATAATTAAACTAGTCCCATTGCCTGTGTTTGGCCAATATCCTTCTAAACCTTTCCTGTTCACGTACTTATCCAAATGTTGTAACTGTATTTGCATCTACCACTTCCTCTGCCAGTTCATTGCACATAAAAATCACCCTTGTATGAAAACTTTGCCCCTCAGGACCCTTTCAAATCTTTCTCGTTTCATCTTAAACATATACCTCCTAGTTTTGAACTCCCTTACTCTAAGGAAAGGACCGTAGCTGTTCACCAGAGTCTAGAGCTAAGGGGCACAGTTTAAAAGTAAGGGATCTCCCACTGAGACAGACAGGATGAGAAGTTTTCATTCTCAAAGCATCATTAGGCCTTGGAATTCTCTTCTTCAGAGCGTGCTGGAGAGTGAACCATTGAATACTTTTCAGATTGAGATAGATAGATAGATTCTTGGTAAAAAGGAACTCAAAGGGTATAGGAGGTAGATAGGAAAGTAGATATTAGGCTATAATCAAATCACCCATGATCCTATTAGATACAAAGAACTGCAGATGCTGGAAACTTGAAGTAAAAACAGAAATTGCTGGAGAAAATCTAGAGGCCAGGCAACATCTGTGGAGAGAAATCAGAGTTAATGTCTCAAATCCAGTGGAAACAATCCTGAGGGCCAGGACTTATATGCATTTGGAAAGGCAAGGTCTGATTGGGGATGGTCAACATGGCTTTGTGCATGGGAAATCATGTCTCACAAACTTGATTGAGTTTTTTGATGAAGTAACAAAGAGGATTGATGAATGCAGAGTGGTGGATATGATCTATGTGGACTTCAGTAAGGTGTTTGACAAGGTTCCTCATGGGAGACTGATTAGCAAGGTTAGATTTCATGGAATACAGGGAGAACTAGCCAATTGGATACAGAACTCGTGGTGGAAGATTGCTTTTCGGACTGGAGGCCTATGACCAGCGGTGTGCCACAAGGATTGGTGCTGGGTCCACTGCTTTTCATCATTTATATTAATGATTTGGATGTTAACATAGGAGGTATAGTTAAGAAGTTTACAGATAACACCAAAATTGGAGGTGTAGTGGATAGCGAAGAAGGCTACATCAGTGTACAACAGGTATTTGATCAGATGGGCCAATGGGCTGAGGAGTGACACATGGAGTTCAATTTAGATAAATGTGAGGAGCTACATTTTGGAAAAGCAAGTCAGAGAAGGACTTGTATACTTAATGGTAAGGTCCTAGAGAGTTCAGGTTCATAGTTCCTTGAAAGTGGAGTCACAGGTAGATAGGATAGTGAAGAAGGCAATTAGTATGCTTTCCTTTATTGGACAGAGCATTGAGTATAGGAATTAGGAGGTCATGTTGCGGCTGTACAGGACATTGGTTAGGCCGCTTTTAGAATATTGTGTGCAATTCTGGTCTCCCTCCTATTGAAAGGGTGTTGTGAAACTTGAAAGGGTTCAGAAAAGATTGACAAGGATGTTGCCAGGGATGGAGAGCTTGAGCAAGAAGAAGAGGCTGAATTGGCTGGGGCTGTTTTCCCTGGAGCTTCGGAGGCTGAGGGGTGACCTAATAGAGGTTTATAAAATCATGAGGGATATGCGTAGGATAAATAAACAAGGTATTTTCCCTGGGGTGGGGAATCCAGAAGTAGAGGGCATAGATTTAGGGTGAGAGCGAAAGATATTAAAGGGATCTAAGGGACCTATCACACGCACAACCCTTTTTCATGCAGAGGGTTCTGCGTGTATGGAATGAGCTGCCAGAGGAAGTGGTGGAGGCTGGTACAATTACAACATTTAAAAGGCATCTGGATGTGTACATAAATAGGATGGATTTAGAGATATAAGGGCCAAGTGCTGGCAAATGGGACTAGGTTAGGTTGGGATATTTGGTTGGCATGGACAAGTTGGACCAAAGGGTATGTTTCTATGCTGTACATCTCTGACTCTTCATCAGAACTGGTCTTATAAAATGGTGGAGCAGACTTGTGGGGTAGAATGGTGTCCTCCTGCTCCTATTTCATATGTTTGTATGGACCAAGCTTTTATCCTGTAAAGATCTTTGATTTCCAGTCTCCCTGTTCTTCTACGCTATGTGCCCTCCCTCCACCCACCCACCCACCCCTCCTTCTTCATTGCATCAATTCCATCACAATTACATCGCTTCAAGTCTGACGAAGAGTCATATTGAACTCTGCTTTCTCTCCACAGATGGTGCCTGACCTGCTGAGTTTCTCCAGCACTCACTGTTTATATTTTAAATATCTAACATCCTTGCTCTTGAAACTAATTGCTCTATTTAACTTTTGAACTTAATTTCTCAATTAATAAAGCTGTCTTTTTAAAAAATTTCCGAACTAGTCCTGTCACCTTCAAAGGTTTGTGCAATACAACGAAATGTTCTTGCACCCTCTTTTACATTTCTACCATGTACTTTATGCTGTCACTCCTCATCTTCCGACTGAAATGAATCACTTCACACTTCTCTGTTTTAAATTTCATCTGCCATCTGTGTCCCATTTCTCCAGTCTGTCTATATTCCCCTGAAGTCTGTTACTATCTAAATCATTAATATACATCAAGAAGAACAGTGGTCCCAATAGAAGCTCCCCCCCCCCCCCCCCAACTTCTTGTGGACATCTTAGTACATTTCCTTCCAGTCTGAAAAAAATGATCATTCATGACTTCTGCTTGTTTCTGTTCCACAGCCAATTTTGTATTCATGCTGCCACCAACCTCTTTTAATCCCGTGACTGTTAATTGGTCTCTGTGACAGTGCCCATCCCTCCAGATGGCATCACTTACATTTTTGTTGGTGCCTGGATCCCAGAGACTAATCCAAGACATGCATCATATCACAAGCAAGCCTTAATGTACTGTTCCCGTGACACAGTACGCAACACATCCCCTGATTTAAATCAAATATTCAAGTGAATGTAAGCTCCAAAATTAACCCTAAGTTGATTGATTAAAAGCTGAGAATGTGGAAACTGCTGACAACAAATGCTAAGCTGATATATTAACTGATGACTTTTCTCACAAGTCTTGTAGAATGTCAAAAAACTTTAGAGATTTTCCCATTTTTGACCTGCCCAAGATTATTCCCTTTACTTAGTTAAAGTGCCTACGGATTTGGAAACTCCTCTGTTTGAAACTAATGTCTTAAACTTAAAGACAATGACAAAGGCATGAAGACAGCATTGGCCAAAGTAAACTTGGACAATAGATAAAAAAGTAAGGCAGAGAAAGTGATGAACATTGAAGGAAATAGTTCATAATTATCAGCAAAGATATCTTTTGTTGAGAAAGAAGTAGTTGACAAGAAGGATGAATCATCCGTGGCTAACAAAGGAAGTTTCCAATGGGATCAATATTTATGGCTCTCCACTGACAGGTTTGAAAGGAGAGGAATGTAAAATAAAGCCTGCCTCCTGTCTGCTGACTTACTCCTGATCTGTGTCCCATCTACGGGAGGGATGGAAGTGTAGCAGACAAGGCAATAAGCACAGAGATGGTAGAATAAGCATAGAGTCACAGTCCTACAGCTTGGAACCAGACCCTTTGATCCAACTCACCCACGCCGACCAACTTTCCCAAACTAAACTAATCCCACTTGCCTGTATTTGGCCCATATTCCTCTAAACCTTTCCTATTCATGTACCGATCCAAAAGTCTTTTAAATGTTGTCACTGTATCTTCCACTTCCTCTGGCAGTTCATTCCACATACAAACCACCCTTTGTGTGAAAAAGTTGCTCCTCAGGTCACTTTTAAATCTTTTTCCCCTCACCTTCAAAGTATGCCCGTTAGTTTTGAACTCCTCTATCCTAGGGAAAAGACCTTTGCTATTCACCTTATCTATGTCCCTCATGATTCTATAAACCTCTGTAAGATCACTTCTCAACCTCCTTCACTCCAGTGGAAAAAGTCCCAGCCTTTCCAATGTCTCCTTATAACTCAAACCCTCCAGTTCTGGCAACATCCTGGTAAATATTTTCTAAACCCTCTGCCATTTAATAATATCCATCCTGTAGAAGGGTGACCACTAACTGTACACAGTACTAAAAGTGGCATAACCAACATTCTGTACATCCTCAGCATGATGTCCCAACTCCTATACCATTGGTCTGAACAATGAAGGCAAATGTGCTCAATGCCTTGTTTACCTGTGATGCAACTTTCAAAAAACTTCTAGTCCTCTGATTGACAACACAACCCTGGGCCCTACCATTAACTGTATAAGTCCTGCTCTTACTCATTTTACCAAAATGCAATACCTCGCATTTATCCAAATTAAACACCATCTGCCACACCTTAGTCCATTGGCCCAAATGATCACGATTCCTTTGTAATTGTAGATAATCTTCTTCACTGTCAACTATACCATCATCCACAATCTTACCAATCATGCCTCCTAAATTCTCATCCAAATCATTTATATACATGACAAACAACAGTGGACCCAGCACCGATCCCTGTGGAACACCACTTGTCACAGACATCCAGTCCAAAAAACAGCCCCCCTCCACCCTCCTCTGTCTCCTACTGTCAAACCAATTTTGTATCCAATTGGCAAACTCTCCCTGGATCCCATGTGATCTAACTTCACTAATCAGTCTACCATGCGGAACTGCATCAAAGGCTTCTTCTGGAGGGTCCCCTGAGCTCACAAGGGGAAGGCATTCCTCACCTTTGGAATGTTATCTCCTTGCCTTGGATTGGGTGTAACTCATGTCCGGATGATATTTTTAGTTCTGCAGATGTAGTTCTAG
This sequence comes from Chiloscyllium plagiosum, assembly GCF_004010195.1. Classification (NCBI taxonomy): domain Eukaryota; kingdom Metazoa; phylum Chordata; class Chondrichthyes; order Orectolobiformes; family Hemiscylliidae; genus Chiloscyllium; species Chiloscyllium plagiosum. The sequence continues at coordinate 32,012,363 of NC_057725.1, forward strand.
CAGTGGCCACTACTCCCTTTTAACCAGACGTAGCTCCCTAAGGCAGGATTCTCTGACTCTGAGGGGCAAGCGTCTCACTAATGGAGACCACCGCTGGTGTATTATTGCTGCAGGAAAGCCTGATTTCATGTTGGGGAGATGCCAACTAGGTTTTAGGTCATGAGGGTGGGTACTTCATCAGCCCATAAAATCCAGCCCATCTGTACTGAATTGAAAATGAGGGTGTTCAATGCTGTGAGGAATAGCGGTTGGCTAAAAGATTGTGAAAATCTCAGAGGATAACTAAATTAAAACAAAGGAGAATAAATTTGAATTTAAAAATTACCAACCTGTCGCAAGAAATATAAAAACAGATCGTAAGAACGTGAAAAAGGATTCAAGCATACTTCCCATTGACAGAAGTTAGACTAACCTTTCTCCATGCTTCCCGCCTTCTCTTGATTACCAGCCGTGATAATTTTGGTACTTTCCGAACAGTTGGGACCTTTCCAGAACCAGGAAAATTTTGGAAGATTATAACTGATGAAATCCGTTATCACTGCAGCCACTTTGATCTTTGCAAGAAAGACAACAGTTTCATGGGACTTAATTTAGTCCAACGCAGACAACAATAATAATCAGAGAAGCCCATGTATTAACCTACAGCAAATCTTATTCTCTTATCACCCCTTAGTAAGTTACAATGGCTCCTGGTTAGGTATATTAACATTAGAATTCTCATTCAAATTCCTTGGTATCTTTGCCCCTCACTATTTCTGGCTTATCTTCCGGATCTCAATCCTCAAAGATATAAACATAGAAATGAAGAACAGGAGTAGGCCACTCTGCCTTTTGAGCCTTCTCTGCCATTCAATACAATCATGTCTGATCCTCTGCCTCAGTACCATCTCCTGCTTTCTCTCCATACACTTGATTACTTTAATGGCTAAGAAGTATCTCCTTTTTTTCTTGAATATATTGAATGACTTGGCCTCCACAGCTTTCTGTGGTAAAGAATTCCACAGTTTCACTACTTTTTGAGTGAATACACATCTTCATCTCAGTCTTAAATGGCCTACTCTGTATCCTGAAACTGTGACCCCTGTTCCCAACCTGGGGAAAACATCCTCCCTGCGTCTGTCGAGCTCTGTTTGAATTTTATACATTCCAATCGGATTTCCCCCCATTCTTCTAATCTCTGGTGAGTACATGCTCAGTCAAACTAACTGCTCCTCAATGTCAGTCCTACCTTCTCTGATATCAGCCTCTGATGCACTTCTTTTATGGCAAGTGTAACCTTTCTTAGGTTGGAAGACCAAAACTGCATGCAATGCTCCAGGTGTACTCACACCAAGGTCCTGTATAACCGAAGTAAGTCATCTTTACTTCTGAACTCAAATCCTCTTGCAATGCTGGGCCATATACCATTTACCTTCTAACTGCTTGCTGCACCTGCCTGTCTATTTTCATTATCCTAATATATCTCCATTTAAATAATACTCTGCCTTTCTGTTTATCACACTAAAGTGTGTAACCTCACACTTAACCATGTTCTACTGCATCTGCCATGTATTGCCCATTCACTCCTCTTATCTAAATCACTATGAAGGCCCCTTGCATACTCCCATTGGTCTCGGTGCTCCTTTAATTCAGACCTCTTGTGCACTCCTCCTAATTCGAATTGCTCCACGATTAGTAGTCTGAGGCTCAGGCTCTAAAATCCTCTCCCTACACCTCTCCATTTCTGTAGTTTGCTTCCCTCCTTTAAAACACTAGCAAAACCTCATAAGCAGTTGCTTGTCATACCTAATATCTTCTTGTCTGTTGCAGTGTCATGTCTGTTCCTGTGAAATACTTGGGACATTGTATATTGTTAAATGTGCTGTGCTGTATAAAGTATATCTCCCTTAATGTTATTTACTTTGGTTGGATATGATTGTATCAATGGTACGGTTGTGAGGAAGTTTTGTTTTCAGTTTCAGGGTGGAGTCTGGACTCTTGGCCCAGGTCTTTGTGATTATCTAATGACTGTGGATGTGATGCTGTGCACAGCTTCAATTTTCAATCTGTGTTCCATCAGTGTGGACAGGTAAGTACTTTCCAAATTTTAAATCATTGTATCCTAAGATGGACTTTGAACTAGAAAAAAGCAATGGCTTGCCTCACAAAAATATCCAGATCTGACAGAGATCAGACAAGCTATTGACAGAAGAATCACACTGAAGGATAAATAACTTCTTGGAGGTTCCAAAGTTGTCACCTCTCCAGGAGTGCCTTGATGTCTCGGAATCAAAGATTTAGCTTCAGGACAACATTGTTGTCAAATCTCAGGAGGACAAAATACTTATTCAGAATTAAAAGAAAAATTATTTCATTTCATGCTCTTTAAAATATATTCACTTTAAAAATATTGGAGATGGGACAGTAGCCTGTTAGACCAGGTTAGATGGTTAAAAATGGGAAGCTAAGTGCTGAAACGTCCAGCAATATGTCCAGTCAAAGTTGGCAACTAACCTGCCAAACATAACAATTTGTCAGGGATGAGCTCACACCACTCTTCTGCCCTTAGGTCATTAGTGCTGAATTGCAAATCATAGAATCCTACAGGATGGAAACAGGCCATTTGGCCCAACAAGTCCACACAGACCCTCCAAAGAGTAACCCACCCAGACCCATTCCCCGACCCTACTACTCTACATTTCCCCTAATGAACGCACCTAGCCTACACATCCCTGAACACTGTGGGCAATTTAGCATGGCTGATTCACCTAACCTGCACATCTTTGGACTGTGGGAAGAAACTGAAGCACCTGAAGGAAATCCACACAGACACAGGGAGAATGTGCAAACTCCACACAGACAGTTGCCTGAGGCTGGAATCAACCCTGGGTCCCTGCCACTGTGAGGCAGCAGTGCGAACCACTGAGCCACTGTGAAATGTCTGGCTCTGACACAATTGAAATTAAAAATATTCAGAAGCATTTCACACTCTTCAGATACTAAAGCAGTCCATGCAATAGTATCTGGACAACATTCAGGCTGTGGAGTAAAGAATCAAGTGTACCTTTACACTAATATTAGCACTGAGTATAGAATCATAAAATCCCTATCATGCAGCTAGAGGCCATTCAGCCCATTGAGTCTGCACCAACCTTCCAAAGAGCATTCCTTCCATCCCGACCCTTCCCCACATTACCATTGCTATCCCACCTAGCTTGCACAACGCGGGCAATTTAGCATGGCCAATCCACCCAACCTGCACATCTTTGGATTGTGGGGAAACCTAAGCACAAAAAAAAAACCCAAGCAGACATAGGGAGAATACACAAACAGCACACAGTCACCCAAGGCTGGAATCAAATCCGGTTCCCAGGCGCCGTGAGGCAGCTGAGTCACCACCACATAATGAGTTATGCCATAACATCAGATAACATGGGTCTGCAACTCGGGTGTATAGGGTTCTAGTGATGTCCTCTCCTACCATTCCTTTGTATACTTAAAAGGTTGCTGATGTTCACTAACATGGGTGTGGCCCACCTTCAATCAATAACCCAGACACGATGGTGAGTGTTCATCAGATCTAGAGAAACAGTGGCCAGCATCAAGGGAACAGCTGATGAGAAGCCCAGTAGCAGTGAAGTGCCACAGATGAAGGATGAGGCTAACCTACCAATCTGACTGCAGAAGATGCGGAAAGCTGGAAGGGAGTCCCATCCACAAGAGGGAGCAGTGGGTGAAGAACTTTGAGACCAATCCTGTCACTGGGCTTCAGCATGGACACCTCTAGTAATACTAAAAATCACAGAAAAGCCCACAGCTGAGAATACAGCACGCTGAAAAGTCTATTGGCTGCATTGTATTATAGTCTTCGATGGAACTAGAAGACTGTATAGAGTTAGGAAACGAAAAGAGATATAGAAAGTCCACCAACAGGAGGAACAGAGCATAACTCCATAAGTTACAAGAATAGAAGTAGGCCATTCTGTCTGCTCCATCATTTAATGAGATCATTGCTAATCTGATAAGCCTCAATTCCCCATTCCTGCCTTTTCCCAAAGCCCTTGATTCCCTTATTGAATAGAAATCGGTCTATCTCAGCCTTGAATATACTCAATGACCCAGCCTCTGTAACACTGTCTGATAAAGAGTTCCACAGATTCACTACCCTCTGAGAGAACAAATTCCTCCTTATCTCTGTTGTTTTGAGATGATACTCTCTTTCTCCAGTTATGGTTGTATTTATTTTCTAAACCCTTTTTGCCCAGTGATTATTCAATAATTTTGGAATGCTATTCATGTTTTTACTTTGAAAATTGATCCAAAGTATTTATTCAATACCCCTTCCATTTCCTGGTTCCCTATTATTATTTCCCTAGCCACATTCTGTGAGATGCCTATGTTTATTTTGACCTTTCTTTTTCCTTTATATGCATTCAAAGAAATTATCAGTCTTGATGTTACTTGCAAGTTTATCCTCAAAGTTTGTTTGTTCTCTCTTTTTCTTTTGGTCAACTTTTGTTAGTTTTTCCCTCGCTATCTTACCGCTAATCTTTGCCCATTGTATACATTTTTCTTTCACTTCATTGATTAGTTATGGTTGGCTTATCCCCTTCCTAGAATCTTTCTGTTCACTGAAATGCATTTTTGCTGTGAACCATGAACTATTTCGTTGACTACCTGCTGTTGTTCCTTGACAGACTTTGCTGGTAAACCCCTTGCCCTGTCCATTCCAGAAAACTCTGACCTCATTCCTTTGTAATTATCCTTACAAAGCCCAAGTTATTCTCTCTCAATTTGAGTGCTAAATTCTACCATCTTTCCTGGGGAATCTTTTATTCTGAGATTATTTATTAAACCTGCCTCATAACACATTACCAGACCTAAACTGTTTGGATACAGTTTGAGGAAATTGTCCCATATACAATCCATAAATTCTTCTTTATAGTTTCCTCTGGCAATCTGACTTTTGCAATCTAAATGAAGATTGAAGTCATCTGTGATTAATGTACTGCCTTTTTCTCATGTCCTCATCTCATGCTGTATTTATGTGGACCCTGTTTAGCGCCAGCTTTACTCAACAGGACTGTTTCTGTTTCTCCTCTCTCTCAGGTTTATTGCTGTGTTGATCCCACTGAATTACAACAGGAAACACGTGGATCTCCGGCAGATCATCTTGATCTCCATGACCTGGATCTTGGCATTTGCCGTTGCCTCACCAATTGTCTTTGGCCTGAACAATGTTCCTGACAGAGATCAGACCGTCTGTCAATTGGAGGATAATAATTATATAATTTATTCTTCCGTTTGCTCCTTCTTTCTCCCCTGCCCAATTATGCTGCTTTTGTATTGTGGTATGTTCCGGGGCCTCAGGCGGTGGGAGGAAGCACGGAAACGCAAGCTAAGGCATAACTTGCATGGTTTCAGGAAAATTAATGGAGACCCCACTGAGCCGCAGAGTCCTCCTCCGCTAATAGACCGAAGTCCGACACAAGTCAAACGTGAAGAACTGCATCTCTTTCCAAAGTCAGACTGTGATTTATCAAGACAGTTTGTGGACCGGTCCATTCAGACTGTAACATTTTCAGAAGTCAAGTACGTTCGCTCGCGCCCAGTGAACAGGAGGAAGCGTGCAAAGATTAATGGAAGAGAGCGCAAAGCAATGAAAGTGTTACCCATTGTTGTAGGTGAGTGTCAGGCACTGTGTATGTTGTATCTGGTTCTGTCACCAATTCATGAATGTAAGTTTGCTTGCTGAGCTGAAAGGTTCATTTTCAGATATTTCGTCACCATACTAGGTAACTAGGAATGGGAAATGATATCACTAACACAGGAAATGACATCACCAACCCATGGAAACCTAAACACATGAATAGAAAGCGCGACATAACACCAGCGCTTCACCAGAGGCTCACTGATGGTGTTACCTCGGATGGTGATATGGTGATGAAACGTCTGAAAACAAGCCTTCTAGCTCAGTGAGCAAACTTACATCCAGAACCTCAACCTGAGCTACAAACCTTCTCAACTCGCTGTCACCAATTCATGTTTTGTTCCATTGATTCTGTTTAAATTCAGCCCTGCTTCAAAACAACTGGAAGTTCCAGTTGGTTCCAATGAAGCTTTAAATTAAGAATCTCACCTGCATAGAAGCAGGCCATTCAACCCATCATACCTATGCTGACTCTTCGGTGAAGCTATCCAGTCAGTCCAACTTGCAACCCCTCCAATTCTACCTCCATAACCCTGCAGAATTTACCCTTGATTATTTCTTCAAGTTCCTTTTGAAAGTTAATATGGAACCAACTTTTCAGGCAGTGCAATCTAGATCACAAGAAGCTACTGCCTGAAAAATATTCCTGTTATCTCCCCTTGGTTCTTTTGACTATAATTTTAAATGTGTACCCTCAAGTTACTGACCCTCCTGCCTTTGGTCACAGTTTATCCTTATTTGACCTATCAAAGCCCTGCATGATTTTGAACAGCTTTGTTAATTTTCTCTTTCACTCCCTCTGCTTTGAAGAGAACAACACCGTCTTCTCCCGTCTTTCAGAATAACTGAAGTCCCTCATCCACGGAAGCATTTCAGTAAATCTCCTCCAGAGCCTTTCAAAGGCCACTTCATGTGTAAAGTGTTGTGCCCAGAGCTGGACATAATACATCTGCTACAGTTTAGCCATTAATTTATTAAACCTATTGTAATAGTTCTAGTATATCAATATTTGTATCATTTGATTTTAATATTGTCATCTGATTTCTCTCATTTAGGAAGCTGCTGAAAGTTAGAATCTCATTGGCAGATTTTTCATTTACAGTAACATTTGTGTTTAAATGAACTGAAGGTGATAACTGGACATGTTACTTGGTCACTCAGTTTTCTGATAAACCCTACTTATACATTACGTATGTACATATTAATTAAGAGCCAGAGTAGGCCACTCTGTCTTCCAGCCTGCTTCACCATTGAATAAGATCATTATACCATGTTCTCATCAACCCCTGAACACCTTCTGTCCTTTGCTTATTCAAGAATCTATCTACCTTTACTCTGAAAGAATCAAAGTTTCCACCACCTTTTGAGGCACACAGTTCCAAAGATTCATGCCTCTCAGTGAGATAAAAAACATTGTCCTTCTTTCTGTCTTCTGTGAACTTGAAGGAAGTAAGTGCTTTAATATATTAATTCCTGCTTCAGTGTTTAGTTAATATTTTACCAATATAGCAACTTAACTTGGTGTAGACAAACCGGTCCGTCCCTCAGTGAGGGGTGAGCTTAATATTTTATTTCTATTACTGAATAGCTTAAGGCGATGAGGTGACATGTCAGGTTTAATCCGGAGTGAACAGAGTCCACACGTCGTAGATAGTCAGTGACGTGAGTGTTTGAGCATCCAGACTAATCTTGTATCTGATGCAATAATCCCAGGAGACACAATACATGCTTATTCAGCAGCAGCATGTTGAGGGCATTAGGACTAGCCGTTAGCAATTTGGGATGTAAGTCCAGAGTTACCAGTCTTCGTACTGAGTGCTGATTACAATGAGACATATTTTCTCAGGACCGTCAATCCAAACCCTATGCGGTAGTTTATGACTGTTGTGCCCATATATTGGTCAGGCAGGTTGCGAAGCTTTAACTCACAAGTTTATGTCCTATGACAGCGCTGCATAATGGGCATGCATTTCCCTCCCCCTCCCAGCTGGAATTTTGGGAGAATCCTGCCCACCATCCCAATGGCTGCAATGTTGCACTGGGAGCAGCATAGATTGCTTTAAGGCGAGACTTGTGCGCCAACTTGGTAACAGTCCTGCCTCAGAAAGCACTGGGCCAATCAGATGGCCAGCACTCTGTAGTTCCACACTGCCACCAGGAGGGCTGGTCACAAGTGGGACCACAGATAGTCCCCAGTGCTTGGGAGCCCAGATATATCTGGAATCAGATGTCTCAGTGAGGAAGCGCTGAGAGGCTAGATTCAAGAAGCCAAAGAGGGAGATTAAAAAAGGATGACTCCAATGGGCTTTGCGGCTCCTCAAAGGAGGTTGGTATATCCTGTCTGATGTCAGCATGCGTAGCAAAAACTGTCAGGCTTCTCGCAAGGTGTGGGCCATCCCCCACTGCCAATAAAATATTGGCAGTGGCGTTTAATGTATTAGACACTTAATGATTTGAATCGGCCCAAAATTGTCTGACACGTCTCCTGTAAATCCTCACCCCACACCCCAACGTAGATTTTTGTAGCGGTCATGGATGGGAAAACAGGCAACGGGATGTTCACCCAATGGATTTTACATTCAAACAGCAGAGTGTAAAATTCACCCATCAAATCCACTGTGAAAATGTAGTATTGAGGGAGCACAACAAGAAGGTGCGAGGGAAACTAATAAGGCTGAAATTTGCTAGGGATGCATCCTAAGATATTTAGGAGATAGTGGATACACTGGCAGTAATCTTGCAAGAATCCTTAGATTCTGCAAAAGTGTCAAGTGCCAACGTAATATCTTTACTTAAAAAGGGACAGAGACAAAAAATAGGTAATTGCAGACCAGTTGGCTTAACATTACTAATAGCAGAGTATTTACAAATACAAGAAGAGCTTTTGCCCGAGGCATCGATTTTCCTGCTCCTCGGATGCTGCTGTGCTTTTCCAGCACCACACTCTCACCTGATATGATCAAGTTGAGTTAGCATCACTTCATTAAAGGGAAATCATGCCTGACAAATTTACTAGAATTCTTTGAGATAACAAGCAGGTGAGATAAAGGGACAGCATTGAATGTAATATATTTGGATTTTCAGAAGGTGTTTGGGAAGGTACCATACATAAGTCGATTAATAAGAGAAGAGTCTATGTGTTAGAGGTTGTATATTAGCTTGGATAGAGGATTCGCTATCGAACAGAAGGCAGAGATTTGGGATGAAGGGCATTTTGAGAATGGCAACCAGTAACTAGTGGAGTGCACATGTACCAGTGCAGGGACCACAATTATTTACAATATGTATGAGTGACTTCGATGAGGAAAGTAAATGTATTATAGCTAAGTTTGCAAATGATGCAAAAATAGGTGGAAAGTTAAGTGGTGAGGATGAGACAAAGAGTCTGCAGAGGGCCTTAGACAGTTAAGCAAGTAGACAAAAACTTGGCAGTTGGAATATAATGTGAGTTTTTGTTTTGTCAGAAAGAATAAAGGAGCTAGAATATTATTTAAATGGAGAAAGACTGCAGAAAGCTATAGAACAAAGGAATTAGAAATAAAAGTTGTTGGAGAATCCTCAGCAGATCTGGAAGTTCTGCTTTTGTTTCAGATTTCCAGAATCTGCAGTCCTTTATTTTATTTTATAGAACAGAGAGATTTGGAAGCCCTCAACCAAGAATCACAAAAAGCTGGCATCCAAGTTCAATGGGCAATAGGGAAAGCAAATGGAATGTTGGCCTTTCTTTCAAAGAAATTGGAGAATATAAATCAGGAGGTTCTGCTTAGTTAGACCACTCCTAGATCACAACTGGAAAACTGTGAACAGTTTTGGGCTCTAATATAAAGAAAAATACACTGGCATTGGAAGCAGGGCCATAGAATGTTCACTAGGCTAATACCGAGTGTCGAGGGACTGTCTATGAGGAGAATTTAAATAAGTTTGGCCTGTACTCATTAGAATTTAGAAAAATGAGGGGCAACCTTATTGAAACATGCAAGATTCTTAGGTTAAAAATCACACAACACCAGGTTATAGTCCAACAGGTTTATTTGGAAGCACTAGCTTTCAGAGCACTGCTCCTTCAGCCCTTAAGGTCGAACGATCTCATACTCCACAACCACCTGATGAAGGAGCAGCGCTCAGAAAGCTGGTGCTTCCAAATAAACCTGTTGGACTATAACCTGGTGTTGTGTGATTTTTAACTTTGTACACCCCCAGGCCAAGACCAGCTCCTCCAAATCAAGATTGTTAGGGACTTAACAGGGTAGATTCAAGGAGGTTGTTTCCCCTTGTGGAAGAGTCTCGGACCAGAGAGCAAAATCTCAGAGTAAGTGGCTGGACGTTTAAAACAGAGATGAAGATGAATTTATTCAGAGGTAGATAATCTGTGGAATTCTTTACTGCAGAGGAAGGTTCATTCAGTATCAGTACATAGAAGAACCAACTGGAGAATAGGCCACTCTAGCCTGGGTGTTGCATAATCAGAAAGGTCTAATTGATAATCTAGTTGTGCAAGGCCCATTGGGGATGAGCGACCATAATATTCAAGAATCTTGAATCAAGTTGGAGAGTCACGTAGTTGATTCGGAGACTAGGGTCCTGAAACTAAATAAAGCAAACTATGATAGTATGAGAAACAAGTTGGCTATGATAGATTAAGAAACATTGCTTAAAGGGATGGCAGTGAAAAGATAAGGGCAAACGTTCAAAGAGCACATTGGTAAACTGCAACAATGGTTTAATTCCTGTCTAGTGCAAAAGTAAAACCAGGAAGTAGCCAAACTACGTCTTATAAGGGAAATTATAGATAGCATTAAATCCAAGGAAGAGGCATGCAAATTAGTCAGAAAAAAACCCTGATCTGAGAAGTGGAAGCAGTTTATAATTCAGCATAGGAGGACAAAAAGATTGACGAAGAATGGGAGGACATGAGTAAGCTTGTGGGAAACATAAAAACTGATTTTAAAATTTCTGTTGGTATGTGAAGAGAAAAGGATTGGTGAAGATAAATGTAGGTCCCTTACAATCAGAAATGGGGGAATTTATAACAGAGGTCAAAGAAGTGGTTGACCAACTAAATACACAGTTTGGTTCTGAGTTCACAAAGGAGAATACAAATAACAGACCAGAAATATTGGGAAACGCAGAGTTTAGTGTGACAGAGGAACTGAAAGAAATAACATTGTTCGGGAAATGGTGTAGGAAAATCGATGGAATTGAAAGCTAATAAATCTCCACGTCCTGGTAATTTATTTTCCAGAGTATGTAAGGAAGTGTCCCTAGAAACGTGGTTACACTGGTGAGCATCTTCCTAGATTCTATAGGAGCAGTTACAGTCATAGAGTCACAGAGATGTACAGCATGGAAACAGACCCTTCGGTCCAACCCGTCCATGCCGACCAGATATCCCAACCCAATCTAGTCCCACCTGCCAGCACCCAGCCCATATCCCTCCAAACCCTTCCGATTCATATACCCATCCAAATGCCTCTTAAATGTTGCAATTCATATACGTACCAACCTCTGTGTGAAAATGTTGCCCCTTAGGTCTCTTTTATATCTTTCCCCTCTCACCCTAAACCTATGCCCTCTAGTTCTGGACTCCCCGACCCCAGGGAAAAGACTTTGCCTATTTATCCTATCCATGCCCCTCATAATTTTGTTAACCTCTATAAAGTCACCCCTCAGCCTCCGACGCTCCAGGGAAAACAGCCCCAGCCTGTTCAGCCTCTCCCTGCAGCTCAGATCCTCCAACCCTGGCAACATCCTTGTAAATCTTTTCTGAACCATTTCAAGTTTCACAACATCTTTCTGATAGGAAGGAGATCAGAATTGCACCCAATATTCCAACAGTTCTTATAGACTGGTGGGTAGCTAATATAATCCTTCTATTTAAAAAGGGAGCTGGAGAGAAAACTGAGAATTATAGACCAGTCATCCTGATGCCATTAGTGAGAAAAATGCTAGAGTCCATTTTAAAAGATTTAATAGCACTTAGAAACAGTGGCAAGGTCAGACAGGGTCGTCATAGATTTATAAAAGAGAAATCATGCTTGGCAAATCTGCTGGAATTCTTCAAGAATGTAACTAGTAGAGTTGAGGAGAGGGAGTAAGTGGATGTGGTTTACTTGGACTTCCAGGAGGCTTTCAACAAAGTCCCTTATAAGAGATAAGTATGTAAAATGAAAGCACCTGGGATTGAGATCGATGGAAAACTGGTTGACAGGCAGGAAACAAAAGTGGTAGCCAAAACAGAAATGCAGATGATTATTTGAATGGCTATAATTGGAGAGAAGGGAATGTGCAAGAGATCTAGGTGTCTTTGTACACCAGTCACTGAAGGTAAGCATGCAGGTGCAGCAGACAGCACAGAAAGCAAATGTTATGTGGATCTTCATTGCAAGAGGATTCAAGTACAGGAACACAGATGTCATGCTCAAATTTTACAGGCCTTTGTTGAGACCATCTGGAATTCTGTGTGCAGCTTTGGTGTCCTCATCTGAGGAAGAATGCTATAGAGGGTATGCGGTGAGTGTTTACCAGGCTGATTCCTGGGTTGGCAGGACTGTGGTGTGAGGAGAGTTTGAATCATTTGGGATTATATTTGCTGGAATTTAGAAGAATGTGGGGGTAGGGATCTCATAGATACCTATAAAACTCCAACAGAATGAAACAGGGGGTAGATGCAGGAAGGATGTCACTGATGTCGGGGTCAGTCTACAAACAGGGGTCACAGTCTAAACCATTTAGGACTGAGATGAGAATTTTCTTCACCCAGAGAGCGGTGAGTCTGTGGACTTTGCTACCCCAGAAAGAAATCAAGGCCAAAACATTGTATAATTTCAAGAAGGATTGAATATAGCACTTGGGCTAAAGGGATCAAAGGATATGGGGAAAAAGCAAGAACAGGCTATTGAGTTGGATTATCAGCCATCATCATAATGAATGATGAGCAGTCTTAAAAGGCTTTACAGAATATTGAGAGGTCTACAGACAGTGGACATGGAGAAGATGTTGCAACTAATAAGAGAGATGAGGTCACAGCTCCAGAGTAAAGAGAACTGAGATTGGGAGGAATTTCTTCAGCCAAAGGTAGGTAATATGTGGAATGTATCGCTGCAGAAGGCTATGGAGGCCAAGTCATTGAGTATATTTAAGACAGAGATATGTTGGTTCTTGATTAGTCAGGGAATCAAGGGTTACAGGGAGAAGGCAGAAGAATGAGGTTGAGAAACCTATCAGACCCGAGCTGAATGGATGAATTCAGCTCCTAAATCTTATGGTCTTATGGAAAGAACCACTTCTGCTCCTGTTTTTCTATGTTTCTATGTTATCTATGAGTGCTGCAGTGTTAGAACATCATTGCCCATGAAGCATTGAATGGTATTTGCTTCACTTACTCCCAACCCTGCTCACCGGGTGAAATTCCCAATTGTGAACATGCTGGAGGAGGAACTCCAAAGGATATAGCTGACAGCCAGCGCAGATTCCCCATCCTGTAGAAAAATAGCAAGAACAGATCACACCAACCACTGGCATTGTCATAGTGCCTTTAATACACTAAACTATTTCTCGGAATTTTGCAGGAGTGTCATCAACAAAAATTATCACCAAGGAAGGAGATATTAGTGAAAAACTTCATCAAATTAAGAAGAGTCTTAAAGAAGGACAGAGTGACAGAGAGAGAGTAGGAATTCCGGAATTCCGGAGTCTGCAAATGATAGAGCTAATAAAATCGGGAATGGGCATGAGGCAACCCGGAAGAGGACACAGGTGTTGGGCCTAGGAAGATTACAGAGATAGGGAGGTAGGGAGGAGTGAGACTGTGGAAGGATTAAAAACATGCATGAGAATTTTGAAATTAAGATGTTGCCAATGTAGTTCAGTAAGCAGGTAATGGGTAAATGAAGGTCGGTGTGAATTAGAGCACAGAGCTTTGGATGACTGAGAGTTAGGTGAACGAAGAGTTTCAGCAACAGATGTGCTGAGTCAGGTGGTTTCAGAGGTGGAATTAGGCAGTCTTAGTTACAGACAGGAAAGTGATTTGAAAATCATTGGGAGAGGGTCACATTTGTATATTAAAAATCGAAAGAACTATGGATGCTGTAAATCAGCAACAAAAATAGAGATTGCTGGAAAAGTGCAGTAGGTCTGGCAGCATGTGGCAAGAAATGAAAGTTAACTCTGGATTTATCGTCACAGATGCTGCCAGACCTGCTGAGCTTTTCCAGCAATCTCTCCTTTTGCTTGTTTTACATTTGGATATCGTTATTTCTATACTTAGCTCCTTGATAAGAAAGTTGAAACAAACCATTCCACCCAGCCAATAAATTCACCCATTCCTCCCACAGAACATGTTGAACCGACAAACATTGATGCATTCTGGCTGTGATTGAGGTTGCTGTAGCTCAGGTATTAGCAGATATTGCAGAACAACTGGGGAATGGTTCTTTACTGCAAACTGGGGAAATCTGCTTCATTGTCATGGGACAAGCTGGCTGAGTCCAGCAGCGTAATGGAAGGAGAAGATAAGGACTGACTCCCTGGTGTGCTGTTCAAATTAAATCAATGAGACCAGGAGTTTACCAAAAATAAATCACATGACTGTTTGTCACTGTCACATGAGGTGATCTTTCTCAAGATATCAGGCAGCATTAGCTTGAGCTGGGTTAATCTCATTAACCAGCTTTCTAAACACAAAACTACAGGGTATTAATGATTGAAAGTTGTAAAACAGAATGTTAGCTTGTTTGTCATTCTGGAGGGCATTCAAATTTGTAACATAAACGAATGGTTCTGCGATAAAGTATAGCATTTTGTGTGGCTCATGAGTGTAGAATTCCTGAACATCACACATTATTCCATATTTAGCTTCCAAAGGACAATGCAGCAGCTTATCTCCGCCAGCATAATGCTAAATTAAGATCAAATCCTTGCTAACCCCCTTTAACAATTCAGTTTTTGTAATGGTATGAACAACGAACAATTACATTATTTATTACATGTTTGTTGCACTGAGTCTGTCAGAGACCGATCTCCAGAGACCAACTGTGAAAAGGCAAGTAGGTGTAAGAGCAGTTTGGATTCTTGTCTGTGCATGAGTGGCACAGTGACTCAGTGGTTAGCACTGCTGCCTCACAGCGCCAGGGACCTGGATTCAGTTCCACTTTTAGGCGACTATCTGTGCGGAGTTTGCATATTCTCCCCATTCGGGTTTCCTCCAGGTGCTCTAGTTTCCTCTCACTGTCCAAAGATATGCAGGCTAGGTGGATTAGCCAAAGGAAATACAGGGTTACAGGGGTGGTGTGGGTCTGGTGGGATGCTTTTTGAAAACCTGGTGTGGACTTGATCGGCTGAATGGCCTGCTTCCACACTGTACGGTTTCTATGATTCATGGCAAATCGTCAGGTAGTATAATGTTGATTAGATTTGGGTTGTGACACCAAATGCACAATTAGAGTGAATTGTCTCAAGGACCCTCTCACTTTGACATATAGATTAAATTCCCTACAGTGTGGAACAGGCCCTTCGGGCCAACAAATCCACACCGACCCTCCGAAGAGTAACCCACCCAGACCCATTTCCTTCTGACTAATGCACCTAACACTATAGGCAATTTAGCCTGGCTAATTCACCTGACCTGCATATCTTTGGACTATGGGACGAAACTGGAGCCAACCCAGACAGATACGGGAAGAATGTGCAAACTCCACACAGACATTCGCCTAAGGCTGGAATCAAACCTGGGTCCCTGGTGCTGTGAGGCAGCAGTGCTAACCACTGGCCCTGTAAACAGCTTTCTGAAAAGATTACAATAAGATCTATCAGCGGAACAACTGTCGTATCAAGGAAATGCATAGAGTAAGATGTTCAATTAAAACTTTTTTAACTATTGTTTTTTGGATGAGATGTCAACCAGATCACTGTCTAGGTATCAGTGATAGAAATCTACCTCTGAGAGTTTAATAAGTTATCAAAACTACTGGTATATAGTGAGTATCATATTACTGACTCTAATGTCCACTCCAGATTGCACACCATCCTGATTTGGAACAATATCGTCGCTCCTTCACTATTGTTGGACCTCCCTTCCTAGTCACGTACCTAAATGTCATGGGTGCAATAGTTCAAAAGGCAGCTCACCACCGCTGTGAGTTTTGAGAAGATTTGTAGCTCAGGCTGAAGTTCTGGATGTAGGTTTTCTCGCTGAGCTGGAAAGTTTATTTTCAGACATTTCGTCACCATACGAGGTAACATATTCAGTGAGCCTCTGGATGAAGCACTGGTGGTGTAGCCCGCTTTCTATTTATATGTTGGGTTTCCTTGGGCTGGTTATGTCATTTCCTATGGTGACATCATTTCCTATGGTGATTTCCTGTTCTTTTTTTCAGGGGGTGATAAATGGGATCCTAGTTGATGTTCATGTAGTTTCTGCCTATTTGTCCAATGTAGTATTTGTTACACTTCTTACAAGGTACTTTGTAAATTACATTAGTTTTGCTGTTGTCTGTATGCTTTTGCTTGTCAACTAGCCACAAAAAAAAACCCACTCTCACTAGTATCCTTACATACGGATGAGGAAGGACACCACTTCGACTGGGACAACACATCCATCCTAGGACAAGCCAAACAGAGACACGCACGAGAATTCCTAGAAGCATGGCATTCTAACCAGAACTGTATCAACAAACACATTGACTTGGATCTTATTTACCACCCACTGAGAAAAAGAACAGGAAATGTCATCACCATAGGAAATGATGTCACAACAGGAAATAACATCACCAATCAAAGGAAACCCAACATATCAATAGAAAGCAGGATCTAACACCAGGGCTTCATCTGGAGGCTCACTGAAGATGTTACCTAGTATGGTGACGAAACATCTGAAAATTAACTTTCCGGCTCAGCGAGCAAACCTACATCCAGAAATTTAGGAGAAATTAGGAGTGTGCCTTAAATACTGGTCCAGCCAGCAATGCTCACATCACAGAGAGAAATTATGAAGGAGAAAAATGGCACGTTAGCAAAAATTGCATCCACATTGTCACTCTCTGATTGTTACACGGGAGCATAATCAGGTCCAGGTCCAAGTAAGCAGGTATGATCCCCCCCTTGCCCCCAAGCATTTACAGACTATGGGTATCAGTAAAACCAGAAATCATTGTTCATTTGTATTTACTCTTGGAGAGGTGATGGTGAGCCACCTTTCTGAATACAACTAAGTGGTTTCCTCGACCAGATCAAAGTACAATTAAGAGTCAACCACATTGTTGAGTATCTGGAGTCACGTGTAGGCCAGACCAGGTTAAGGTTGACATAATTCCTTCTGTAAAGAACTCTCATGAACCAGTTGAGTTTTTTTTAATAAAATGCAATATTTCCACAGTCACCATCACTGATACTAGCTTTTTATTGAAATGACTTATTTTAATTTCCCTAGTTACCTGTTTCAGAACACATTTTAAGGTACGATGATATTGTTCCTGTAACTTTATTTTCTGAGGGAATGTTAAAAGGGGTTTCATTGTAGGTTGTTATTAGAAAGAGAAATTCACTGAAGAGGGACAGGGGTGACAGGGAAGTTAATTAATCAACAATGTGGGCTATTAAATGCTAGAGGACATGGGAAATGTAGTAATAGACTGGATGGGATGTTAAAGGACTTGGAAATTAGGAGGAGAGTGGGATTAGATTGAATAGGCTATCAAAGGGAGTGAGGGTATCTTTTTGCTTATAAATTGTATTTCAGACATGGTTAGTTTGTTCAGATATTACACTTGAACTCTATTGATCTCCCTTTTTAACATTAGTATATTTGTCTGAAAATATTTTGTATTGTTTTATCTCCTTTCATTGCTTTGCTGTTCCCACAGAGTTGGCTGTTTTCACTAATCCATTAGCTTGGTCATTGTATTATCTGTAATTCTGAATCATTAACTCAAACTGTGTTATATTGTGATCATGTCTCCCACATTCACTTCTCAGCTTTGCTTTGGTTCACTTACCTGTGAAATTCTGCAGCAACATGAATTGTTTTAGAAATTAGGTATTTAGTCAGTCGATCAATCCAGCAACACTGGAAAAGGAGAAGGCTATTCAATCTTCCAGGATTGTCCTTACATTTTTATAAAATTGGATTTGATTGATTATTGTCAAGTACCAAGATACAGTGAAAAGTATTGTTTTGTGTGTTATCCAAACAAATCATATCTTACATATGTATATAAGGGTAATGGAACAGAATGCAGAATATAGTGTTACAGCTGCAGAGAAAGATCAATTTTAATAAATGAGAGGGCCATTCAAAAATCTGATGACAGCAAAGAAGAAGCTGTTCTTGAATCTGTTAGTACGCATTTTCAAACTTTTATATTTTCTGCCCAATGGAAGAAGGTGGAAGAGAGTATGTAACCGGGGTGGGACGGATCTTTGATTATGTTGGCAGCTTTCCCAAAGCAGCAAGAAGTACAGATGGAGTCGATGGAAGGAAGGCTGGCTTTCATGATGGACTGGACTGCGTTCATAACTCTCTGTAATTTTCTTGCATTCTTGGGCACGGCAGTTGCAATATCAAGTTGTAACACATCCAGATAAGATGCTTTCTATGGTGCAAATATAAAAATTAGTCATAGTCATTGTGAACATGCCAAATTTTCTTAGCCTTCTGAGGAAGTAGAGGAGTTGATGTGCTTTTTGACTGTATCGTCAATGTGACTGGACCAGGACAGATTGTTGGTGATATTTATTCCTAGGAACATGAAGCTCTTGATTATCTCTACATCAGCACCACTGATACAGACAGCGGTGTGTCCTCCACACCGCTTTCTGCAATCGATGACCAGTTCCTTCATTCTGCTGACATTGAGGGACAGATTGTTGTCTCTACATCATACCACTAAGTTGTGAATCTCTTTCCTGAACTTTATCTCGTCTTTGTTTAAGATTCGATCCACTACAGTGGTGTCATCAGCAAATTTGTAAGTGGAGTTTGAGTAGAATTTGGTCACACAGTTGTGAGTATATAAAGTGTATAGTAAGAGGCTGAGTAATTAGAAACACCAATGTTGAGGAGGAGGTGTTGTCACCGGTCCTTACTGATTGCAGTCTGTGAGTCAGGAAGTTGAGGATCCAGTTGTAGAGGGGGGGAGTGGAGTCCTAGGTCTTGGAGTTTGGAGATGAGTTTAGTTGGAATTATGCTGTTGAAGTCAGAGCTAAAGTCAATAAGTAGGAACCTGATGTAGGTGTCCTTGTTATTCAGATGTTCCAGGGATCCTGTTGCGATAGGAGATGAATAGTGGTGGACGAAGGCAATCTGGAAGGCTGGATCTGATGTGTGTTATTACTAACATCCGGGAAGGATCTGAGTGCATGGTCAGGGACTCCCATCAAGCCAGTCACTCTCCGTGGGTTCACTCACAAAAAGGCCGATCTGACGTCTGCAGCAGTGACAGTGGGTACAGGTAGACTCAAGGGTTTCGGGGCAGGTAATATAATTTCACTGACTTTCGGTCCAAAATGAGCATAAACCGCAATAAGCTCACAGGGGAGGGATGCATTGCTGTCAGCAAATCTACTCGGCTTCACTTTATAGACCATTACGTTGTGTAAGCTTTGCATGAGTCAACGTGTGTTTGTGTGCTTCATCTGGGACTCCAGTCTGAGATCCGTCTGTACCTAACTCTCAAAATCCACATTTGCCTCAATATCTTTTAATACCTTTGAATCGCAAAAATCAATCAATCTTGTAATAAATTTAACATTGAACTAGCATCATTTGTCGTTCACGTAAGAGTCCCAAACTTCAACTACTGTGTCTGTAGAATTGTTTCTAATTTTAGATGATTTTTAGGCGATGTATCTGAAACTTGCTGCCCACAGAATTGTTGGAGGCGATCAACAATTTCCAATGAAAATTGTATAGGTACCTGAGAGAAATAAATTAGCAGGCTTCAGGGATAGCATGGAATGGGGCTCAAGTAGTGCAGTGGTAGTGTCCCTATCTCTAGACCAGGAGGCTTGGGTTCACATCCCATTTGCTCCAGTCATGTAATAACATCTTTGAACTCATTGATTAGATAGCTTTATTCCTGATGAAGGGCTTTTGCCCGAAACGTCGATTTCGCTGCTCGTCGGATGCTGCCTGAACTGCTGTGCTCTTCCAGCACCACTGATCCAGAATCTGGTTTCCAGCATCTGCAGTCATTGTTTTTACCAATATTTAGGAATAGACTGGGGCATTGGATTGTGCTCACATGTACTCAGTGGACCAAATAGCCTTCTTTGTAGCATAGTGAGTCCATGACTCCAAGTTTATAGTCTTTGACACTCCAATCAGTGGAAACAGTCCCTTGATTTATCTATTGTATCAGAGCCCCTCAATATCTTGAAAATAATGAAAATCTTGATTATATCAACCATTAAATTTCTAAAATCTGGGGAATATTTACCTATTTGTATAATCTCTTCTTAATTTATTTCTTGGAGTGCAGCTGATGCTCTGATAAATCTACATTGCATTCCATCCAAGGTTAATATAGTCCTGAGTGTGATGCCCAGAATTGTTCACAGTAATCCAAATGGATTCTAACCAGGGCTTTGTATAACTGTAGCATAACCCGTATTCCTGATTTTCTGGTCCTCTAGATATAAAGGCCAGCATTTTGATATAATGTACCTGGACTCCAGAGTCTCTTAGGAACTACTCTGTTTCTAGCTTTTCACTATTTAGCAAGTAGCCTGCTTTGTCCTTCTTGAAGTCTAAAGTGAATGAACTCACATTTGCCTATATTAAAATCCATTTCTCCAATCACTTTATCAATATCTCTTTGGAATTTTACACTTCCATCTCCATTGCTTGCATATGTGGCTTTCTATTCCATTATCTAGATGAATATTGAAATCACCAGCACAGATCTTTGCAGAACACCCACAGTCACATCCTGCCAATTGGACTACCTGCTCTCTGCCTTGTGTCACACAGTCAAGTTTCTTAACCAAGCCAATAATTCGCTTTCACTTCCTCGAGCAACAAACTTAACTAACTCAGTTTTAGGAGGAATATTATCAAATACATTCTGGAAGTTGATATAAATAATATACATAGATATTTTCCTGTCTGTTAGTTTTGTAATCTCTTCAAAAATTCAATCAGGTTCTTCTCCTCTTTACAAAACTGAGCTGAGCTACTGGAAGTCAAAGGTCTAATATTGTTTTTCACACACTCAGTGGCTGACACTGGGATTCCAACACAGAAAATGTTGGAGCTAGAAATGTACTCCATGACACTTTGTATATTTAATATTTAGTAGGATTTTTTTTTTTACATAGAGGCCAGAGTGACTTAATATCACTTACTTTGCATTAAGTTTTCTACTTGTACCATTTATTTTATAAATGGCATTTAAAACCTCTCATGTAGTATTATTTGTCCAGTAATCCCTACAATTTTGTATCAATCCCTCTTCATACATTGTAATAGCTTCTAATCCATGGACATCAAACTTAAAATAAATCATTCCATTAATATTGGTTTACAAAAATGCCATGACATTTTGGTAAACCCCAACATTTGCAAAGATGACGATTGCCAATATTAGGTAAAATCTTAGGATAGATTTGTTCCTCATTCATTTTATCACAATTAGAAGAAATCTGCATCACCACTCAAGAAGATTTTGGCTGATTTTCCTTAACTTTGCTTCCCCATCCTCTCATTTATGAGTTAATCTAGCACTCCAGATTCATGTTGACAATGGTAGGAAGAGCAGGGTTAATTTAGAATATTATGTTCCCTATTGAAGTACTGATTAGGAGTTAAAGATTACAGGATTAATAGATGATAGTCAGTAATGAAAAGTCATGCCTGATTGACTTGATTGAACCTTTTGATAGCATAAAGGGACAGTGCATGAGGATAGTGTAGTTGGGTTCTGAAGGATGGTCACTGGATCCAAATGTTAACTTTGCTTTCTTTCCACAGATGCTGTTAGACCTGCTGAGTTTTGCAAGCAATTTTTGTTTTTGTTTCAGATTTCTAGTATCCACACTTGAGTTTTTTTGTTTAGTGTGTGTGATGTTCTGCATATGGATTTTCAAATGGTGTTTGACAAAATACGATATAATAGATGTGTTAACAAAGTTAAGATCTTTGGGATTGAAGAGACACTGGCAATGTGGATACAAAATTGTCTGAGACAGAAAGAAGAAAATAGTGGTGAACAATCGTAGTTCAGACTTAAAGGAAATATACAGTGGCATTTGACAGGGATTAGTATTGGAACACTATTGTTTGATTATAGAATGATAACCTGAACTTGGGTAAACAGAACATAAGTTCAAAGTTTGAACTCAGAAGCCAGAAATGTCCAAAACAGAGGAAGATATTTAGAGGCTTCAGTGCGTTAGGTAGATTGGTGAAACTGGTAGATATATCTCAGGTGAAATAGAGATGTTTGAAGTGACACCTTTTGGAAAGAAGGATGAGGAGGTGGAATATAAACTAATGGCAACATGTTAAAGTGGGCGGAGGAACAGAGAAGCTTAGGATGAATGTACATACTTTTATAAAAAGCTGTTGAACTTGTTGACTTTCTAAGCCTATGCATTGAGTACAAAAGTAAGGAAGCCTCAGTTGGAGTATTGTGTTCAATTCTAAGGTTACACTTTAGGAAGGATATCAATGGCTTTGGAATGGATCTTGGAAGGGTGGACTTGGTTTATGTGGAGAACTTAGGATTGTTTTCTTGATAACAGGAAAGATTAATGGGAGATTTAAAGGATGCCTTCAAAATAAGGAAGGACTTTGATAAAATAAAGAGGGAAAAATTGTTCCCAGTAGCAGGAGGATCAATAACCAGAATATATAAATACAAAATGATTGGCAAAGTATCTGGAGGAACATAAAGAAACATTTTCACATAACAATTTGTTACAATCTGAAATGTGCTGCCTGAAAGAGCAATAGAGGAAAAATTAACATGAACTTGTTGGACTGTGGGGTAAAGTACATGCAAGCAGGGCTCAATGAATAGCTCCTACAAAGAGTCAATACAGGCACAGTGGACCAAATAGCGTCCTTGCTGTGCTATGCAATTTCAAATTTGTAATTCAGAGAGATGTCGTATTGAAGCATTCTGATTTTAGAATTGAACCCAATATTTTCCCCTGAAAAATGAATTGTAAAATTAGTTTATATTTAATAAATCTAGGTTGATTGGAAATAATTTTACTCCCTCAAAAAGGGTCATTTGGATCCTGTGGGACATTAGTTTCATGGGACATTACAAGTAGAAGGGGGAAGGAATAGACAACAAGCCTATGCCGGAGGTAGATTGTTCTTATAAATATGTTAACGAGGCTTCATGTTCAATGTTCATATTTGATCTCTGTTTTTTAAACTGAATCTGAGGGAGTTGATTTTTCCAGGTCTCAGGAACCCTAGCAGCTGAAAGAAGATGAGAGATTTCCGATCCCATTTCCCTTCACTCCACTTTCCTTCTTGCCTATGACCACCATACAAACTGAATGAGTGGTAATGGGGCAAGACAAGAAACAAAGGATGCGTGATGCTTGTATGGAGGTATGACAGGCAAGATAGTCACTGATTGAATACAAAGTAAGGAGATTAAGAAGTAGAATAAAGTGAACCATCAAAAGAACACAAAATTAAATTATGGTCTAAAATTGTTGAATTCAGTATTCAGTCCAATAGGCCAGAAGGTGCTCCCTCAAAAGATTCTCCACCTTGATATTAATGTCGTCTTTTCACTTTCTCAGCTCTAATTGATGTGAGTCTCACTACACCTCTTTAAAACCTTTTCGTTTAAAGGATGAGAAGCAGAAACTGGACCAGAGTTTCCCCTGAATCTGCTATTTGTTCATTTCATCAACTGTATGAGGATTGATCCCTATTCAGTGACATAAAACCAGCCTGGATTTGGTAAACTGAATTTACCGATGGAAATGTACTGAGCAGACATACTGTTGCAACCTGTCTGAAATTGAGAAGGTGCGAATGTCTCACAGTTTGATCATGAATCACACATTCTCCAAATGTTAGCAACTAACACTTGGTAGGTGATAAGGAAAGTTTTCCTGTTGTGATCCTGAATGCTACTGCATAGAAGGATGCTGAAGATTCAATATAACTTTCAAAAAGGAATAGGACAAATTCTTGCAAGGGAAGCATCCTGCTTTACAGGGAAAGAACTGTAGTTTAATGGAATTAACTGGATATCTGTGAGATATTCGGCAGAACCACAATGGACTGAATAGTTCTTTCTGTAATTCAAGTTTCTATGTTTGTGCGTGTTGAGATCATGTCAATACACTCTGTCAATTTTTCAGAATGAAAAATTAAAATTATGAATTTTTGGAGTGTCCTCAGAAAACGTTTTGATATTAAATGTGTTTTCCTGCAAATTCGCTTGATTACACAAGGTCACAAATCTTGGAATATCAAACACCTAAAAATAGCAGGGAACTGCTCAAGATCCCTGGCTGCAGGATTTTCACACAGCTGTGGTGCTTGATAATTGGAGCATGTTGCTTTAAAAGGGAGGGTAATGATAGAGGTATGATTAGAGACCAATCAGCCTAACCCCATTGTCAGGCAAATTAGTTGAAAAAATTCTGAGTGTATAAATTGTCATTTGGAGGGCATGGGTTAATCCAGAATAATCAGTGTAGATTTGTTAAGGTAACTTTGAATCTAACTGTCACTGAATTTTTTTGAGGAATTAACTTTTTAAGGAATGTTGAGGGTAATGATATTTAATGCAGTCAACACAGATTTTAAGCTGAGTTTTTGATAATAAGGTTCCATGTGACAGATTAATCAGAAAGTTCAAAATTTATGTAATCCAAGAACCAATGGTGGGCTGCAGCGGTTCAAGGCAGCAGCTCACCACCACCTTCTCAAGGGCAACTAGGGACGGGCAAGAAATATTGGCCAGCCAGTGACACCCACATCCCACAAATGACTTTTAAAAAAACATTAAGTTGAATCCAAAACTCTTGTGACAGCAAGGAAAGTAGAATGATTTAGGGGTGATTTTGTGATTTTATTAGCATGTTCTACAGGGCTCAATTGTTTCTCTTCCCTTTCTTGATATGTATTTATACTTAGATGTAGAAAACATAATTCTGTGAATGTTGCAGAATTACACAACTCTGAACTTGAACCCAGGACTCAAGAGCCCAGAGGTAGGGACATGACCATTATTCCATTAGGGCCCTCTACTCTACTGCATAATTGTCCAGATTTATTTTCTTGCGGTGCCTATCCAATTTACTTATGAAATCATTAATCTTCTCCACTTCCATCATACTCACAGATAGCGAGTTCCAATAAAATCACCCACTGATTCAAATAAGATTGACAAGTCTGTGAAATGTGAGGATCAGAATGGAGTTCCACAAATTCCTTTAGAGACTTAATCTGAGTTGTTCTAACTTTCAGCCTCTTCATGAATATAACGGGAAACATTTACAATTTAGTATAATAACAGAGACAATACGCAGCACAAACATCTATTGATTGATCCCTAATCCAGTGTTTCCCAAACTTTTTCCCACTGCAGTCACATTGTGAGGCTCAAATTGTTGTGACCCCTCAGTGTGTGGGGACAGCAGAAGGAAAAGACCTGTGAGCATGATACGGGAACAGTCATTGCTACCTCAGAATTCACAAACCCCAAATATTAGCTTGCAACCTCAATTGCGGTCCCAACACCCACATTGGGAAGAATTATCCTAATCAGATATTGCTGTCTTTGCAAATCACATGCTTAATTTACGGTTAGCAATGACAAGGGTGATCTTCCCACACTCCAAAAAGACAATTCCAACAGACACGTTTCTTTCCTTGTCTTCAGTGATTCTCCTTCTCATTTCAGGTGCTTTTCTCTTTTGTTGGACTCCGTTTTTTGTGGTCCATATAACAAGAGCAACTTGTGAGACCTGCCACATTTCACCTCATCTTCTCAACTTCGTAACGTGGCTCGGATATGTCAACAGTGCTGTTAATCCAATCATTTACACTATCTTCAACATGGAATTCAGGAACTTCTTCAGAAAGGTTCTGCACCCCTGTTGCTGACATGAAATTCTACTATTGAAGTGATTTATATATAAAATAGTGTTGGTAGCTTGTTTTATATAGATGATTAAAATGGTTTCCTGCTGTGACATTCAATCTTCTACTAACCATAACTGTCAGGAATCTCCACATTTGGAGATTAACAGAAGGAAAACAAATCAGTCCCAACAGGCACAATGACCAACACTTGCATGCAATCCATGCAGGAAACTAAGTGGAATTCAAGGTCTTTTTAAAATGTGCTAATTTGCAAGAAGTTGTATTTATGTAGCACCTTTTTTAATCTCAGGATGCCCGAAAGCTGTTCATAACAAAGTGCTTTTGAAAAGTCTTCACTGTTCAAATGTAGGACATGTGGCATTCTCTGAGCACACAGCAAGCGCCTACAAACAGTACTGTTATTATCACAAGATAATCTGTTTTAAAGCTGGTAGTTGTGGAAGAAGTATTGACTCTTCAACAGTAGCCATGGGCTCTTTTGCGTCCACCTGAAAGCACTGACAGAAACTCAGTTTGTTGTCTCACCTGAAAGACAGCACCACTGGCAGGGCAGTACTCCATAGTACTGCCATCTCTGAAATGCAACCCTCCCTCAACACTGTCTCCAACAGTGTAGCACTCCTCAGTACAACCTTGGGAATTCCTGGATTATAGGACCCAAGTCTTTGGACTGACTTGAAACCACAACCTTCTGAATGAGAGGCAAGATGCCCATTCACTGAGTTACAGCTCACCTAAAAGGTTTGATGGTTTTCATAGTATTCAGACAAAAGGATGAACAAGTGTTTATAACACTCACCCAATGAAATCAAGGTGTTGCTGCCAGTGTTTGGGTTTTAGTTCAGCTGGATTTTCTAGGCCATTTGGAACTTAACAGATGTTGCAAAAAAACTTTTCACATAATGAGTTTGCCACTGCATTACTGTATGACATGATAGGTCATCCTTACTGTATTTGACATGAGTGATCATCCTTCACTACAGTGTAATATGACCTATTGTCCCTCAGAATAGTGTGATATGATTGATTGTCCCTCATGACAGTGTGATATGTATCACAATCCATCACATCAGTAATATATGACTGACTATCCCTCACTACAATGTGATATGACTGATGGGCCTGACAAGTGTTGTTGACACAGATGGTCACGTTAACATTACACACTCCAATTGAAATGTTAGAGTTCAATTTTACTTTGTTAACCACATGTAAAGTAATTCACTTTGTAAATTTAAATAAACGCCATACAAAATACAGTGAAAGCTATGAAATGGCTATTTTGATTGACAGTCTCAAATTTGACTTTTAATTTTTGGATGGACTCTAACTTTCTTGATAATCATCAAGCATCTGTGATCACTGACAGCTCCTACACAGTCTGTGTTTCATTTGTCCAGAGCTACTATCAAGTTGTAAATGAAATCTTTTGCTGTAGCTACAATGAGGATTGAAGGTTGTGTTGCTGCCCAGGTAGGCAAGAAAGATTAGACATGTAGTGTGTCAGGCCTGGTGAGGTTATTGAACTTTATCTGGCAGTACTATGCAATACAGGAGTAAGGCAGTCGGACTTCCATTCCGGTACCACAAATTACATTTATTGATGCTTTGAGCAGCACACACATGCAAGGATCTATACGCCTTACCTTCAATTTCCAAGAAGGATTAGCAGTCTAAATCATGGTGTGGAGGTGCCAGTGTTGGACTGGGGTGGACAAAATTAAAAATCACACAACACCAGGTTATAGTCCAACAGGTTTATTTGGAGGCACTAGCTTTCGGAATGCTGATTCTTTATCAGGTAGTTGTGAGGTTCTACATTGCAGGGCATAAAGTCCTGCTGCCCTCTGAGTGCAGATAATGTATGATTAATAATAATAATTCTGTAAAGGTTGTGTCAATAAACATTTCTGTACTGTGTGCAGTGGAATTATTGAAAAATGAAACGATGCTGAGTCAGCTATGCAGACAGCAAGTTCATCTCTCTGCATTTCCAAGCAATTCAGATACTTACACCAAATTTACCTGTTTTAAACCAATAAAAACTGAGCAGACCCAGGAAAACTTGGTGGATCTCCCTAAGCAAGAGATAGTTGTCTTTTTTCAAAATAAAACTTACAATAGACTTAACTCATTTTGAAGAAATTTTGTAACATGATGTTTACCTGGTATTTTTAGTTCCGCCACAGGTAACTTGGTCCAAATGGCCCATCCCAATATTTATGCTCTTTATAAGGTGATAAGAAGAAAGGTGGGATGGGGCTTATCAGCATAACCTTCTGTTCCTTTCTTCATGTGTTTATCCACATGTGCTTCCTTTCTGTTCCTTTCTTCATGTGCTTCCCTTAAATGCATCTTGGGTATTCATCCAAACTACTCCCTTCAATACTGAATTCCACGTTCTCTAGGGAAAGACATTTCTCCTGATTTCCCCACTAGATTTACAAGTGACCATGTTATATTTAAGACCCTTAATTTTCGTTTTGCCAACAAATGGAAAAAATCCACTCCATCAAATCTCTTCATAATTTTAGAGAATTTTATCAAAGTTTTCACACGTGGAAACTGGAGGAAACCTTTTAATTCAGTCCACAGTCCAAATATGTGCAGGTTAGGTGAGTTGGCCATGCCAAATTGCCCATAGTGTTAGGTGATGGGGTAAATGTAGGGGAATTGGTCTGGGTGGGTTGCTCTTCGGAGGGTCAGTGTGGACTTGTTGGGCTGAAGGGCCTGCTTCCACACTGTAAATAATCTAATCTAATCCTGTCAGATTTGTATTTCAACTCCATCCCCTGACCTTGGTTCAGTAAGCCTTAATGCACATTCAACAAAAATCTATCAGTCTGAGCTTTGAAATTTTCAACTGACCCCACAAACTAAGTTTATCAAGAAGAGAATTGCAGAGTTTTACCATCCATTGTGTGAAAGAATGCTGCCTAATATCATGCAAATAACCTGTCTCTCGTTTTAAGGTTTTGCCCTGTTCAGAACTCCAGCCAGAGAAAGCAGTTTCTTTGTTTTACCCAATTAGTATCTCAAATGCCTCAGTTAGATCACTCTTTAATTTGGCATACACTGGGAACTCTTAACCTTGGTCAAATCATTGTGTGATCATTATTTTAGTGTTTTATGCTCTTGGTTTTAATTCTAATTATCCTATGTTAGTGGGACAGGGCCCAGGCTTCCAGAACAAATTATTTGGGATTGTCCTGTGACCTGGAATTCATAGGGAAAGTACTTTGGGTACAAAATTCATGAATTCTAATTCAGTAAGCATAGTTATTTCACACAATTCACTGCCTCCTCTCCAGACACAGCACCAGACACCAGAAGCAACTCCTAGATAATCAGGGAAGAAAATATTTGTCACTAAGGAAGTTTCTATAAAATACTATCATTGTTTATTGAACATGTATACAAGCATGCTTTGTCAAAATTAAAAATACACAAAACTTACAAAATACAAGAATAACTTGATAATGGCAATGCTGGAAATTGCATAAAGTACATCAAATATGCCTCTTTTATCAAAATTAACACTTGGTGGGAAGGGCATCATTACAATCACCCCCATTTTTCCCCAGATGTGCAAACCCCTCACAGCAATTTACACCTTTATTTACAAGTATTCATTTCCAATGGCAAAAAAGGTTCACTCTCCCAGAAAGGAGAAATTCTGCTTTAATCTCTTGGAGACATTCCATTCATTACGAATTTTGCCGCTCCTCACAAGAAGCAATCCAGAAACACAGTTTCCAAGTTTAAGAAAAACGATAATGCAGTTAATGCCTGGACTACCAAGAATAATCCACACATGCAAACAAGCATTTTTGTAAGTGTTCCAAGTGCAACATTGTAGATACAGCAATCATTTAATCAACAATGATTAAGCTTCCAAGAAAACTGCTCCTGATTTCATTAAACCTTCTCAGAACTCCCATCTGATCACAGTTTCTGCCTAGTTATGATACATTTTTGTGTCACTAACTTACAATATTTCTTTATTACTTGATTTACTCAGCCATTATTAGCATTACTGGATTAATAATATAGCTTACTGCAAAATTCAAATTGTTCTATTAACACAAAAGTAATATCGAAATGTTGCTATATTATATTTGACATACAATCTGTCATCTCTCCAATCCAAGATCACAGTGATGGTGTAAACCCATTAACAACTAGGCTATTACAAAACCATGGTCCACCTGGTTACATATACTGATGATTTCCATTCATTTAAGTTGTCTGAATACTGCCTCATGTACAAGGAGACACTGCTAGCTCAAAGCCAGAAGTTCTTCATAAATCACTGCATCAAGGACATGCCTTTTCCCTGCCATGAAACCTTCTAGAAGCAATCTATCAGATTGGGATACATATAGTCAATCTTTAGGTTAAAGGTCAGAAAGTGACAACAGGAGGATGCAGCCCTCATTGGTTGAGACAACGGTATGAACTCGAGTTCATCAGGTATATCTTTGATAGCAACTTTCCTCAGCAGTGAAATTAATTTTTAAAAGAAATGCGGAACCAGAGGCCTACCCCTCCTCTCAATCCCCAAATCAGCCTTCATCTGAATAAGGTTGCTCCCCTTCTCCTGGCTACTTCACTTCAACCAGATGACAGTGTGTGGGAGGGTATTAAGAACTGGGAAGGCATGAGGATGCCTGAGAAGGTATGCAAGGGAATAAGTGTGTGTAGAGAGGGTTTCTGAGAGCATAAGTGAATGAAGATGTGTGCCACTGTCTGTGTGTCTGATAGCCATATATAAAAAGACCAGTACCTCAGACTCCGTGTAAGGCTAAACAGAGAAAACAAATCAAGGACAGGCAACGATGGCTGAGTAACAAGTCAAAGACCTAATTGTGGCACATTTTGCAATATTTCCACAGGGCTTTTTCTGCAGTTTGATGAAAAGTGAGTCTGTGTAATATTTAAGTAACCCTTAACCTGCCTTTCAAGGTACTCGTCAATAGCTCATGAGCATGTATCAACCCTTTCTTGGAATGCAATGTACTCAAACAATAAAAAGTCAGGCCTCCAAAATAAGAACATTATGTTCTTGAAGTCTGAATCTATGTTTTCACTATCTCAGTCACTCGAGTCAATATGCTGAATTCTTTTTAGGACCCTCAAACTTTGACTTTCTCCACATCGACCTCTGTCACCTGCACCTCCTCTGCCTGTACAGTGAGTGCTGTTGGTTGCCCACACACGTGCTGATGGTCCTTCCAGTCCTAGAAAAACAAGATGGCAAGAAAAATCATTTTTATGCACAGATGAATGCGCACAATCAGTAGTCTGACAGATCTGACCTGAAGCTCATATTACTTATTTATTGCTTTTCCTGCACTGAATTATGCAAAGCCACATAGTCCATTATTAGAAAAATTATAAGTGATGGGATCTGATTACTTGGGTCAGACACTGATCATTCTCCGAAGCCAAAATTATACAACTGAGAATTTCAGCACAGTTTCTACCAGCCTACAATGCAAATCTCTCTTCAGTTCAGAACTAATTGTCAATCATCAGTTGTCAGACAGAGCAGAGCTGTCATAACAAACAGGAAAATGGTCACCCTAGATAGAAGTTGGTCTCCTGAGTTAGGTCCTTGGTATATTAACAGGACAGTATAGAAGGGAGCTTTATTCTATACCCAACCCTAAACTGTAACTTCTGTAGGAGCGTTTGATGGGGCAGACTTTCAATGTAGCCCAACACTGTATTGAGTAATTAATGCTGATATTGAGTAATTAATGCTGATACTAAACATTGAGTAATTAATGCTGATATTGTTCCAACGGGTATTAGACTAAACAAAAAAAGCTATATAACAAAGTAACTATCAGAGCTCAATGCATATCATTCTCCCCTGCATCAGAACAACATTGTTCAAGTCTCACTCCAGAGACCTGAACACATAATCCAGGATAAAGCCTACAATTCAATATTGAAGGAGCACCGAACTACCATAGGGCAAAACTGAAGAACAATACTGAGAGTGCGCTGGACCATCAGAGGGGCAGTACTGAGGGAGTGCTACACTGTAGGATGGCAGTACTGACCAAATGCTAAACAGTTGGAGGCTCAGTATTTAAAAAGAGTGATTCACTGCTGGTGTGTCAATATTATTGGAGAGCCGGTTCTGAGGGAGTGCTGCATTATCAGATGATCAGTGCTGAGGAGATACTATACTGTTGGAAGGGCACTACGGAAGGAATGCTGCACTAGCAGAAGACACTGCTGCATGATCTGAGGTGTTGTCTTTTAGATAAGATATTAAACTAAGCCCCTGCCTGCCATCTTAAACAGATTTATAGGACACCATAGCACTATTGAAAAAAAACTATGGAATTGTCTTCACTTTTGAGGCAAGTATTTATCCCTCAATCAATATCACTAAAAGTCGATTATTCACTCATTAGCATTTGTGGGAGCCTGCTGTGTGTTGTTTAGCCTCTGACATTCCTACATTACAACATTGACTCCAATTCAAAAGTATTTAATTGGAAACAAAATACATTGGGACCTCCTGAAAATGTAAAATGTGCTTTAGAAATACAAGTTCTTTATTTCTCACCTTTCGCTGACAAAATGTTGAACAGTAATGAATCTTGTGACATCCAGTGCATTCATTCATTGCCTCCCGCCCACAGTTCACACAGGTTTGCTATAAAGAATTATGGTTAGGAAAAAGATGAGTAACGGTTGTTCCTTGGAATCTTTGCATTCCATGCTTGGCTCCAAACCATTATTTGAGTTTTGATAAACTTTAAAATATAAAAAAAGGGAACAGTAGTTCAATATTCAAGAGATACAATCTTTGAATATCAAGCCAGCGTCTTCAGAAAATAATCAGTAAACATCATCTGTGTTATTTATACACCAGCAAATGTTTACGAGTGAACAGAACAGTATGAAGCATCAGTCAGAACAAGCCCACAGATTCATTCACTGAACCCTCAAAAGTTGCTTTGATATGAATTCTTGGGATGACAAATTTGCAGAAGCCTATTTTGCTAAAACCTCCACAACAACAAAGTGGATTTCATACAACATCACACAGAATTTACAGCACAGGAACAGACAGAATGTTTGAGTCAAGTGAGCCAGTGTTTATGTTCCAGGAGAGCCTAAAAAAACCTTCCATTCCCTTGAACCATAACCTTACCCTTCTATTTCTTCTTCTCAGAGACATGACCCTAGCTTCCTCTTACTGTTTGAACACTGAATGAAACATTGAAAGGGTGATTTAAAGATAACTGTAAGGGCTATAGATATTTGAACAAGTTAGGTTAAAACTAATATCCTGGGAACCATTTGCACTGCAAGAATAATTCGACACTGGCTAACGCCTACTTTTGGATTTGTTTCTTCTCTGTTCTCAGTCCTCTTCTGCTGACAGTATGGACAAACTCAGAGCAACAATTGCTGCCCCTAAGGGAAGAGCACTGAAGGACTGCAAGACTGTTGGAATTGGTATATTTTGGACAACAGCTTAAACCCAGTCTCTATTTTCTCCAGCACACAGGAAAGATCCTTCAAAAGACCAAGATGTCCCCAGTTACTCATTCAAAATCACGAAGAAAAATTGTTTTATCATCAATTTCATTTTTGCTACATTTCCTACATTACCAGTGTGACTAAACCCCCCTCCTCACACCCGAGGTTGTGAAAGGAGTTATAGATATGCAAATTTGTATGGCAAACATTGACCAGAAATTAAAGGCAGCTCTCTGCAACCCAATTCCTGAAACTAATTAACGTACATTTCCAACTGAC
This sequence comes from Chiloscyllium plagiosum, assembly GCF_004010195.1. NCBI lineage: Eukaryota > Metazoa > Chordata > Chondrichthyes > Orectolobiformes > Hemiscylliidae > Chiloscyllium > Chiloscyllium plagiosum. The sequence goes on from NC_057725.1 coordinate 32,045,923, forward strand.
AATACTGGAAGCCCAGGCTTACTAGCTGCAGATAATGGAGTGATATATTTTCCTAACAGGGAAATGGTGTCTGTGGCATCATAAGGTTCAGGTTAGCCATGGAAAAGGACAAAGAGCAATCTAAAGCAAAGAAAATGTAATACTGAAATGTAATCGAACAATGGGTTGCCTTTAAAGAAAAGATACTTTGGTAGAAGCAAGATATATTTCAACAAAGGAGAAAAGCTGGGTTTAACAAAGCCAAGGTTCCTCAGATGACAAAAGAGACAGAGAGCAGGATGGAGCAGCAAAACAGTGTCTTCAACAGAAGTGAGGTTGATGACAAGACAGAACCTGGCTAAATTGAGGAAGTTGTCACAAAGCCAGTCCTTTTTCTAAAAGCTGTTCCTTTTCTCAAGGATACTGTGTCCTTGATTTTTTTCAGAGGGGTCGTACTCAGGCCGGGCCTTGAATCAGCTGGATTGATACAGAGATGAAAAGGGTATAGGGTGGCCTTTTTGTTTATATGTAAACAGATGAGACTTTAGGCCACAGCTTTCATGTTTTAGAAGTAACATGTATAATGAAAGGGGAGTGGTCAGTCCTGAAAGCTGAAGTCTTGTTTGAGTCAGTGCAGCAGTGGGCTGTGTGGAAACCGGCTGCTAGACACTCTCTCCATCTGCCCTTCTAACGTTCGACCTGTAAGACTTTGTTTCATTTTTGCTCTGTGTTTAAAGGGGTTTGTTCATTGGGACTGTTGCATATTTTCAGAACAGCATAATTAAGTCTGGTTTGGAAAGACTGAGCTCTGTGAGCACTCTATATTCTTCTTTTTGTGTTACATTCCCATAATATTGTGAATATATTTTTGACTGGTTTAAAACCTGGTATTCAACCTAGCTAACTTACTCTGGGTAATTCTCACTGTACACTTACTGAAACAAATAGCAAAGTTATGGCCTGTGCTGCCTGCTTTAGAATGTTTTGAGTGGTCTGGCCGAGTCCATAACAAAGTTCAGAGGGGTAGAGAAAAAAGAAATAAGAGAAACAAAGACAGAGTATGGAAATATCCTGTCAGCCAGTGGATATACAATTAGATAAAGCAAGAAACTGTGGATGCTGGTGATCTGAAATAAAAACAGAAACTGCTGAGTTTCTCCAGCAATTTCTGTTTTTGTTGTAGTGGATACACAGGATTGGAGAAGGAAAAGAAGTGAAGCTTATGGTATATACCAAAAACTCAAAACACCTAACATCCTAGAGACATACAGAAAGTGTAGGCAGTCACTTAAAAAGAAATTAGGTAAGCGAAGAGGTTGCATGACAAAATACTGGCGGATAAATAAAAGAAAATCAAAAGTCATTTAACATAGGATTAAGTAATATGGAATCAAAGTGGCAAACTGTGTGTGAAGCCAGAAGATTTAAGTGAGGATTTGAATCAGTATTTTGTATTTATATTCACTGTACAGAAAGACAATATATGTACAGAAATCAAAAAGGAGGACTGTGATAAATAAACAAATTACAATTGAGGGGAAGGAATTTTGGGTGAGCTTAAAATTGGATAAGTCCTCAGGTCCTGATGAAATGAATCCCAGGCTGCTGTGGGAGGAAAGGGAGGACATTGCAGGGGCCTGACATTAATTTTCAAATCCTCTCTGGTCACAGGAGAGGTGCCAGAGGGTAGGAAGACAGCTAATGTGCTACCATCATTCCAGAAGAATGGTAAAGATAAATTAGGGAACTACAGGCCAGTGAGTCAATTGCTTTATTACATTTCTGTAGTAAGTGTTTTTTTAAAAACTTTAGACTGTTCATTGCCTTTTTCTACACTACCATAAGGTTCAGTTTAGCTCATTCATTCATTGGTGGTCCCTCGCAGACAAGGATGATTCCCTTCCGCTCTCAGGGTGAATCCATAGGTGGCTGTACAGACTGATGCTGCAACCGCAGGCTCTGTTACACTTGGGACAGAAGATGGTTGCAGGAAGGGCTGGGTGGGGCCTTGGTGAGGCAGCATGCTTCTTTCGCTGTTTACATCCAGACTCCACTTTTACCCGATGGCAAATCTCGAGGTGCTTGACCCCTTCCCGATTACTCCCTCACATTGGATGGCCTTGGGCCAGTGATTCCCAGGTGTCAGTGGGAATGCCACACTTTGCCAGTCAGGCCTTGAGGGTATCACTGAAGGCTTCCTCTGTCCACCTGGGGCATGCTTGCCATTTCGAAGCTGAGAGTAGAGCATCTGCTTGGAGAATCTCGTGTCGGTCATGCAAATGATGTGCCCAGTCCATATTAGCCGATCAAGGTTAGTCAGTGCCTCAATGCCAGGGATGTTGATGTGGTCAAGGACACTGGTGTTGATGTGTCTTTCTTCCCAGCAGATTCGCAGGATCTTGCACAGATAGCATTAGTGATACTGCTCCATCATCTTGAGGTGTCTGCTATATACAGTCCATGTCATGGAGCCATATAAGAAGGTGGGAACCACCACAGCTCTGTATAGCACCATCTTGGTGTCCAATCTGAAGTTGTTGTCCTCAAATACCCTTTTCCTCAGGCAGCCGAAGGTTGCGATAGCACACTGGAGATGATGCTGGATCTCTTCATCTGCTCCTTTAGTCAACAGGACACACCTGAGGTGTTGGAAATGGCCACCGTTCTCTAAGGCCTCCCTGTGGACCTTGATGATCAGGATGTCACTTCACAATTCCAGGCCAGGTTGGTGGAGGACCTTCATGTTAGCTATGATACCATGGACCCACGGGCCAGTGAGTCTAACATTAGTGGTAGGGAAATCTTTGGAAAAAGAATCTGAGGGCCAGGATTGATCTCTACTTGGAGAGACAAAAAAGTTAATCAAGCTTAGTCAGCATGACTTTTTCAGGGAATGATCAAATCTCACAAATTTGAGTTTCTCAATGAGTTGACATGGTATATAGATGAGGATATTACAGTTGATTTGGTCCATATGGGCTTCATACTGCTTTTAACAAGGCCTCACAAGGGAGACTTATTAAGAATGTAAGAGCCCTGGTATCCAGGACAATTTGGCAATCTGGATCCAAAATTCATTGGTGTTCGGAGGCAGACAGTGATGGTGAAACTTTGCTCACTGGAAGCTATCATCAAGTGACATACTGCAGAGTTTGATGCTGGTCCCTTGCTGCTTGTAGTGTACCTTAAGTATCTAGACACGAATGTAAGAGGTTTGACAAATATGCTTGTAGAAGACACAAAAACAGGTGGCGTAGTAAATAGCGATGGCAATAGCCTTGGACTATAGGACAATACAGATGAGCAGAACGGTGGCAACTGAATTTTAATCTGGAAAGTTATGAGGTGATGTATTTTTGTAGGACTGACATGACAAGGTAATAGGCAATGAATGCTGGGAACCTAAGAAGTACAGAAAATCAAATGGACCTTGGTATGCATGCCCACAGGTCCTTGGAGGCAACAGGTTTTGTGAATAAGTTGGTTAGAAAGTTTATGGGATCCTTGCCTTTATTAGCCAAAGCAGGGGTGTTATGATGGAGCTGTATAAGATACTAGTTAGGACACAGCTGGAGTACTGCGTGCAGTTCTGGTTGCCACATTATAGGATGGATGAGATTGCTGTAGAGAGGATGTAGAGTACATTGGTGCTTGATAAGTAGCATGGAGATGACTGGAAAATCAGCCTCTTTCCACATTGTAAAACCCTATGACTCTGTGAGGTGGTGCAAAAATGAAATATAGAAATCCTCTATGGTGCAGGTAAAAGGAGTAGTACCAAACATATTCTGTGAAGAACTACATGTGTAACCATTGGCTAAGGTATTTAGATTTGGTATACTTGGATTTTCAAAAGGCTTTTAATAAGGTCCCTCATAAGAGATTAGTGGGCAAAATTAAACCATATGGGATGGGGGTAATATGTTAGCATGGATTGAGAATTATTTGAAAGGGAGGGAACAGAGAGTGGGAATATATGGGTCATTTCTAAGTGGCAGAAAGTGACTAGTGGAGGATCATAAGGAGGTAAAAACAATGACTGCAGATGCTGGAAACCAGATTCTGGATTAGTGGTGCTGGAAGAGCACAGCAGTTCAGGCAGCATCCGAGGACAGGCAAAATCCAAGGACAAGCAAAATCGACGTTTCGGGATTCCTGATGAAGGGCTTTTGCCCGAAATGTCGATTTTGCCTGTCCTCGGATTTTGCCTGTCCTCGGATGCTGCCTGAACTGCTGTGCTCTTCCAGCACCACTAATTGAGGATCATAAGGATCCATGCTTGGGCCCCAGCTATTCATGATATATGTAAATGACCAAAGTTTTACTGACTATGCTTTGGATTATCACGTTTGCAAGCCTTTATATCTGATACCTACGATGATGTAAAATGTTTGACAATATGGAGCTAATTTAGGCAGTAGCTCTGGAAAAGCAGATGTAGATGATTATCATCATCATTACAATAAAACAACAATTTAAAATGTTGTCAAATTATGTAAAACAACAACTTCACCAGGTCCTTTCACAACCACAGGATGTCACTCAACACTTGATAGCTAATATTGTGCTATTTTTGAATTGTAGTCAAACACTTTTATGACAAGATGTGATCCCAGTAGCAACAGCGTGACTACACATCTGAGTTTCTGTAACAGCTAATAGCAGACATCACATGAGATCCAACCCACTGTTTTTGTCAGGCAGCAGTAAATCAGGAAAACGTGATAATTCACCTCTTACCTTAATGATGATCTCAGTTTTACCATCCACATCCTCAGTTGAATGAAATGGCACCTGGCTCTGGTACTGGTTTAGGTTCTATGTTTAACAGGAAACAAACCATTTGTCAGTGAAATGCACCTTAACCTCATTTAACATTTCCAATTTTTAATCAAAACTTAAAATCAATTTCAGCCTCGTCTTCAAAATGATTTTAAATATCTCTCCAAGCAAAACCCACATTAATTCACACACTTTGTGAGCATCACCTGCTCAGCCTCATGATCATGGGGACTAGAAGGCTAAAGTCCTTTCTCAATAATTTTTATGCAAAAGTATGGAAAATGAAACTTGAATTTGCATCTGATTTTTTTTCCACTAAAATTTCTGATGGGAAGAAACTTTCTCTATTATTTAGCTTGTCAGACAGGAAGAGGAGGCCAGAGAGGTGCAGCTGTCAAAGATTACCAAGGCAAGAGTTGGTAGGAAGGAAGGAAGAAGATGGAGTGAATTGAGAAATTAAGGTCAATGAAGTTAAAGCTTTGTCATTGAAGACAGCGTAGAGTAGGGGATTCACAGGAGGCTAGGGTAGGAGACAAAGGAGGATTTTATATTTGAACATTGAATATCATCAGCAAGTTAATGGGCCTTGGTAGGCAATCAGTTCTGGACAGTATGGAAATTATGGTGCACAGCGTATAGGAGGCTAGTGGAAGTAAGTCACAACAATTTATATTTCAACTGTATCTTTAACATAATGAAATCTTCCAAAGTGCTTAACACAGGTATTTTAAAACAAAGTATGACACTGAGCTGCAAAAGGAGATATTACGTCAGATGACTAAAAGCCTGGTCAAAGAATTAGGTTTTGAGGAGTGTCTTAACATAGGAAAGCCAGATGGTGAAGTGGAGTGGAATTCCAGAAGTAGCACTCAAGGACCTGAAGTGACAGCTCCCAATGGTGGGTTGATTAAAATTAGGATTACACAGGAAGCCAGAATTAGAGGAACAGAGGTACATCTTGGGACTGGACAGGATTACAGAGACATTACAGAGGGATTTGAAACCTAGGCAGTGAATTTAAAAATCAGGAGCCCAAAGTGAGTTAGTGAACACAGGAGTGTCAGGTAATAGGACACTGTGTGAGTTAAGACACAGTCAACTTGAGACAACCTCAAGTTTATGGAGGATAGAATGTTTCAGATCAACCAGGAATGTACTGAAATAATTGGGTCTAGAATTAACAGAAATGAACGAGGGTCTCAGCAGCAAAGGAGCTGAGGAAAAGGGTGAATAAAGGCATGTTACAGAATTAGAAGTGTATAGTTTTAATAATGATAAGAATGAATGAGAGGCCAGCGGCTCAAATTGGGATCAGATGGAACAGTAAGAATGCAAAAAGACTAGCTGAATTGGAGACTGTTGTCAAGAAGAGGGACGGATTTGGGAACAAGAATTTGGAATGGGAATTGAAAACAATAACTTCAATCTTCACAAAGTTTAATTTAAGGAAATGATTGCTTATCCATACATGTGAATATTAATGTTGTACTTTTGTATAACGTTGCCAAGGGGCAGCATGGAGATGAGAATATGAGGTAGCAATGTATAGATCCTTGGGACACGAGAGGTAACAATGCAGGAGCAAGAAGAGAAGCCATTACAAGGTCATGTCTCAAAGGAATGACAACAGGGTGAAGAGTTTTAGCAGTACTGGAGGCGTAGCAGAGTAGAGATAATGCTGAAAAGATGAAAGTCAGCAGTCTTACTGGCGAATCAAACATGGGCTCAGAGTTGAACAAACTCTGAGGTGCTTATTCCCTAAGCAAGTAACTAGTGAGTGGAATGGAGTCATGCAGCAGGGAAGACAGCAGAAGGGAGGAGGGAGGAGCTGGCTAAGTGGGGATCAAGGAAAGGGAGGAAACAACAAACTGTCTCCAAACAGCAGCTCCCAGTTTGGGACAGGAATGGAAATCGGATCATGGAATTTGTTCCCAAATCATGAACTGGTGTCCTTGGTTGAGACCAGGTTGTGAATAAGATCTAGGCCTCTATACCTTTGCATTGTCCGGCCACTTGATGCAGTCCCATGGTCTGACTGATATTAACGTTGATGTTTTTACAGAGAGTATCCCAGCTGCTGTACCATATATCTCATTTGGCATGAGATTAATGCCACTTACCCCTTTCCTTTCACGATCTGCTTGCAGTTTGGCTTGTGCAATCGCGCCATCTTTTGAAGCGATGCTGGCTTGCTTTGCTTGCTCTATCAGTGTCTTTAGCTGCTGAGCTGTGGCCATCAATGAGGTGACCATCTCTTCTAGGTACAGCCAGCTGCGCTGCTCAGCTACCTCTAATCCATTCAAGGCTGTAGATGAGATGGTTTTGGTTGGGGTGGAAGGAGTTGGCACTGCAAGGGCAGGGAGCGAGCTTAACACTATATAAAGCAAAGAAAGAAGATGGCGATGGCTACATTGAAACTCTTGGAATCATTATTCAAAGACGTGAAGTCATTACATGGTCTCAAAACTGAGCACAACAGTCTGACTGTCCTGGACTGAATGACCTGTAGCCACAACTGCTCAGTGTGAATAAATTTGCAATCATTCAACAGATCTAAATCCATCCTAAACCCTTGCATAACAACGCTCTGCCCTTCTTCATCCATCAACTCTGTTCCTTCCTTATCCATGACTTACCTTGTGTTCCCTCCTCAAATTCACTAATACTCTTTGATGTGTGAGTGTCTGGGCTGGCAGCTGCTCCCAGTGATGTCGGTGATACAGACTGTGGAGATGAGCGGGAGGGTACTGTTGTATTGGTTTCCACCTGGGTTTGTGGTCTCCCTGTGCAAAGAGATAATGATCCATGAGCTCTCAGAATAGATTTTCACCTCACAATGTCAGTACAGACACCCTATGTACATTATCTGTACAATGTAAGAACTTAGGCATTCTGTGGTGAACTCAGCAAAAGTGTAAGTCACCATCACTTTGAACTTACATTACCAGTCGCTCTTCCTACCTTGAGCTCCATTGTCTCCACAGACGTCAGGAACCCCCAGCCCTGTACGGCCTCCCTGGCGGTGAGCCTCATGCGCTTGTAATGGGTAAGGGGTTTTATTCGCTGTATCCCACCACCAGTCTCGGCAGGGCTGTGTCTGGTGAATGCCATCCTCTGAAGATAAAGAACAGAATGCAATGATTGTGAAAGATGAATATTCTGCAAATCAGCCTTTCATTTCATGTATGGGAAAACAAAACACCAAATACTTTAAGAAGCTGACAATGAAGAGATGGAGTGAAAGTACTTCTGATTGACTTGCTGTGTCCAGTTAGCCAGCAATTACAACCTGCTAATATTTAGCAGCAATGCCTTCTCTGTAACAAACCATATATAATATTTGCTGAGAATCTAAGATCGAAACAGAACATGTTGGAAGTACTCAATAGGTCAAGAAGCAAACATGGAGACAGAAACACAGTTAATGTTTCAAGTCGATGGCTTCAACAATTTAGAAACTTAAAACAAACACGGGAGGAAGAATAGGATGGGCAGATACAGATGAAAAGAAAATGTCTCTAATGGAGAGGTGTCACAAGTGAATTACACTTTTTCTGTAGCTGCCTGCCTTCACTAGTGTCATAATAATTGGCATTCCTTGCAGGTGCACAGATAATCAGAGATCACCACCAGCTTATAGCCAGATTCTGGTGGTGTGGCTCCAGGTAAGGCTAGCTATGCTGGAAGCAGCTTTAGTGTGGCTGGCATCAATGATTTAGATTCTTAAAAACTGTAAGCTTATTAAGAAAAATCACACAATAAGTAAAATTAAAGTAAAATTAAACAAACAACTACATTCCAAAGCTAAAACAGAGAACACTGTAAATATACAGGGCTTTTAGTGTTTGATTAGATTAGATTAGATTAGATTCGTACAGTGTGGAAACAGGCCCTTTGGCCCAACAAGTCCACACCAACCCTTCAAGGAGTAACCCACCAGACCCATTTCCCTCTGACTAATGCACCTAACACCATGTGCAATTTAGTATGGCCAATTCACCTGGCCTGAACATCTTTGGAGGAAACCAGAGCACCTGGAGGAAACCCACGCTGACACGGGGAGAATGTGAAACTCCACACAGTCACCAGAGGCCGGAATTGAACCTGGGACCCTGGTGCTGTGAGGCACAGTGCTTATCACTGAGCCACCGTGCTGCCATTGTAAGGAGACAAGTCAGTAATTCAGCTGTGGAGTTAATTGTACAGAATCACACAATGATACAACACAGAACAAAACTATTTGGTATGTTGTGCTTATTGAAAAAGCTGTTCAGTTATTCCAACTTACAGGCACATTTCCCCTTAACCATGGAAATATTCCAAGTTATTTTTATAAATTTGCTGAAGGGATGTGGGCATCGCTGGCTAGACCAGCAGTTGTTGCCTATCCCTAGTTGCCATGGAGCAGGTGATACTGAGCTGTCTTTTTGAACTACTGCAATTCTCAGGACACAGGGAAACCCACAGAATATTGTTAGGAAGGGAGTTTGAGGATTTTTTACCCGGCGATATTGTTTGAATGGAAAGTATTCGATCAAACTCATGACTTGTATCTTGCAGATGCGGACAAGCAGATGAGGGCAGAGTAGAGTTACCCACTAAGAATTCCTACCATCTGACCTATTCTTGGAGTCAGAGCATTCATATAACTGGTTCAGTTCAGTTTCTGGTCAATGATAATTTCAGGATGTTGATAGTGGGGGATTCAGCAATAGCAATGTAATTAAATGTCAAGAAGCAATGGTTAGATTTTCTCTTGTATAAGATGATCACTGACAGTCACTTGTGGCGTGAATATTACTTGCAACATTTCAGTTCAAGCCTGGATGTTGTCCTGATCTGACTGCATATGGACTACTGACTGCTTCAGTATTTGAAGAATTGCAAATGGTGCTGAACAATGTTCAGTCATTACCAAACATTCCCATTTCTAACCTCATGGATAAGGGAACTGATGACATAGCTGAAGCCGCCTGGGCCTCAGGCACAAATTCTTGTGCTAGGTATGACTGCAAATAACGAATACTAACAACCCCACTATGACCACCACCCACAATACTCCCCTGTCTCCACCCCTTGATTCCTATTGAATCCAACTTTGATAGGGCTCCTTGATGCCAAAGTCAGTCAAAGTCCTGCTTTGATGTTAAGAGCAGAATTGATCACCTTAGCTCTGGGGTAGCATTCCCTCTAATTTGTTTTCCTTCTGCATGAACATCCAAGGTCTGAATGAGGCAGCGATTTTTTGAATTGGAAGTTAATGCTATATCTGTGTTGGCATGTATGAAACACTGAAGTGTGTATGTGAACGCACGGCTGAGAAGAAATATTGCCCTGGAGTTCAGCTGTTTTACACATTTGGACCAAAGCAGTAATGAGATAAGGAGCTAAGTTGCTCTGGCAGAACTCAAGCTAAGCACTACTGAGCAGACTATTACTTTGCAAGAACTGCTTGATAGCACTATCAATGTCATCTTCCATCGCTTTGTCAAGAGTAGACCAACGGGGCAGTAACTGGTTTTGCTGAATTTATCCTGTTTTTTGAGCACTGGACAAACTTGAATAATTTTCCAAATTGTTGTATAGATGCTGGTACTGTGGTTATACTGGAACAGCTTAGCTAAAGGCCCGGCAAGTTCTGAAGCACAAGTTTGTATTCCAGGGCCTTCAACCAATTCTTGATATCACTTGGAGTGAATTAACGAGCCCAGTGTCTGTAATGGCAGGACCTCAGAAGGAAGCCAAAATGGATCATTCACTCGGCACTTTTGGCCGAAGATAGATGAGAATGCTTCAGGATTGTCTTTTGCACTGATGTGCTAGGCTCCTCCATTATTGAGATGGAGGAATATTTATGGAGTCTTTTTCTCCTGTTAGTTGCTTTAACTGCTCATCACCATGCACAACTTAATGTAGCAGTCCTGCAGAGCTTCAATCTGATCCATTGCTTGTGCTATCATTTAGCTCTGACTATTGAATGCTGCATCTACTGCTTGGCAGGCAAGTTGTTGTGTTGTACCTTCACCCATGTTGAAACCTCAGTTTCAGGTATGCCTGGAGTTGCTGCTAACATGCCCTCCTGCATTCTCCATTGAATCAGGTTTGATATTCTGGTTTGATTGTAATGTTAGAGTGGGGTTAGAGGTTGAGGTTGAATACAATTCTATTGCTAATGGCCCTCAATGTCTCGTAAATGCCCAAGTTTTGAGTTGCTAGATCTTTTCCAAGTATATCCAATTTAGTTGGTGATAGTGGCACACAACATAATAGACTTTATCCTCAATGTGAGAATGAATCTTTGTCTCCAAGAGGACTGTGTGGTAGTTGCTCCTATTAGTACTGTCATGGACAAACCTAAATGTGACTGGTACATTGTTGAGGACAAGATGATGCAAGTTTTTCCCTCGTGTTTGTTGCCTTTGCTGCCTCAACAGGCCCAGTTTAAGGGTGATGTCAGCAGTTGTGCTTCCAAGCCAATCTGGGTGATAAACATTGAAATCCTCCATACCACCCTCAGCGCTTCCTCCAAATGGTGTTTAACATTGAGGCATATTGATTCATCATTAGCCTGGAGGTGGGAAGTAGAACATACACAGGGGTGGTGGGGATTGTGATGGATCATTAAGATAAGATTGCCAAAGTATGAATATGGCAGGCTGTTGCTTGACAATTTTGTGCTACAAGTCCCCAGATGTTAGGAAGGAGGACTTGGCAGTGTCAACAGGGTTGGATTTGCCATTATTGTTTCCCAGTGCTTGAGTCGATACTTGTTACTCCACCTAGTTTCACTCCTTTCTGTAGGCTTTGTAGCAGTTTTGATATGACTGAATGGCTTACTAGGTCATTTTACAGGTAGTTAAGGGTCAGTTACATTGCTGTGAGTCTGCAGTTACATGCAGTCCAGAAAAGGTAAGAACAACAGGTTGCCTTCCATTTGTGGACCAAACAAGGCTTCTTTTTTTTTTAAAACAATCAACCTCAACTCTCTGGCATGAATATTTACTTGCTTCACTCTTGAAAGGAGCTGAATATCTTTGCTTTTTATTCTGACTCTCTGCTTGTGCATTTGTGCAGTGCAAAAATCTGGGACTTTGTAGATGAGAAATGGTCTAGATTTATCAGCAAAGCATGTCAGAGCTCTGACTGTCAGAGACAGCACAGCCTTACCAACAATACAACCATATTAACAACTCCTTGACATTATGACAAAACATTATAAATAATTATATTTAATGCTAAATTATACCAAGATATTTTGGGTTGTGCTAATTGTTCAACTAGTATAATTTCTATCACTAAGCAACAGTACACTTAAAGTACATTAATGTTCTTATTGCTGTGAAGGTCAGAGGTGACATCTTCAGAAGTATGTGAAATCTTACCCCAGTAACAACACGAAGCACTGGTAAATGTACATAATGTGGTCATTGTAAAGAAAAACTCTTTAAAATATTCTCATAATACCAAATTCATTTATTCGTCAGTTAATCTCTATTGCCCTCCATCCAATTACAAATATTCCCCTTTGTTCTTGATCTCATATCCTTTTCTATGGTTATGCACTAACCTAAAATCTGTTCATTTTTAACATTCTTCGGTACTGATGAAAGGTCACTGGCCTGAAATTTTCATGCTCTTTCATCCTCCATGGAGATTACTTGGCTAGTGGAGTATTTTCAGCATTTTGCTTTTATTTCAAGATTTCCAGTATCTTGTTCATTGTTCAAAATTTGCAGATGATACAAAAGTTGGAAGCATTGTAAACTGCGATTGTGGTGTAGAATTTCAAAAGAACAGAGACAAGTTGGTGGAACGGGCATTCAGGTCACAGTTGAAGGTCGAAAAGTGTGCCGCTGGAAAAACACAACAGGTCAGGCAGCATGAGCCGACATTCCTGATGAAGGGCTTATGCCCGAAATGTCAATTCTCCTGCCCCTTGGATGCTGCCTGACCTGCTGTGCTTTTTCAGTGCCACACTTTTCGACTCTGACCTTCAGCATCTGCAGTCCTCACTTTCTCCAAGTCACAGATGAAGTTCAATTTGGAAAAATGTGCAATGATTAATTTTGGTAGGAAGAAAATATGGAAGAAAGAGTACAATCTAAAATGAGTGCAGATCAGGGGAACCTGGACATATATATGCACAAGTGTTGATCCAGAGCCACCCACAAAAATAATCTACTTCTTGACATGCTGAAATCAGTATGCTCAAAATAACCCTCCAATACTGTGGGGTGAAAGCTGCAGAATTCAGGCTAATGACAGAATATCTGCCAGGCTTTTAGATTTAGGTAAAGCTGACATCAATGAGAGGACTCCAAGACTGTTCATAGTAAGACAGGGCAAATCTGGTAATGAGTAAACCAAAAGATTAAGTTGGCAGAAGTGCCTCATCTGATAAAGAAAGAGCGCTTGGAAAGCTTATGATTTCAAATAAACCCGTTGAACTATAACTTGGTATCATGTGACTTCTGACCCTGCAGTTATGCTGCAGTTATACAAAATCCTGGTTAGACAACACAGAGTACTGAGAGCAGATCTGGGCACCAAACCTGAAGATGGATACAATGGCCTTGGATGGAGTACAATGTATGTTTACAAGAATTATACCTGGACTCCAGGAGTTGTTAGAGAGATTGTACTAATTAGGCCTGTTTTCTCTAGAATTTAGAAGATTAAGAGGTGATCTTATTGAAATCTTGAAAGATAAACTATTTCCACTGTTGGTGATTCGAGAACTATGGTGCATAGTCTAAACATTAGGGCCAGGATGTTCAGGAGCAATGTTAGGAAGCACCCCAAAGGGCCGTAGAGGTTTGTAACACTTCCATAACTAGCAATTGCTGCTTGATAAGTTGTTAATTTTAAATGTGAGATTGAATTTTTTTTCTTAAACAAAGGTATTAAGGGATATGGGCCAAAGACAGCTGGATAGAATTAGAACACAGATCTCACTAAAGGGGCAGAAAGGCTTACCCCTATTCCTATGTAGAGAGTGAAGGGGGTGACAAAAAAAAAAGAGCTGGGAGCAGGGAGATAGTGGCAAGGGGTTTCAGAGTGTGCAAGGAGAGAAGCAAAGACAGCAAGGCAGAGAGGAAAGAGAGATGGGAAAGAAGAAAGAGAAAAGTTTCAGGTGGGGGAAGAAAGAGAGACAGGAAGTGAGTGAGTGAGTGAGTGAGTGAGTGAGTGAGTGAGTGAGTGAGTGAGTGAGTGAGTGAGTGAGATAGATAGCGACAGACAGACAGAGGGACGACAGCAAAAGCTGAGCTTCTTCCCCTCTCATGGGCTGGGTGGTTAAGGTCAGCTGTTGCATCCTATGGTTTTCCAGTCTGGAATTATCTAACCACGCAAAGCAGGCAATCTGAGGCTATGATCTTGCATGTATAACTTAAAATCACATGGCACTTACTCTATTCAGCAGAAATTGAAATGCATCACTGAGCACACAAATCATTTGGCAGCAAGGGGAAGAGAATGTACAATTTACAGCAAACCTATCGAGAGTCACTTATTCCAACCCCCATAGATTGCAATTTGCTCTATAAAATCTTGAATGCGCATATGGTTTCTTTCATCCATGATAATTAGAAAACATTTACAATTACTAACTTTAGACTGAAAATTAACAGAAGATGAGGAGCAATTATCACTGCAAATGGTGCCAGTAAACGATTTAGATGACTTCACTTGCTTCCTGAAGGCTGTGAACTCCGAGTTTGTGGAAAAAAAACTGCTGTTTATTGGTAAAGTGGGGATTAACTGCAATCTCACACCCACTTCAGACGTAGCCCAAGATAGATAAATTCTTGAAAGGCCTGCTGATCTGTTCACTGCCTGCCACTCTCTCCAGTCTAATGGAAATTAGATTGAGGCTGATCAAACTTACTGAAGCAGTTAGTCACATGGGCAAAGAAGGCAAAGCTCTTATATAAATTCACTGCAGTGATTAAAATATTTTTATATAAATTTTTAAACACTTCAATCAACCTGTTTGGATATTTTTATGTCTCAGCTCCAATGTCGGTGGGACTAAAAACATTTTGGCCCAGGGTAAGGACATTACCAGTGCCCCACAAGACCCCTTAGATATGTAATTATCAGTTCAATAGATGGCACAATTAAGGAAATAGGGAATGGGATGAGCTCATGGGGTTAGCAGCACTATCCAATTGAGGTTAAACAAAGACTGTTGAGCCAAATGGCTGATTTACTTCATTTATTTATTCATTCACAGAATGTGAGTGTCACTGGCTAGACCAGCATTTACTGCCCATCCCTAATTACCCAGGGGGCAGTTAAGTGTCAACCACATTGTTGTGGGTCTACAGTCACATACCAGACCAGATAAGGATGGCAGTTTCCTTCCCTAAAGGACATTAATGAACCACATGGGTTTTTCTGATAATCAGCAATGGTTTCATGGTTATTGTTAGTCTCTTAATTCCAGATTTTTATTGACTTAGTGTTTAAATTCTACCTCCGCATGATTCCCCACCTCTGATCTGTTGTTGTAGCCACAGTATTTATTTGGCTGGACCAGTTCACACTGTAAATAGTAACCCTTAGGATTTTGGCAGTGGGGGATTCAGCAATGGTAGAGCCATTGAATGTAAAATCAAATGGTTAGATTCTCTCTTATTGGAGATGGTCATTGCCTCACACTTGTGTGGTATGAATGCTACTTGCTACTCATCAGTCAAGCTTGGATATTGTCAACTAACTGAACAAGTAATCACGCTAATACAAGTCTCAGACAGGGATATGTATATTTTCTAATCAACCTGTTCAGAGTTGTTACTACACACCTCTGGAGCAGCAGGACTTAAACCCAGACTTTTTGGCTCAGAGGTAGGGACACTACCACAATACCCAGAGTCTGGATTATATGCTTACTTAGATTACTATTATATTATATATATAATTGACTGACAGACTGACTAGCTAGCTATTTGCTAACAGACTACCTGCCAACAACCAGTATGTAAAGATCAAACGAATGAAGTATGCAGAGAAAAAGATGGAGGCGTCGTACATCAGACCATCACATCTAGCTGCCTTAAAAGGTATACAGCCTTTCTCAGATCTGTGTTATAATACAACACACTCTAAGCACAGGAGAAAACTGCACAGAGCAGTAAGTCTCCAAAGTCCACTGCTGGATTGCTCAGAATTCCTCAACCTTTCCAGATGTGGCACGTGTGCCCCAATATACCAAGGATTTAAGAAAAAAAATCAATCAGCTTTCCTGTTGATAATTAGCCAGTAACTATTGCTTGGAAGTTCTTCTATGGACACCAGATAATACCTTAGTCATGATAAATTCCAAGGTCAAATGGTCAGCTCACCCTCATTACCGATGTCACATGGCAAACAGCAAGCTTTGGAAGTGTCATGTGAAGTCTGAGTTCAGGGCTAATCACTGCTTTCAGGGCATGGTGACAGGAATGAGGAATTAATAGGGAGGTAGTCGGACAACATGCAGTGGCTTTTGCACCAAAGCAGCTTGAGACAAGGTTAAGAAAAACCTTAAGCAAAAGTCAGATTTAGGAAAGGATTAAGGGTAAATGAACAATCCAGAATATGACTTGAATCTCAGTCAGCTTGTGTGTAACGAGGACATTGTATAAATTTAAATTTCAATTATTTACACAAAGTTGTGGACAAGAACGACATTTGCTCAAAGGCTATTAATGTTTACACTGAAACAGCAGAACCAAATTTTTTAGGTGCACCATATACTAGCGTCTACTGTTCCAAACAAGCTATCCTGAGACCATAACTTCAAACCTCAGTAAAGCACGTGATGGATCAGGAATCCAAGGACAATAAATGCTACCGCTACTCCAAAGAACAAGCTATAGCTGGAACCTGATCTGGAAATACTGGCCAGTGGACAGGTTAAACTGGAAACCAAGGAGAAAGTGAGGACTGCAATGCTGGAGATCAGAGCTGAAAATGTGTTGCTGGAAAAGCGCAGCAGGTCAGGCAGCATCCAAGGAGCAGGAGAATCGGCGTTTCGGGAAGGGCTCATGCCCGAAACGTCGATTCTCCTGCTCCTTGGATGCTGCCTGACCTGCTGCGCTTTTCCAGCAACACATTTTCAAACTGGAAACCAAGCTGAGCATGAAGAACGTCTGGTTTGAACAACCAGCATTTTGGGTTGTGCAGCCTTCTCGCAAATTATTAAGTGACATTACTGATGACTGTACTTACCTGTTGTATTTGTGAAGACATCTCCCTGTGCCGTGCTGTCTGAAATAATGGCAGTGGCATCTGCTGTAGATGTTCGTTCAAACGCCAGAGTCCCAGAAGGAGTGATTTGCCCAGCGGGTGTCACTGTAACTGGAAAACAAACCGTTTTTTTCCCCAAAGTATAGAACTTTCATCAATCTCAATAAATTGTGAGAATTCAACCTCCAACTCCCTCAGTTGTTAAGTGTGTTCATCATAATTCAATACAGGCTGACATAGATCTGATAATTTCCATGTGTTCTATCCCAACAATAACAATAAGCAAAGACAGGCTTCGACAATCATGGATAACCTTCATTATCTCTCCCACAAGGCTATACTCAAGCAGGACACACACAGTGAGTTCCAACAACCTGTTTTACCATGTTATGATTCACATGGAGTTGAAGTTTACCATTATTGAGTTAGTCAGTTCCAACTGGGATGAAAATGGAAATTCCAATAAATTGCACTTAATCTATTGACTGAAAAGTGAAATTCTCATCTTGATCTGTACACAATAATACAACCTAAATTTATAGCAGCTTTTAATGTAAAATGTAAAATGTGACAAGTGTCTCACCAAAGAAAATTTGAACAAAATTTAGGACTCTGTCTCATAAGAAAATATTCAGGTTGATGAGAAAAAGCTCATTCAAAATGGTAGGTTTTAAGGAGAGTCTTAAAGGGAAGAGGGAGTGATAGACAGATGGAGAGGTTTAAGGAGAAAATTCCAAAGCTTAGGGCTCAGGCAGATTAAGGCATGGCAATCAACAATGGAGGGATGAAAATTTGAGATGCTCAAGAGACCGGAATTGGTGGAGCACAGAAATTTCAGAGGTTTTTACAGCCGCAGGAAATCACAAAGGCAGATCCAGGTAAGGCCTTGGAGACACTTGAAAATGAAAATGGCAATTTCAAAAATGAGCTATCAGTGGACCAAGAGCAAAGTAAGAACCATCCAAGAACACAATAAGACTTCTCAGTGTGCCTCCCTCTGATCAATATGCACTGCCTAGGGTCAGATGGGAGGTAGTCACAAAGAAATCTGCACTACATCATGAGCTCTCACCTTTAAACAGCAAGGCAATGAAAGGAAAGGAAAAGAAACAGACAGTAAAACAAATTAACTTTTAACAAATATTGAAATCCATAACGTAGCATCATTCTGTACAGAGTATTCCATTATGCATTTCTCTGGAGCTCTAGATAATCTGAAGTTGCACTCCTCTGATCATCAAAGTGGAAAACTGCTGGACAGCCAATGAATGCTGTAGTTATCAGCTTCTATCCACCCTGACTGGGCTATAGTTAGATAAAAGTTGACAATCCAACTGCCTCTCCCATACTGTGCTCTCCACTGAGAATTATTTTACAGTCTAGAAGAACTCCATCGCCCCGCCAATTCATTTCCCATCCACAAACCCCAATCTCTGAATTTAAGATGGCAGTCATATATGCATGAAATCTTATGACATACAGGTTGTTCCAGTTGTTGCTGGCAATAAAGTAATGTTCTTGGGAGATTCCTTCTTGACTGGGGTCGTACTTTGTTCACTTTCCTTTTTGCGTCTTTTGTAAGGGACAAACAGTCTGACTGGACCAGTCTATGTATAAAAAGTAAAGGAAATTGATTATAGCTTGCACCACTTTCCATTTTAGCCATCATTGAGCTCTAAATGTGAACTCAAAGTACATGTGCGCCCTTCTGAGCGCATCTATTACAAAGGTTTCATTAAGACTTAAGGCAGAGAATATTTAAGTAACTCCACAGAGGCTGGTATCTTGTCATCAAGTCATCCTTTATTTACACATGGAGAGTCCTTGGCACTGATCCAGTTTCCTCAGAGCCAGCTCTGAGTGACCAGGATGTCTGACAGTCATGTTCTTATCTGTCAGCCAGAGCTTCCTGTTTGGACCAGATTAACAGCCTCAATCAGAGAACTCATATTCTATGAGGTCCACCTAACTGACCTTGATACAATCACTACAGACTTGGTGGATGCAATCTGAGAAAGAAGGTGCATTCACTGTGGCCTGTGATATGCTTTCATATTGAGGGTGTTGCACAATCACCAGGAGCATGAATGGTTGTAGCACAGTGCAGGAACCTTCAGTAAGAAATAAATGGTTGCTATTGCAGAGAGTACTGCATGAGTAGATTCATGGATCTTTAAGAAATGACTGCAGCTCATGCCTTCTGCATTGTGACACTTAAGAATTATTGCCAGAAAATGACTAAAAGGTCTCGCTTGTTTGTAGCTTCAACTGTCCGCTGTCAAGCAATCTCCAAAGACTGTTCAATGTCAGGAAATTTGTCTTCTATGAGCATGGCTGTTAATTAAGGCTTTACTTGCCTTACTTGCTTGCTGTTCCACTTTAAAGAATAGTGTGTTTAATTCTGGTCTCCCTCCTAGAAGAAGGATGTTGTGAAAGGCTCAGAAACAAATTACAAGGATATTGCCAGGGTTGGAGGGTTTGAGCTATAGGGAGAGGCTGAATAGACTGGGGCTATTTTCTCTGGAGTATCGGAGGCTGAGGGGTGACCTTATAGAGGTTTATAAAATCATGTGGGGCATGGATAGGATAAATAGACAAGGTTTTCCCTGGGTGGGGGAGTCCAGAACTAAAGGGCATAGGTTTAGGGTGAGAGGGGTAAAATTTAAAAGGGACTTAAGGGGCAACGTTTTCACGCAGGAGGTGGTGCATGTGTGGAATGAGCTGCCACAGGAAGTAGTGGAGGCTGGTACAATTGCAACATTTAAAAGGCATCTAGATGTGTATATGAATAGGAAGGGTTCACAGGCATATGGGCTAAGTGCTAGCAAATGGGACTAGATTAATTTAGGATACTGCTTGGCGGCATTGACGATTTGAACCGAAGTGTCTGTTTTCATGCTGTACCTCTCTATCACTCTATAACCAAACCTCCACAGGGGGCAGCTGATTCCATTCACTACCAATGCTCAAGAAATTAATCCAGAGGTGGGAACACTTCAGGGACTAATGGGATGCCCTGTTTATTAAAAAATTTCCAAGCTTATTATCCAGCTTTAAAGGGCTAGATAAATTCCAGCTTTTGTCTTTGATTTGCATTTTGTCATGGTTTTGTAACTGGAAACATAAAATTAACACATATTCTTTCTCAGTTCAGAGATTTGGAACCATGGAGGCTGTAATCATACAATCGTGAAATTGAATTGCCAATAACTCTAAATGTGAACAGCACCTTCACAATCATTAATTCCTGCCTAGTAACTTACCAAAGACATGTCATCACAACAAGCAGCACAGGTGCATGACGCTGCATGAGGATTTAGGATGCCATCCTAGAAAACAGAATTACAACAATATCAATACAGATGGTAACAGAAACAATCCTGCGAAGAGGTTAGGGTCCAGCTATGATTCTACACATGTCAAATGCTGCACCGATCAGAACTCTTCTAGATTAAATGAGCTTCTGTTTATAACTATTACGGGCTGAATTCAATGGAATATCTTCCCTCCCCCAACCTCTCCATTCCATTGTCTCTTTGCTCCTTTAAGAAATTCCTTATAGCCACTCCCTTTGATCGAGTTTCTGTTCATACATTCTAATTTCTCACATTTGACTCAGTGTTAAACATGGTTTGAAAATGCCCCTGATTTTTGTTTTATGTTAAATACAAATTTCTGTTAGTTTAACCGTGTCCAAGCTTATAAGACCTACACAATGAAATCTTATTCGCAATTACTGTCCTCTGAAAGTGTGAAGTCAGAGTAAGTGAATCCAAGGCTTCCACAAACTTCGCAAAGAACAATCAATATTGGCAATGTCATGGATGAAACTAGATTTGTCAGCGTACACTCTGATATACACTAGTGTACAGAAGATTTACTAAAAGTTTCTAAAATCAAGAATAGCTTTGATAGAATGAAGAGTGGAAGATGAACAGGGCCATGTCAGTATAGTAGCTTGAAAATAGGGTGTAGTCCAAGAATAGTTTGAGAGAGACTGAAAAGAGAAAGGACAAGTGACATCCATATATGTGTAAACATGCATCTTGAATGGTAATGGTAAACATGCTAAGGTAGAGGAAATAATGGAGCAGCTGCCAGGGTCCTTGGAGGGGGAGAGGTGACAGCCAGAAATGGTGCAGAAAATCATGTTGGAAGCAGTAACATGGAGAATAGGATTAGGCCACAAACAGGGCAATGTTATATGAGAATTATCTGAAGTTAGATATGGATTGCCTTATCTTCTTTACAAAAACAAAGATATACAATTTCTCCACAAAC
This sequence comes from Chiloscyllium plagiosum, assembly GCF_004010195.1. NCBI lineage: Eukaryota > Metazoa > Chordata > Chondrichthyes > Orectolobiformes > Hemiscylliidae > Chiloscyllium > Chiloscyllium plagiosum. Next base: position 32,067,196 of record NC_057725.1, read on the forward strand.
AAAATACTGCCTTAAATCTGAAAATTGTTTTGCATATCAAACAAATGAGTAAAATGATACAGAAGTTTCTGGGCCAGCCCAATGCCAGGTATATAGGCCATACATGCCAATGATTAGTGGACTGTATCAAACAATACATCTTTTTGACTATTCGTAGTGGACAGAATGCAAAATGTACTCAAGACTTACTATGCTTGTAAACCTCAGAACACAATGTCAAACATTAAATGTTACTCTGCTATGGGAATTTCCTAAATAATTCCATGTTAAGAATTGTACTGGAAACCAGTCAGATTAACAGTGTGGTGTATTTCACATGCTAGAAGCTACATGTATGAGCACACAGGACCCAGTTGTATACAGGTAAAAGGAATTATTCCCTTCATTACACCTTTATCATTGAGAAAGAAATCATTGCAACTACCAATCCGTGCTGGATTCACCAGCTCAACTCCCTGATCAATCTGAGTCGACCTGCCTGGCATGATGTTTTTTCAGCTAAGACTGACAATTAATAGTTGCTGTTGCTCCATACCAACCATGGTCCAACCAATCAGTATCTTTTTCTCAAGTTGCATTATGGTGTTCACTTTCCAAGTTTGGTTTCTTACATCTACGTCTTAATAAGTAAAAACAAAAAGTTTCAACATCATGTTTGTCTTCTGCAATATTTATGAAAATTTTGTTTTCCCTTTCTTCAGTGGTGTCTGGAATCAATCTGGCTAGGTATCATCCAACAGGCTAGACCCACACTTGAAGTTCCTCCCTGCCTGTGACAGGCACCTCAAACAGCTATGAAATACACACTGTTAAAGTTGTAAAGAGCACAATGGGCTGCCAATTGTACCAAATTGGTTTGAATCTCTCTTAAGATGTTCAGCACAGGCAGGAAGGGATAATAGTTTAAGTTACAGGAAGTGGAAGCCTCACAGCAAAATCCGATCCTGACCTCACCAGATGACTGTCCACTTGTCTACACAACTACTAACAAGAGGTAACAAATATTGGTTGAATCTCCATTAACTTAGGAACACTAAAACTGTCAGCATTGGCTCTTCTGCAGCTGAGATGAAATTAGTGGATTACAGAATCGTAGCCATAGCCTGAAGCATTCCTTTCCTGTTGAGTTCATTTGTACACTGCACAATTCTCCAGTCAGCTGAATTATCAAGCAGCTTCCCAAAGGCTTTTAAGGTAGAACTGCATAAAAATATTTGGTCTCCAACCCTGTATTTAATTAAGTAATTGAACTCCAGTCACAGTAATCACACTCTCTCGGAATAAAATTTAAACCAAAGCCATTGCCAAACTCCCAGCCAGTTAAAGGTGTCCTGCCTTTTGTTTGATTTAAGGTTTGAATTTGATGAGATGGCACCATATTGTAGCTGCAGTTTTCTCTCCTCGTGGTTGCTGATGACAAATTACGGGGGCAATTTGTTTAAAATATTACTTAAGAATTTCTCACAATGTTTTCTTTGACCACTGGGAATTTGACGCCAACTCCCAGTCATTCCAATACTCATAAGCAAAAGGTGAAAAGACCAAAGAATAGATATTTACTCAGACTTTGTGGAGAATAAGGAACATCAATCATGAGGAGGGATTGAAAAATTAGGAGTTATCTCCTTCAAAGAAAGAAGGAGAAGAGCTTTTCAAGATGATGAAAGTTCTTGAGAGTTGATAAAGAAAAGCTATTGCTTGTGGTGAGTTGGTTATTGACCATAGCTCATGAATTTAATATCACTGAAAAAATATTTAAAAAGGAAGATGGGATAGTTTTTTTTTCCCCATTTAAGAGTTGTCAGATCTGGTACATTCCACCTGAAACTATTTTAAAAACTGATTCAATGAGTTATTTTCAAAGGTCATGGGATAGGTACTTTAGTATAAAGCTCTCACAGGGTTGCAAACAAAATGGAGTGGTTGAGACAAAGCATGATAGCTCTGTTAAACAGTCAGCATGGACACAAAGGTTCAAAAGCCTCCATCTGTTCCTCAAGTATCCTTAATTCTTTGAAAGCATGCAGATTGTAAAAGCATTTGTCAGTTTTAAGCTACACGTCATTAGCAGCCAGCATTACAAAGCTGTTTCTCTTATCTCTCATTTTTTGTATTGTCTTTTTTGCAATGCCTTGTTTTTCAATAATTTGCAAATTGAGCACAACAGGAATAATACTGAGCTCTATCCTCTTGATAGCTTCTGACTGAGATAAACAGAACATTAAACATACAGAATGGTTTAAAGCAGCAACAATTACCAAAAACCATTACTATTGATATTTGCAATTAATAAAAGATCCTTACTTGTATCAGACACTGGAGGGGTCGTCCAGCGTACCGTATGCTCCTTTTCCAATCTTTGCTACTGGCTCGCCCAGCCATTCCTTCAAACTCCGTGGGAGTGAACCAATTCTCTCCATGTTTAATACAACGACCCCGTCCTCCTGGAAATAAAACCACAGGTCACTCTCACTATCTTCCCTAGCTACTAAAGGTAAAGGCTGAAGGAGAAGTATCTCAATACGGAGACTTATAGAATCAGAATACCTACAGCATGGAAGAAAGCCATTTGGCCCACCCTTCAGAAGAGAATTCCACAAGACCCACCCTCATCCTACCTCTGCAACACTGCACTTTCTGCGGCCAATCTGGTTTCCAACAAACAAATTTGATTACGATTTCTAATGTACAAGATAGTTAGGATAACAAAACGTCCAGTGAATCACACAAAGCTGGGCATCAGAGGTAAGCAGGAAAGATTATGTAAAAATAGAGATTTTCAGAAAGGCAATGATTTGCTTGCATATGACATTTCAGGTTCTACCTTACAAAAACAAGCTATTTAAATTAAAGCCTTATAAAACAATAGTTAAACCCAGCAGCTCTGGGCACTACATTTTAGGATGGATGCAGAGGTGATTTAACCAGATATACTAGCCAATGAGGGAGTGCAGTTACATGGAAAGACTACAGAAGCTGGAATTGAAACCCTCAGAGCCGAAAGGTTGAGGGGAATTTTGTTAGTGGTACTTAAAATTATGAGTTTTTGTTTTGGTAGAGTAAATAAGGAGAAGCTTTCCAGTGGCTGGAAAATTGTAACCAAAGGACACAAAAAAGATGATTAGCCAAATAGTTAGACAAAGATAAAAATGTAGTTAAACAGTGAGTTGTGACAAACGAATCCACCACCTGAGAGCATGATGAAAGCCAATTCAGGAACAATTTTCAAATGGAAATTAAGCAAGTATATGAAGGGAAAAATTGCAGGGGTCTGGGAAATGGAACCGGCTCTTTTAACGAACTAGAGATGGGACAATGAGCCAGATGGCCTCCTTTTTGTTTTTTGTTTCTGTTAATATGGTCCATAATTCCCTGGAAGAGACATAGATAGTGACAAAGGAATTCAAACGCAGTTTTTCTCTTCAAAGTTTGGGTGAAGATTTGTAGCTCGGGTGCTCGTTGTTGTGGTTCTGTTCGCTGAGCTGGAAATTTTTGTTGCAAACGTTTCGTCCCCTGTCTAGGTGACATCCTCAGTGCTTGGGAGCCTCCTGTGAAGCGCTTCTGTGGTGTTTCCTCCAGCATTTATAGTGGCCTGTCTCTGCCGCTTCCGGTTGTCAGTTTCAGCTGTCCGCTGTAGTGGCCGGTATATTGGGTCCAGGTCGATGTGTTTGTTGATGGAGTTTGTGGATGAGTGCCATGTTTCTAGGAATTCCCTGGCTGTTCTTTGTTTGGCTTGCCCTATAATGGTAGTGTTGTCCCAGTCGAATTCATGTTGCTTGTCGTCTGCGTGTGTGGCTACTAAGGATAGCTGGTCGTGGCGTTTCGTGGCTAGTTGATGTTCATGGGTGCGGATCGTTAGCTGTCTTCCTGTTAGTCCTATATAGTGTTTTGTGCAGTCCTTGCATGGGATTTTGTACACTACATTAGTTTTGCTCATGCTGGGTATCGGGTCCTTCGTTCTGGTGAGTTGTTGTCTGAGGGTGGCTGCTGGTTTGTGTGCTGTTATAAGTCCTAGTGGTCGCCGTAGTCTGGCTGTCAGTTCTGAAATGCTCCTGATGTATGATAGTGTGGCTAGTCCTTTGGGTTGCAGCATGTCCTCGTTCCGTTGTCTTTCTCTTAGGCATCTGTTGATGAAATTGCGCAGGTATCCGTTTTTGGCGAATATCTTGTACAGGTGTTCCTCTTTTTGCAGTTCTGGTGTAGTGCAGTGTGTTGTGGCACTGCAGCACACCAGAATTGCAAAAAGAGGAAGAGGAACACCTGTACAAGCCACTACAGCGGACAGCTGAAACTGACAACCGGAAGCGGCAGGGACAGGCCACTATAAATGCTGGAGGAAACACCACAGAAGCGCTTCACAGGAGGCTCCCAAACACTGAGGATGTCACCTAGACAGGGGACGAAACGTTTGCAACAAAAATTTCCAGCTCGGCGAACAGAACCACAACAGCAGTTTTTCTCTGTTCCAACTTCTGGAGTCATAGACTATCTTTGATGCTCACTGATATCCACAGATCCACCAACAGCCATTACGGTGGACACGGGCCTCTAAAATGTCAGAATCTACTCACCGACCCAATGCTCCTTCTTAGTGGCCTGATATCATCACTTAGCAGTCAGATCCCCAAACTGAGCACCTCCAACAAAGCTGCTCTTCCAGAGCTGATTTTCCCATCCAAGCTACCTCCTCCCACCTAAACCAACTCCACCAATACAAGCCTCTCTATCTTCAGACCACGCTAGTTCACAAGGTATCATGCTTAGGTCACATAACTGCTGATGAACTGATCCAAATATAAAACATCAAGGTTACGTTGTAGAAATAGCTCACTGTGAAAAATATCATAAATTTGGCTTTCCTTTGGCTGAGACATTGTCATCAGGAGTTCTGGACTGGAACCTAGGCACATGTAAACTGCTCGACAACAAACCACCTTCTTATAATGCGAAAAAAAACTTTTTCACACACCGAGTAGTTAAGGTATGGAATGAACTACTTGGAAGTCTGCCTGCACCAGCTCTTGGAATGAGCATCATTATCACCTGTCAATTCTCTGCTTTCTCCCAATGTTTTTTGCACATTATTTATATTCCAATAAGTGTCCAATACCCTCTTAAATGCCTCAACTGGATAATTATTTAAATACAAATAATGTGCAAGAGTATGGGGGAAATAAACAGGAAATTGTCAGGAGGTAATGATGCTCACTTGAAGAGCTGGTGCAGACACAACGAGTACAATGGCCTCTTTCTGTTCTATGTTTTGCTGTGATTCTGTTCTGCCGGTAGCTCCAGAAATCATTAGCTAAGCACTGCCATCTTTGATTATCCATTAGTTTACAAAAGGTCTTTACACGAGCTGAAGAACATCTTAGGAAATTTGGATTTTCTTACCCGAACCTAATTTGTTTTTGAACAAAATTCCACTGGTGTTTCGACATCTGACTGGAAGTTCGTTTTCATACACAGAAGGGTCCCAATTATATTTTGTTCCCTCTTTGTCCGGGCCTGATGTCAGAGGAGTCGAAGCTATCTGTGGACCTGGTCAAGAAAAGTACCAGAAATAGTATTAAACATAAGGATCCTTGTTCTTTGATTATTAAAATATTGTCTATTCAAGTAAAAATTAGAATGCTATCTCAGAAAATAACACGTTTCAGAGAACATTTTAACGCCTGCCAGTTTCATAATGAAAGAAACTCTTAAGGAAGCAATCAGCTCTTGTATGGAATTCCTAAGAATAAGTTAATTTCTGTATATCATACAGTCCTGGAAAGTACGGCATGGGAGGCCTTTAATCTGTCATGGTGTGTCTTTTCTCACTCCATATCATAGCCAGCTACTCTAAAATCTGGCCAGCATTAGAACAGTTTATATAATTTCCTCCTAAATGTCACAATTGACTCAGGAATGAAAGAATTCACTCAGATCATTGGACATAGCAGCCTGAATTTTCGCAATGAAAGACAGCCTCTCTGTCACTGTGAAAATAGAAAATAAGCCAAAAATCAGATGTCTCACCCTTTAATATGGCACCTACCGTTTTCACAAATGTTGGAATGTGAATGGATTGTTTTTTTACAAGCACATTTTGCGAAGCCATCTGCCCATATCAATCAGCAACTACTCATGTCATGTCTGGTTTTGGTAACCGGGGGGGCGGAATCACTTGTCCTGGTCTGAACTTTGTATATTTGCTGAGATAGCTAAGCTACCAGGGCAAAGAATATGTCCACCCAAAACCAAAGGGCTCGCCTTGAGGGCTACCTTTTTGTTTTAGGGGACTGCTTTTTTATTCTCACTAACTCTTATGTTAGGTGCTACAGTCACATAGTATATTATGTATGAGCATTGACAACCAGGGTATTTGGACTACAAAGAAGCAGAATCAGAAGAATTCATCAATGTCTTCAATGAGCATAAATCCCATTAAATGTAAAACACAAGGAATGCGTTGATTTAATAGATACCACAGTATTTAAATTGGCAAAGGTAGCAGGAGATTTTTTCAAAATAACTGGTACATACTTAGAGTCAGAGATGTGCAGCATGGAAACAGACCCTTCGTTCCAACTCGTCCATGCCAACCAGATATCCAAACCCAATCTCGTCCCACCTGCCAGCACCCAGCCGGAACCCTCCAAACCCTTCCTATTCATGTACCTATCCAGATGCCTTTTAAATGTTGCAATTGTAACAGCCTCCACCTCCTCCTCTGGCAGCCCATGACAGACAGACAGACACACTCCTCTGCGTGAAAAAGTTGTCCCTTAGCTCTCTTTCATATCTTCCCCCTCTCACACTAAACTTAAGCCCTAGGGAAAAGACTATCCATGCCCCTCATGATTTTATAAACCTCCATAAGGTCACCCCTCAGCCTCTGACACTCCAGGAAAACAGCCCCAGCCTATTCAACCTCCCCCTATAGCTCAAATCCTCCAACCCTGGCAACATCTTTGTAAATCTTTTCTGAACCCTTTCAAGTTTCACAACATGCTTCCAATAGGAAGGAGACCAGAATTGTATGCAATACTCCAAAAGTGGCCTAACCAATGGCCTGTACAGCCACAACATGACCTCCCAACTCCTGTACTCAGTACTCTGACTTCTACACAAAATGCCACTATGTAAAACACAATGTCATGAATCCAGCTGATTGTATTACTGGACAAGTCAGATTCCAGAGTGCAGTCTGGCCTGATACACTATAGGTCTTGTTGCTGCAAAACAGCACATTTTGTCAAAGATTTTCCCCCTTGCACCAATAGGTGCAATTTACAAGAAGGAATACCAATGTAAGGGAAACATCCCATTTTATACTGTATGACTGGAAGATGTTTATTGGTTGGTAAGTGACAGAGGCAATAGCATGGAGAATAAACCAGTTTATTATGATCAACAGTTAACTGACAAGCTTTGGTTAAATATTAAAACAGGTTGACACTGAGTGGGCAATGCATTGCCCAGAGAGATGAATCAGTGAATGCCTGTCACAAATGTTGCTGAGTTGAAACAGGAGCATAATTATACTGACAGTAAACTTAGGATTTTCAGTCAAATTCACATTTGGGTATATTTGCATGCACAGAAAGCTACATATATTAATACATGGGACACTGTTCATTGTAGACAGCAAGAACATGTACATATATTGTGCACTTTACAGCCTGGTTTAAAATTTAAACAAAGCCTGCATGTCAACTGTCAATCATCATTAACTGGTGTATTCTCCATGGCAATGCATTTGCAAACCAATCAGCACACTCCATTCTTACAATATAAATGTTGATTTTCCCTTTACATTGGTATTCTTGCAAATTATCCTGATGAATGCAATCTTTGCTTTTTGTAATTTTGTTACCGTGATAGTTAGTTGCTTAATACATTCACACGAGGCTATAAATCTACTTGTAACAAAAAGACAAGCTTATTTTGAAAAGAAAATAATCAGTTTGGAAATATCTTATCATAAATAGTAAAAAGAAGATTCAACCTCTTTTTCCTGACAACACCTTTTATAGACAATAAACCCCATTGAGATATCATTCCCATCATTATGTAAAAATTTCTTACTGAACTGAAAAAGGTCATGGAGCTTTGTTTTGGCAACATTCTACATTTTCACCAAAAATTATGTTTGTTACTATCTTTCCCTGAGAGTTACAGGTAGACTAACGCAATAGCTTTTATCTGTATTGGACTACTCTGAGACAACTAAAATAGCTGAAGACTCCTGCAAACTAAAAACTGTCCTTCTGCTCAAATGAGTGTTTTCTTCTCAACTACATCTGCCTGTGGCCCTTGGTTATCTGTCTTTTTCTGTGGGTCACAAACACTCAAGTCAATAATTATTTCACTGGGCGTTTATTGAGTCATTTAGATAAAGTGACATAATTTCTTCGGAAACCAGTCTTTAACTCACTGTTCCAAACAAATTTCTGATCCGTCCTTGAAGCAAAATGGATTAGAATTTCACAACACTGAAAACCAAAGCCAATTTATGTCTACTTCAGAATCCAAGACTGCAAAAATAATAACAGTATATTGTAAATTTCCAGCAAAAAACATTCTGCAGACTAATGAGGTCACAGCTAATGTATTTCCCTCACAAATTAAAAAAAACTCAAATATTCTAAACAGACAGTTATCATCCTTTTCGCTGCATGTCAGATTTAATATTAACAATTGATACAGTAGTTTTCAATAGTATCCATTGCAATTTTTTCCCCAGAGAAGGTCCTGAATATATGCAGTTTTAAGATAGAAATTCAATGGCAAGTGATTCATTGCCTCTTTGATTTCAATTTTCCTAACTCCTAATCAGCCGATTCTTCCATTGTTGACAGATTTGAAACAGTTCTCTATGTGCAACCTCTCTCTTCCCCTACTTTCCAGCCTGCCTTTCTCTTTCACATCCCTTGAGGCCTCCCTTTCTCTCCCTTCCAGCCTCATTGAAGCACCCCTCAATTCCCTAAAGCCCACTCCCATTATCCCCAGCCCCATGTCCCTGGTTTGCCCTCCAACTCCACAGAACCCCCTTGTGACTTCCATGTCTCCTTGCAATTCTCCAATCTCCCCAAGACTCAATGCAGCAATCTATTCCTCCAACCACACTCCCAATCCCTGGAGGGCAATAAGGCAGCTCTTCACCCCCTCCCATTTACTCAGAAGCCTATCAGCAGCAAGAAGTGGTCCACAATTGGAAGACCAGTTCCTCAACCTTTCTTTCTATTCAACTTGAAGCAGTGACTAATTGGTCATGCCTGTAAGTGTTTTTTTTCCTCATGATTTCAGGACTTTAAGTGATGAGTTCGACCTCTGCTTCATATATTTGAGTGTTGCAAGATACCCCTTCAAGAAAATAGGGCATAGGTTTTGATAAAATTCCTGGACACCTTTGGGAGTGGTAAACTTCCTTTTGGCATCAATAAAAGTAAACGTGAACATGCACAAAAAGTTCATAAATTGTCAAGCTCACTGGAACCATCAACAGACCTGTCAAAAGTTGAGACATTTAAAACTACTATCCTTAGATTTTTTTGTAAATAAAAGTTTGGTATATTAAGAAAAAAAAGCTTGATTTTTTTTTCACTCTGTCTCCTGACATAAACCTGAGGGCTACCATTACTGAGTTACTGTTTTAAAATGTTCTAGCTTTTATCCTTTCTTGTTTTTATACTCTATGCTATTACTATAAAGCCCAGGAACCCATATGGCATTTTAGTATGGATGGAGTCCTGATGATTAATCAACCTTATCTCCTCTTTACCCCACCCAGCATCTCAACAATCACTTCCACCACAACTGCGGCAGTTTGGCAAAGACAGGTGAAAGCAATTTAGTTTCTCAACCATGCCCCTGAATTCAATGAGTGAAACTTTGTTTCCATGTTCTAGCCAGAGGAAACAACGCCCCAGCTTCTGTCCATCAAGATTCCTTCAGAATCTGACAAGGTTAATGAGATCACTGTCATTCTTTAAACTTCAAAGAGAATAGGTGCTGTACCACCTCACAAGATATCCTTACCTAGATTTGGAGACCAAAACTGTTCACAGTATTCCAGGTGTAATCCCACCAAACCCTCTACCATTACAGCAAGAGTGCTTCATCCTTATACTCCAAAACTCTTCTAATAAAGAACAACGGAACATATATATCCTAATGCTTGCTGGACCTGCCTGCTAACTTCCTGTGTTCTTTATACAAGCACAACCAGGTTTTTTTTTTAAAATTCACTCATGGGATGTGGGCACTGTTAACTAGGCCAGTCTTTCTGCAATAAAGATTTCAAACAAGGATATGTCAGAGGGATATGACTGAAAGGACATGAAAAGGATAATGGAAGTTTGTTTATGTTAGGTTTTGTTCTGACAGGAGAGGGAAAACACTTAAGCCATTAGCTGTCATAGAAGATTTTGGGTTCAGTTCAGTTTTGGGTTCAGCTCACCTGACTAGGGTCAGAAACAACTTTAGTTTCTCCTGGAAAAGCAGATTTTTCAGAGTAGTTAAAGGGATAAATCACCTCTGTCTAAAAGTCTATTGTGAAACTTCTAGATCATGAGTGATTGGTAACCTGCATTGGTTATTCAAAGCTGAGAAAGTATGTGTATTCATGAAATATGCTTCACAGCTTGGGACAGGAACTGGAAATAAGCCGTTAAGTCAAAGCTGCAGATTTAGTTTGGAAGGAAATTTCTCTGGACTTTGATTAATAGCTCTAAAGTGATTATGTTGGGATAGTATTTCATTTTGCTGAGTGTTTTGAAAATTTTCAAACAGTATTATACTTATATAGCAAAATTTGTTTTTTGTTTTACTTTTTCTTTCTTTATGTGTAATAAAGTTCTGTTTTGTTGATCAATCAAGACAGATTTCAGCCATAACATCAGTTGGGATCCTAGCAGCTCACGAAGTAGTGTCTCTCACCATAAACATTTAAAAGTTTCATATCTTTTGAAGAATGTCTGCTTTTCCATTCTTACTAATAAAGGTTAATAACCTCACACTTCCCATGTTATACTCCATCTGCTGCCTTGTTGCCTGCTCACTCAAGTTGTCTGTATCTCCACAGCCTCTGTATCCTCATCACAATGTACATTCAACCTAGTTTTGCACTGTCAGCAAACATGGATTCATAACTTCCTCTAAATTATTGATACAGAGTGTAAATTGTTGAAGCTCTGTTATTTTTCCTTGCAGGACACCACCACTTATAGTCTGCCAACTGACTACTGACTAACTTAAAACCAATTAACATCTATTCATACTCTCCGCTTCCTAATAACCAATCCTGTATCCATGCTAATATATAAATTTCTAACTCCATCATTCTTTATTTTGTATGGCACTTGACTGAGTGCCATTTGGAAATGCTGGCTCTTTTATCCACCTACTTCGGAGCAGCGAGAGCCAGGAGGAGGTGACGTTGGTGTGAGGTGATTGTTGTGAAGGCCGGTAAGTATATTTAAACTTCTTACCTTCAGACCAGTGAGGGAGGGGTGAGCAAAGGACTTCTGGGAAGGGTAAGTAGAACAGGTTATATTTGCATGGTTGCGTTACCTGAGACACTACTCGGGTAGTGTCTCCCACCCATCCTCCTCCTCTAAATCTAAAAAAAGGTTGCGGGAGCCAGATTGACAAGATAAGGTAAATAGTTTATTTCCTAATCTATTTTTTTAGTAGTCACTTCGGAAGATAGAACAGTGGGAATGTTCCTCCTGCAGAATGTGGGAAGTAAGGGTCACCATTAGTGTCCCTGCTGACTACATCTGTGGGAAGTGCACCTAACACCAACTCCTCGAAAACCACGTTAGGGAACTGGAGCTGGAGTTGGATGAACTTCGGATCATTCGGGAGGCAGAGGGGGTTATTGACAGGACTTACAGAGAGGTAGTTACTCCCCAAATAAAAGAAAAAGACAGATGGGTGACAGTTAGGGGACAGAAAGGGAACCGGCAGGCAGTGCAGGGATCCCCTGTGGCCATTCCCCTCAACAATAAGTATACCGTTTTGAATACTGTTGGGGGGATGACTTACCAGGGGAAAGCAGTGTGGCACCTGCTGCTCAGAAGGGAAGGGGGAAGAGGAGCAGAGCAATAGTCATTGGGGACTCGATAGTTAGGGGGACAGATAGGAGGTTCTGTGGGGACAAGAGAGACTCACGGTTAGTGTGTTGCCTCCCAGGTGCCAGGGTCCGTGATGTCTCTGATCGTGTTTTTGGGATCCTTCGGGGGGAGAGAGAGCAGCCCCAAGTCATGGTCAATAGCTAAAACTATTAAAGGTGGATTTAAACTAATACAGCAGGGGGATGGGAACCAAAATTGTAGGACAGAAACAGAAGAGGATGAGAGTAGGGAGGTCCCAAATCAAATATCTGACACTGGCAAGTGAGAACCTGGTTTGAAGTGTATGTACTTCAACATGAGGAGCATCCGAAATAAAATGGGTGAACTGGCAGCGTGGGTTGGTACCTGGGACTTCGATGTTGTGGCCATTATGGAGACATGGAAAGAGCAGGGACAGGAATGGCTGTTGCAGGTTCCGGGATTCAGGTGTTTCAGTAAGAACAGAGAAGATGGTAAAAGAGGGGAAGGTGTGGCATCGTTGACCAGGGACAATATTACAGTTGTAGAAAGGATGTTTGGGGACTCATTAACTGAGGTAGTATGGGCTGAGGTTAGAAACAGGAAAGGAGAAGTCACCATACTGGAAGCTTTCTATAGGCCTCCGAATAGTCCCAGAGATGTAGAGGAAAGGATAGAAAAGATGATTCTCGATAGGAGAGAGAGAGGCAGGGTAGTTGTCATGGGGGACTTCAACTATCCAAATATTGACTGGGATCACTACAGTACGAGTACTATAGATGGGTCAGGTTTTGTCCAGTGTGTGCAGGAGGGCTTCCTGACACAGTATGTAGACAGGCCTACAAGGGGCAAAGCCACTTTAGATTTAGTACTGGGTAACAAGCCTGGCCAGGTATTAGATTTGGAAGTAGGTGAGCACTTTGGAGACATGATCACAATTCTATCAGGTTTACTTTAGTGATGGAAAGGGATAGGTGTACTCCACCGAGCAAGAGTTACAGCTGGGGGAAGGGAAATTACGATGCAATTAGGAAAGATTTAGGAAGC
>NC_057725.1:32081665-32106168 GCF_004010195.1 Chiloscyllium plagiosum
AGTCAGCACGGTTTTGTGAAGGGTAGGTCGTGCCTCACAAACCTTATTGAGTTCTTTGAGAAGGTGACCAAACAGGTAGATGAGAGTAAACCGGTTGACGTGGTGTATATGGATTTCAGCAAGGCGTTCGATAAGGTTCAACACAGCAGGCTATTATACAAAATGCGGAGGAATGGGATTGTGGGAGTTTGAATCAGTAATTGGCTTGATGAAAGAAAACAGAGGGTTTTAGTTGATAGAACATGTTCATCTTGGTGTCCAGTTATTAGCGGTGTACCGCAAATGTCAATGTTGGGTCCACTGCTGTTCATCATTTTTATAAATGACCTGGATGAAGCTTAGAAGGGTGGGTTAGTAAATTTGCGAATGACACTAAGGTCGGTGGAGTTGTGGATAGTGACGAAGGATGTAGTAGGTTGCAGGGAGACATAGATAGGATGCAGAGCTGGGCTGAGAGGTGGCAAATGGAGTTTAATATGGACAAGTGTGAGGTGATACACTTTGGCCGGAGTAATCGGAATGCAAAGTACTGCGTTAATCTCTGTAGGATTCTTGGGAGTGCAGATGAGCAGAGAGATCTTGGTTTAAAAATGTGTTGCTGGAAGGGCTTATGCCTGAAACGTCGATTCGCCTTCTCCTTGGATGCTGCCTGACCTGCTGCACTTTTCCAGCAACACATTTTTAAGCTCTGATCTCCAGCATCTGCAGTTCCTCACTTTCTCCTAGAGAGATCTTGGTGTCCATGTACACAGATCCCTGAAAGTTGCCACCCAGATTGACAGGGTTGTTAAGAAGACATAGTGTTTTGGCCTTTATTAATAGAGGGATTGAGTTCAAGAACCAGGAGGTTATGCTGCAGCTGTACAAAGCTCAGGTACGGCCACACTTGGAGTATTGTGTACAGTTCTGGTCACCGCATTATAAAAAGAATGTGGAAGCTTTGGAAAGGGTGCAGAGGAGATTTACTGGGATGTTGCCTGGTATGGAAGGAACATCGAGGGCCGAAGGGCCTGTTCTGCGCTGTCATGTTCTATGTTCTAAATGTACATCCTCAAAAATAGCTCATAAATTTGTCAAACAAAATTCCCTTTAATAAAAAAAGTTCCCAAACTCATCATAAATGCAGTATTCTAATTGTAGCCTAAATAATGTTTTGTACCTTTTATTATCATATCCTTAGACACAGGAATGTGATAAATCTTCATTTTAAAACAGTGAGGAAGAATAGATTGCAAGCTTACAATCAGGAAGAAAGTTAAAAAGTGCTGTAAACAAATACGTAAAGATTGGTGGATCCAAAACTTAATTTATGGTACTTTATGGTGTAGCTACTCCATATCTTACCTTTACCAGCCCTATGATCCTCAGAGATACTTGGCCATTTGCACTCAGTTGATTTGAATCATTCCACTATTTGCTAAGGCCCTAATGTCTGAAATTCCACCCTCTAAACTCTCCAATATTAAAAGCCACCTATTTGATCAAGTTTTGCACACTCTTAATATCATTTGTGTGTGTTTGGTAATAATTTTTTGTTCAATAATGTTCTTGTGAAGCACCTCTGGATGTATTGATGTAGAAATGCAAGTGGTTATTAAGTTTATAATGAAGGGAGCATGGGTTGCAGAGTCAGACAGAGGTAGTTCAAGGTGATCTTGAAGACATAATATCTGAGTTGTTTAAAAAAAGACAGGTACTGCCCATGAATAGAAAATCAATCACATTTAATCTTAAACCATAATCTCCAAGGAGTGCTCCTTTCCATGCATGATTTGGTATTTTTCAAGGTATTTTTCAATGTATAATTTCAGTTACATCACACTGTAAACATTTGCTATAAATTCTGTGTCTTACAATTGTGAAATTCATAACCACCTGATGAAGTAACAGCACTCCAAAAGCTAGTGCTTCCAATTAAACTTGTTGGACTATAACCTGGTGTTGTGTGATTTTTAACCTTTCCATGCAGTTCTCATGGAAACTCAATCCCACAGCAAGCACTCCTTCTACTGGTTGTACTGAGAAGTGTGCAGCATAGGACATTACCTGGAGTTATAGGTGCACTGGGTGTTTTCAGTCCAGTAGTTTCCACAATGCTTCCATCCGTGTGAACTACTATTAGGGTTGCTTTGTCGGTGGGGAGTCCTTCTCCAATCTGAAGTGTAGTTCTTCCCGACTGAGAAAAATCAAAATAAACAACATTTGAGCAGGGAATCTCAAACTGTGAGGTTACTGAATTCTGTCCCTTGCATTGCAGTAACTGGATAAAAAATAATTAAACTACATATGTTAAAATTGAAAATCACTTAAAATGTCAGCTACTGAAAGTAACAGACTCTCAGCATGGGAGTGCTGAAAGTAAAGGGGTGTTGTGTTACTGAAACTGTAACCTTTTTGATTGCTGTTTTATAAATTTCGATGAATTTGACGTATCAAAATTTGACTCATCAAAAACATCTGTCACCTTTGGTTTTAGATTTATTATCTTGCTTTCCCCTTTCTTTGTTTTTGGGCAAATCTGTGCATCAACAAAGAAGAAGGGCCTGTGCCCGAAACGTCGAATCTCCTGTTCCCTGGATGCTGCCTGACCTGCTGTGCTGTTCCAGCAATAAAGTTTCAACTTTGATCTCCAGCATCTGCAGACCTCACTTTCTCCATCAACAAAGAACAAAAGAATAAAGAAAATTACAGCACAAGAAAAGGCCCTTCAGCCCTCCAAGCCTGCGCCAATCCAGATCCTCTATCGAAACCTGCCACCTATTTTCTAAGCATCTGTATCCCTTTGCTCCCTGCTTATTCATGTATCTGTCTATATACATCTTAAATTATGCTATTGTTCCCACCCCTACCACCTCTGCTGACAATGCTGACAGGCACCCACCACCCTCTGCGTGAAGAACTTTCCATATCTCCCCTAAACTTTTCCCCTCTCATTCTGAACTTGTGACCCCTAGTAATCGAGTACCCTACACTGGGAAAAAGCTTCTTGCTCTCCACCTAGTCTAGACCTCTTATGATTTGGTAGACCTCAATCAGGTCCCCCTCAACCTCCATCTTTCTAATGAAAATAATTCTAATCTAGTCAATTTCTCTTTATAGCTAGCACCCTCCATACCAGGCAACATCCAAGTGAACCTCTTCTGCACCCTCTCCAAAGCAACCACATCTTTTTGGTAATGTGGCAACCAGAACTGTATACAGCATTCTAAATATGGCCAAACCAAAGTCTTATACAACTGAAACATGACCTGCAAACTCTTGTACTCAATACCCCGTCCGATGAAGGAAAGCATGCCATATGCCTTCTTGATCACTCTAGTGACCTGCATTGCCATCTTCAGGGAACAATGGACCTGAACACCCAGATCTCTCTGTACATCAATTTTCCCCAGGAAGTTTCCATTTACTGTATAGTTCACTGTTGAATTGGATCTTCCAAAATGCATCACCTCCATTTGCCCAGATTGAACTCCAGCTGCCATTTCTCTGCCCAACTCTTCAATCTATCTATATTCTGCTGTATTCTCTGACAGTCCCCTTCACTATCTGCTACTCCACCAATCTTAGTGTCATCTGCAAACTTGCTAATCAGGCAACCTACACCTTCCTCCAAATCATTTATGTTTATATATCACAAGCAACAGTCAACCCAGTACAGATGCCTGTGGAACACCACTGGTCACAGGTCTCCATTTTGAGAAACTCCCTTCCACTACTACTCTATCTCCTGTTGCTTAGCCAGTTCTCTATCCATCTAGCTAGAACACCCCATGCAACTTTACCTTCTCCATCAGCCGATCATGGGGAACCTTATCAAACGCCTGACTAAAGTCCATGTATATGACATCCACATCACTTCCCTCAATCAACTTTGTCATCTCCTCAAAGAATTCTATTAGATTTGTAAGACATGACCTTCCCTGCATAAAACCATGTTGCCTATCACTGATAAGCCCATTTATTTCCATATAGGAAAAAAACCTATCCCTCAGTAGCTTCTCCAGCAGCTTCCCTACCACTGACATCAAGCTCAAAGGTCTAATTAGCTTGATTATCCCTGCTACCCTTCTTAAACAAGGGGACAAGATTAGCAATTCTCCAGTCCTCTAGGATCTGACCTGTGTCAAAGGATGCTGCAAAGATATCTGTTAAAGCCCCAGCTATTTCCTCTCTCCCTTCCCTCAGTAACCTGTGATAGATCCCATCCGGACCTGGGGACTTGTCCACCTTAATGCCTTTTAGAATACTCAACACTTCCTCCCTCCTTATGCTGACTTGACCTAGAGTAATCAAGCATCTATCCCTGACCTCAACATCCGCCATGTCCCTCTCCTCAGTGAATACAAATGCAAAGTACTCATTAAGAATCTCACCCATTTTCTCTGACTCCATACATAACTTTCCTCCTTTGTCCTTGAGTGGGCGAGCCCATTCTCTAGTTACCCTATTGCTCGTTATATATGAATAAAAGGCTTTGGGATTTTCCTTAACCCTGTTTGCTAAGGATATCTCATGATCCCTTTTAGCCCTCTTAATTTCTCATTTCACATTGGTCCTACAAATCCCAATATTCTTCCAAAGCTTCATCTGTCTTCAGTCGCCTAGACCTTATGTATGCGTCCTTTATCCTTTTAGCTAGTCTCACAATTTCACCTGTGATCCATGGTTCCTAACCTTTCCATTTCTATCCCTCATTTTCACAGGAACATATCTCTCCTGAACTCTAATCAACCTCTCTTGAAAAGCCTCCTACATATCGAATATGGATTTACCTTCAAACAGCTGCTCCCAATCTACGTTCCCAAGCTCCTGCCTAATTTTAGTATAGTTGACCTTCCCCCAGTTTAGCACTCTTCCTTTAGAACCACTCTTGTCTTTGTCCATGAGTATTCTGAGACTTATGGAATTTTGATCACGATTCCCCACTGAAACTTCAACCACCTGGCCGGGCTCATTTCCCAACACCAGGTCGAGTTTGGCCCCCTCCCAAGTTGGACTATTTACATGGAGTCATAGAGATGTAACAGCATGGAAACAGACCCTTCGATCCAACCCGTCCATGCCGACCAGATATCCCAACCCAATCTAGTCCCACCTGCCAGCACCCGGCCCATATCCCTCCAAAACCTTCCTATTCACATACCCATCCCAAATGCCTCTTGAATGTTGCAATTGTACCTGCCTCCACCACATCCTCTGGCAGCTCATTCCATCCACGTATCACCCTCTGCGTGAAAAAGTTGCCCTTTAGGGGTCTTTTATATCTTTCCCCTCTCACCCTAAACCTATGTACATACTGCTCAAGAAAATTCTCTTGGACGCTCCTTACAAATTCTGCTCCATCCAGACGTCTAACACTAAGTGAATCCCAGTCAATGTTGGGAAAAGTAAAGTCTCCTATCACTACCACTCTATTGCTCCTACATCTTTCCATGATCTGTTTACATATTTGTACCTCTATCTCACGTTTGCTGTTGGGAGACCTGTAGTACAGCCCGAACATTGTTACCGCACCCTTCCTATTTCTGAGCTCTGCCCATATTGCCTCACTGCTCGAGTCTTCTATTGTGCCTTCCTTCAGCACAGCTGTGATATCTTCTTTGACCAGTAGTGCAACTCCTACACCCCTTTTACCTTCCCCTCTATCCTGCCTGAAGCATCGATATCCTGGGATAATTAGCTGCCAATTATGCCCTTCCCTCACCTAAGTCTCAGTAATAGCAATAACATCATAATCCCAGGTACTAATCCAAGCCCTGAGTTAATCTGCCTTATTTACCATACTTCTTGCATTAAAACAAATGCACCTCAGACCACCAGTCCCTTTGCGTTCATCATCTGCTCCCTGCCTACTCTTCCCCTTTGTCACGCTGACTTCATTATCTATTTCCTTATGAGCTTTAGTTACTCCCTCTTTCCTGTCCACTAACCTTCTCATTTGGTTCCCATCCCCCTGTGACATTAGCTTAAACCTTCCCCAACAGCGTTAACAGAAGCACCCCCAAGGACACGGATTCCTGTCTGTTCCAGGTGTAGACCGTCCAATTTGTAATAGTCCCATCTCGCCCAGAACCAGTCCCAATGTCCCAAATATTTGAACCACTCCCTCCTGCACCATCTCTCAAGCCAGTCATTCATTCAGCTTATTCCATCATTTCTACCCTGACTAGCACATGGCACTGGTAGCAATCCTGAGATTACTACCTCGGAGGTCCTACTTTTTAACTTGGTTCCTAACTCCCTAAATTCTGCTTGTAGAACCTCATCCCATTTTTTTTACCTATATCATTGGTGCCTATATGCACCACGATAACTGGCTGTTCACTATCCCACTTGAAAATTTTCTGCAGCTGATCCAAGACATCCCTGACCCTGCATCTGGGAGGCAACATACCATTTGGGAGTCTCGTTTTTCACTAAAGAACCACCTATCTACTCCCCTTACAATTGAATCCCCTATGAGTATAGCCCTTCCACACTCTTTGTCCCACCCTTCTGAACAGCAGAGCCAGCCAGTGCCATGAACCTGGCTACTGCTGCCTTACCCTGGTGAGCCATTTCCCCGAACAGTATCCAAAATGGTATACTTATTTTGGAGGGACATGACTGCAGGGGACACCTGAATTGCCTTCCTGCTCTTTCTCTGCCATTTGGTCACCCATGATTCAGTCATTCACATCTTCACCAACACACTCCTTTTGTTTCTTTACTTGTCCCATTACCACACTCTCTAGTCTTGCACCCAGAAGCCTCTTGGCGTTTCATTTCTCCTGCCCTCCAGCCTATGACAGAACTTAATTTTGTTTCTTCTTCCCCACCCCCTATTCATTTGCTTAAAACCTACCAGTCCCAACTAATGGGAAGGTAGTGTCGTAATACTAATGCACTGGACTAGTACTGCACAGGCCGTAGCCAATGGGACCGTGATTTGAACACTACCAGCTGAAATATAAAAATCAATTTATAAATCTGAAATTATAAAATATTGTTGTAAATGTAGAAACACTGCCAATTGTTATTAAAAACATCTGTTTAAAAATCTGCTTCAGGGAAAGAAATCTGCCATCCTTACCCAGTCTGACTCACACATGAACACAGACCCACAGCAACATGCTTGCCTTTTAACTTGGCTTTGAAATGGCACAGCATGTCACTCAGTTGTGACAGACACTAAAATGGCAAAAATGAATAAAACTGGATAGGCTACTCGGCACTGTCTACGCATCAGAAATCACAGCAACAAACATATCCTTGTCTAATCCTGCAAAGCCCTGCTTACTTCTGGATGCCTGTGCGAAGTTTGAGGAAATCTCATAGACTAGTCAAATAACAGCCTGATGTGGTCATGCTCATGGAATCATACCTAAAAGACACCAACATCACCATCACCATCCCTGGGTGAGTGTGCTAATCTAACAGAAGGACAGACCTAACAGAACAGGGCAAAGTGGACATACAGTCAGGAGGGAGTTGCTGTTGGGACTCCCAAATATTGACACCAGACCTTGAAGTTTCATACATTACAGCAAGTATGGAGAAACAATCTTATTGCTGTTTACCGCCTACCACACCACCCTTTCAGTTGACCAATCAATATTCTTAAAATTTTCCTCCACCAAGTGGAAGAACCACAAAAATACCAGGGACACAGAGTGTACTCTGGGTAGGTAACAAATGTGTATCTCCAAGATTAGCTCGAAATAGATCTTAATACATTGGCTTGAGTTCTCAAGGATGTAAAATATTACATAGCCCTGTAGCAGGTGCTGAGGGAAGTTACAAAAGGGAAAATCCAATAACATCACTCTTGCCAAATTACCTACCCATGACAGCATCAGAAGCAGTGGCTACTGCAGATTCATTATTGAGGAAATAAGCATTTTCTTCACTCAAGGATTTGAGTACAGGACCAAGGATGTCTTACTGCAAGTTTACAGGGCCTTGATCAGATTACACCAGTGTGCAGTTTTGGTCTCCTTATATAAGGAACAATGATCTTACTATAGGGGAAGTGCAGCAAAGGTTTACCAGCCTGATGTCTGGGATGTCAGGACTGACATGTGAGGAGAGGTTGAATTGGTTAGGATTATATGCGCGAGAGTGCAGAAGATTTAGGCAGAGAATATTATAGAAACCAATAAAATTCTAACAGGACTAGAGAGGGTAGATGCAGGAACGATGCTCCCAACAGCAAGTGAGTCCAGAACCAGGGTCACTGTCTAAGGACATGAGGTAAACCATTTAGGACTGAGATAAGGAGAACTTTTATCACCCAGACAGTGATGAGCCTGTAAAATCTGCGATCATAGAAAGTAGTTATGGCCAAAATATTTTATGATTTCAAGGAGTTGGACGTAGCATCTGGGGCTAAAAGGATCAAAGCACATGGAAGAAAAACAAGACTACTATTGAGTTGGATAATCAACAATGATCATATTCAAATGTCACAGCAATCCCGAAGGGCAGAATGGCCAATTTATGCTCCTTTTTTCTATATTTCACACAGAGAACACCCCTCCATTCAGTTGTATGGCATTATCAAAGTGCTAAGTAGGATAGACTTTAAACAAAATATTAAACCTGAACATCCACGTGGGAACTGAGAGCCATCGGCAGTACCAAAATTGTATTCAAACACGATCTGTAACCTCATGGCCTTGTATTACCATTATCATCCCATCATAAATAACCCTAGTTCAATGAATGGTACAGGAGGGAATTCCAGCAAAAGGTATTCCTAAACATGAACAGTTAATCTGCTGAACCATGCCAAGCAATGCAAGTATCAGTGGAATGCCTTGATGTCACAAGAAACAGATCACATCCAAGCTCTGACATCCTCCCACATTTAGCAGTGAATGGCGGTGGACTATTAAACCAAATGTACATATTCTCAACAATGGGAAACCCAGCAAACGAATACAAAAAACAAAGCTGAAACGTGCACTTCCACAGAATAGAATGGAATGAGTCAATTCAAATCCACAATTAGCTCAGTGGCAGAAAACAGAGGCAAATGGTCAGTGGATGTTTTTCAAATGGTGCTCCACAATGCTAAGATTGGGTCCCTTGCTGACTGTGCTATATATTTATGCTGAGACTTAGATGTGGGAGGCATGGTTGGGAAATTTACAGACAACACAGAAATTTGCCTTGATATTGAAAAATGACTTTACTACAGAGAGATATTAATGAGTTTTGAAAAGATTTGTAGCTCAGGTTGAGGTTCTGGATGTAAGTTTGCTCGCTGAGCTGGAAGATTTGTTTTCAGATGTTTCGTCACCATACTAGGTAACTTCTTCAGTGAGTTTCTGGGGAAGCACTGGTGGTATAGCCTGCTTTTTATTTGTGTGTTTAGGTTTCCTTGGGTTGGTGATGTCATTTCCTGTGGTGAACAAACAGCTCTGCTAACCATCCAACCCAAACTTTGGGAATGCTGCATGGGTGACACCTTTGTCATCACTAAACAAACAAATTAGAGGAAACCTTCAAGACCATCAATAATACCCTTACTGGCATAAAATTCACTAAAGAGGAGGAAAACAACAATAGACTGCCATTCCTAGATGTCGCAGTAAAACAAACTGCCAATGAGGAACCTCAAACAGGAAAATAACACATATGGACCAAATACTGAACTACAGAAGCAATCATCCCAACATCCGCAATCGAAGCTGCATTAGAACATTATTTCAATGAGCCACCACATACTGCAGCACAGAAGAACTACGAAGAGCAGAGGAAAATCACCTATATAGTGTATTAAAAAAGAACAGGTACCCAATTAACACAGTCCGCTGATTTCTCAGCAACAAACCTAAACAAGCAGACAAAACACGTCCAGAAACCCTAGCCACTCTCCCCTACATCAAAGACATTTTGGAAATGACTGCCAGACTACTCAGACCTCTTGGCATCATGGTAGCCCACAAACTCACCAACAGACTAAAACAGCAGCTAAAGAACTTGAAAGACCCCACACAGACAACAAGCTAAACTAATGCCATTTACAAAATACCTTGCAAGAATTATAACAAACACTACACTGGATAAACAGGTGGAAAACTAGCCACCAGGATACATGAACATCAACTAGCCACAAAATGACATGACCCACTCTCACTAGTATCCTTACATACAGATAAGGAAGGTCACCACTTCGACTGGGACAACACATCCATCCTAGGACAAGCCAAACAGAGACACGCATGAGAATTCCTAGAAGCATGGCATTACAACCAGAACTCTATCAAGAAACATGTTGACTTGCATCCCATTTACCACCCCCTGAGAAAAAAAGAGTAGGAAGTGACATCACCACAGGAAATGATATCACCAATCCAAGAAAACCTAAACACACAAATAAAAAGCAGACCATACCACCAGTGCTTCCCTGGAGGCTCACTGATGTTACCTAGTATGGTGATGAAACGTTGGAAAACAAAACTTCCAGCTCAGCGAGCAAACCTACATTCAGATATCAATGATTTGGTTGAACGTTTAGAAAACTGACAATAGAATTCAATCTGGGTAAGTAAAATGTTACACATTTAGCAAGGGCAAACAAAGCAAAAGGAAGGATTTTGAGAAGAGTACAGGAAGTGACACAATTTGGGCTGCATTACACAAGTCCTTGAAGATGGCCGCACAGAGGTAGCTAGGCTGTGAAGGCTACATGTGGGATGCTTTCCTTCATTAGATGAGGTACTAAATACAAGTGCAGGGATTTAAAGTTGAAACTATACAAGGAACTGGTCAGACCACAACTGGATTGGTGTGTACAGGGCTGATCAGCACATTGTACAAAGGATATAATTACTCTAGACAGACTACACAAGAGATCTACAAGAAAGTAGCCAGGGTTTGAAAATTGCAGTCAAAAAGCATGGCGCTAGAAAGGCACAGTCGGTCAGGCAGCATCTGAGAAGCAGCAGAGCTTACGTTTCGAGCATAAGCTCTTCATCAGGAATGTTGGGGGGGGGCGTCCCAAGGAGGCTGAGAGGTAAATGGGAGTGGGGTATGGCTGGAGGGAAGGTAGCTGGGAATATGATAGGTAGTTGAAGGTGGGGTGTGATGGTGACAGGTTGGAGTGGAGGGTGGAGCGGATAGGTGAGAAGTAAGACGGACAGGTGGGACACTTCAAGAGGGCGGTGCCAAGTTGGAGGTTTGGATCTGGGATAAGTTGGGGGGAGGGGAGATGAGGAAACTGGTAAAATCAATATTGATCCCCATGTGATTGAAGGGTCCAAAGGCAGAAGATGTTCTTCCTCCAGGTGTTGGGCCGCTAGGATTTGGCAGTGGAGGACGCCCAGGACATGCATGTGCTCAGTGGAGTGGGAGGGGGAGTTGAAGTGTTCAGCCACAGGACGGTGGAGTTGATTGGTGTATGTGTCCCAGAGATCTCCTCTGAAACGTTCCGCAAGTTGGCTTCTTATCTTCCAATGTAGAGGAGACTACATTGAGAGCAATGGACACCGTAGATGAGGTATTTGGAGGTGCAGGAAAATCTCTGCTGGATGTGGAGCGATCCTTTGGGGCCTTGGGTGGAGCTGAGGGGGGGAGAGGAGTGTGGGCTGAGTAAAAACTGGATAGATTTGTTTACATTAAAACACAGCAGACTGAAGGGTGACTTAATCAAGGTGTACAAAATAACAAGGGGCTTTGATAGAGAGAACAGGGAAGACCTGTTCTTCCTAGCGGTAATGTCAATTACTAAAGGACAAACATTTAAAGGTGGTTGCTAGAAGGATTAGAGAATAGACAAGAAGAAAAGATTTTCACCCAGAGGTGGTGGAACTCACTGCCTGAGGTGGAAACCTCAACTCATTTCAAAGAAATCTAGATCTGTATGTGGAGCAGTGTAACCTCCAATGCCTTGGATCAGTGCTAGTAAGTGAAATTAGAATGGGCAGCTGGTTTATTCAGCCAGTGCAGACACGATAGGCTGAATAACGTTTCTATGGTTCTATGGTCTTCAGCCAGAAGTGAAGAGTGGATGATTCATCTCAACTACTGCTGGAAGCCCCTACTATCACAGATGTCAAGTGTTCACCAATCTGATTCATTCCATGTGAATTAAGAATTGGTTAAAGGCAGTGGATACTGCAAAGTGCTACAAGCCCCGAGAATATTCCAATCATAGTACTTAAGATCTGGGTGCCGAAACTAGCCATTTTCCTAGCCAAGATGTTCCAGCACATCTAAAATATTAGCATCTATCTGGCAATGTGAAAGTTTGCCCACGCATGTCCAGTGAAAATGCTGTGTAAATATACCTGGTCAAATACTGTGCTACAAGTCTAATCTTGATCAGGATGGGAAGGGGTCACTGACACAATCAAGCAGTACTTGCTCAGCAATAACCTGCTTACTGATGCTCAGTTTTGACTTGCAAAGGTTCATTCAGCTCCTGACTACATTACAGCCTTGTCTCAAGAGCAAAGAACTGAATTTCAGAGGTGAGGTGCAAGTGTCAGGCATTGACATCAAAGCCATATTTGACTGAGGGTGGCATCAAAGTGCCCGAGAAAATTGGAGGCAATAGAAATCAGGGGAAAACTCTCCACTACCTGTAGTAATACAGAGAACAAAAAATATAACTCTGGTTGTTACAAAAGCTCCTCAGGATAGTGCCCTAGGGTAAACCATCTTCCGCTGCTTCAGTAATAAACTTCTTCCATTTTCAGGTAGAAGTGGGAATGTTCACTGATTGCTCAATGTTCAGCAATATTCAACACTCTCTGATACTGAAAGCTAGTTTTCTGCCTGTTTGTCCAATGTAGTGTTTGTTACAGTTCTTGCAAGGTATTTTGTAAATGACATTAGTTTTGCTTGTTGTCCGTATGGAGTCTTTCTAGCCACAAAAAGACATGACACACTCTCACTAGTATCGTCACACACATTTGAGGAAGGACACCACTTTGACTGGGACAACACATCCATCCTAGGACAAGCCAAACAAAGACACGCACGAGAATTCCTCAAAGCATGGCATTCCAACCAGAACCCTATCAACAAACACATCGACTTGGACCCCATTTACCGCCCTCTGAGAAAAGGAACAGGAAATGTCATCACCAACCCAAGGAAACCTTAACACAAATAGAAAGCGGGTCACTAACACCAGTGCTTCACCAGAGGCTCACTGATGATGTTACCTAGTATCGTGATGAAACATCTGAAAATGAACTTCCCAGCTCAGCAAGCAAACTTACATACATTAAAAAAGATAGGGGAAAAAAAGCATATAATTATAGGTCAGTTAGCTTGACCTAAGTAGTAGGGAAAATGCTATAGCCAAATATAAAAGATTTATTAGCAAAACACTTGGAAAACAGTGACCAGGAGGTCCAGAACCAGGGGTCACAGTCTAAGGATATGGGTTAAGACACTTAAGCCCACAGAGTGATGAATCTTTGGAGTTGTTGAGGCCGAAACAGTGAATGTTTTCAAGAACAAGTCAAATACAGTTTTTAGGGTTAAATGCATCAAAGGGTATGGGGAGAAAGCAGGAACAGGGTATTGAACTGGATGATCAGTCACGATCAAAGTGAATGGTAGGGCAGGCTTGAAGGGCCAGTGGCCTACTTCTACTCCTACCTTCTATGACAGAGTAGCAATCTGTAACTAGTGGAATGCCATAGGAATCATGCTAGGAGCACAATTATTTACAATATTTATCAATATTAATCATTTAGATGACAAAAGTAAATGTGCTGTAGCCAAATTTATGGATGACACAAACATAGGTGGGAAGGCAAGTGGGTGAGAATGTTACAAAGAGGCTGCAGAAATATATAGACAGGTAAAGTAAGTGGGCAAAAACTGGGCAGATGGAATATAATGAGAGAAAATCTGAGGTTGTTCACTTTGGTGGAAAGAATAGAAATGACCCCAAGGTTCCAGTTATATATCACATCAACACATCACAGTGTACTTTGAGCAATATGTCTGTCACAAGTCTGCTGCAATGCTCCAGTGAGGCTTAACACAAGCTGGAAGAATAGCATCTCATCTTCCTCTTGGGACCCTGCAGTCTTCAGGTCCCAATATCACAATAAAGAATTTTAGAGCTAGAAGACCTCCTTTACCCACTTTCAGACTCAAGACCCTCTGATAACGTGGACTGCTTTCAGCACAGCCAACCCAATTTCACCTACTTACGGTCCCCCATTATCAGCTTTTCTTGCTCTCTGGCATACTATCATTCATTATTTTGCCTACAACCTGTCTTTCTCTCTCTTTCTGGGCTCCATCCCCAAATATCTGCTCACTCATATTCTCCCCAAGCCTTCTTCAACATATACCACCTTTTCCTAGCTACTATCATTTCAGAAGGGTCACTGGACTCAAAACTTTAACCCTGCTTCTCTCCTCAAATGCTGTCAGACCTATTGAATTTCTCCAGCAATTTCTGATTTTGTTCAAGATTCTTATGGAGTCTTGTCAGGGTAGATGTAGAAAGGTTGTTTCCCCTTGTGGGAGAGTCTAGGTCCAATCAGCATAATCACAGAATAAGGAGCTGCCTATATAAGACAGAGATGAGGAAAAATTCCTTCTTCAGGAGGGTAGTGATTCTGTAGAATTGTGTACCACAAAGGGCCGAAGAGGCTGGATCATTAAGTATATTCAAAAGTTGATATAGACAGATTTACAATCAGTAAATCAATCAAGGGTTATGGGGAAAAGACAGGAAAATGAAGTTGAGGATTATCACAGCAGGAGAAAGTGAGGTCTGCAGATGCTGGAGATCAGAGCTGGAAATGTGTTGCTGGAAAAGCGCAGCAGGTCAGGCAGCATCCAGGGAACAGGAGAATCGACGTTTCGGGCATAAGCCCTTCTTCAGGAAAGCCCTGAAGAAGGGCTTATGCCCAAAACGTCGATTCTCCTGTTCCCTGGATGCTGCCTGACCTGCTGCGCTTTTCCAGCAACACATTTCCAGATTATCACGTCACTGCAGCCATAACGTCACTGAATGGCAGAGCAGACTCAATGGTTTTAACGGCCTACTTCCGCTTCCATGTCCTATGGTCTTATAGGCCTCAGCCGACATGATGTTTAGGTTTCTATGTTTTTTTAAGAATGCTTTTCTGTGAAGCATCAAGGATATAATCTCTAATGCTAACATCTAACGCTCTGTCAAGTGTCAAGAAAAGCCAGAAATGTGGAAGTCCTGAGCCTGAGAGGATGCTAATGTGACTATTTATGGTTTACAGCATGTCCTCAGTCGAAATTCTGGGTTTTTAAGACTGGACCTTTAGGCTTTTAATGAAAATTGCATTGGAATAATTGATGCCTGACAGTGAAACATTCAGCATCAGTATCAGGATCTCCCAGGCTGGAACAAGGTTCCCTGTACTCTTCCCCAGGGGCTCCTGACTACACCTGGGACAATTCTTCCTAGTCTCATATCAACATCCCTTTTTGCCTCTTAGCTATTTCCAAGAGATTTTCAGCCATCTGCCATAGAATTTTGCAGCAGAAAGAAAGGTCATTAATTCCTCCATTTGTACTTGATACCTTTTGAAATTTTAAATTTTTCAAATATTTATCCAAATGCCTTTCAAAAGATTACTTGCAACTTGCTTTTCTCCACTTCTGGCTAGACGTTCCATGTAGTAACAAACTTTTACATTTTAAAAATGTTTCACTGTTTGCTATTTTTGGCATGAATTAGATTGTTGTCACTTATTTATTTCTTCACTAGTTCTTTATTCTCACAATATCATCATCATTGATATTTATTGCGTCTCCTTAGCTGCCCTGAACAGTAAATTTCTTTCCTTCAGCTATTTATCCAATTCCCTTCAAAACAGTATTATTGAACTTTCGTCTATTGTGTTCTCAGGCAGTACACTCTAAGTCACAATAACTCAGTGTGTATCAAAAGAAATTCGTCCTTTTGTGAATTATTTTAAATATATGACATCTGGTTAGTGATCCTCCTATCACTGGAAACAATTTCTGCTTGCCAACCATGTCAAACCCCTCCTACTTTGAACACTTTGTTCAAATCACCCCTCACCTTATTCGCTTCTCTGGTTTCTCAAAAGCATTTATATTACTGTATTCTGAAATCATGAAGTATGTAAAGTGTATACCAGAGCTTAATAACTCTAATTTGGTAAACACAGCCAATGTGTGTACAGCACTCTCACATTGATGAGATAAATAATCTGTTAACCTGTTTTGGTGATGCTGTTCAAGGTAATTGGAAAACTGTTAGGACCCAGACTGTCAAGATTAAGATAGGAGGGATTTAATTCACTTCACAATGATAGAAAAACATTGGGACAAAAAGTTTTTGTTCTATGTCAAAAAGAGTGGAAACGTAGTCACCTAAGCCAGATGAGAATAATGTGAAAGTTCTGTGGATGGGAAGGAGAGATGAGCAGATGAAAATTAAATCTGGGAATCAGCCATAAAGCAGGCAGCAAGAACTCTGTAGGCATATCAAGGAGGAGATGGAGACCAAACCAGTATATAAAGAAATTATAAGTGACAAGTCAATTATTTAAATAAAGAGAGAACTTCATTTTATCTAATACCTTTAACAAACTCATGTCATCCAAAACAATTTCACAGCCAATCAAGAATTGCAATGACATAGTAAACATGGTCACCTCTAGCCTCCTGCTGGTCTGTCTTGAATTCCAGCATGTGCAATTTGTTTTGTCTCTAACCAATCTGTGGCTAGCAAGATTCCATAAACAGCAATGAAATAATGATCAAATAATCTGCTTTTAATGCAGTTTATAAAGGAATAAATATTGACTGTGACATTAGGTAGACCTCCTATGCTCTCCTTCAAATAGTGCCACAGATCATTTTTACATCCTTTGAGAGTGCAGATGAAACTTCAGTTCAAACTATCAAAAAGACCTTGACTCAAAATACACAGCATTCATTCAATACTGCCTCATTGCAGCACTCCTTCAAATACTGCTCATGATTCCAGTGTTCCTTCAGTATTGCCTCTCCAAGTCCTGCATTCCCATAGTACTACCCTATGATACTGCAGTGCACCCTCAGTATCGGTCCTTTGAGAGTCTGGTGTATGACTCCCCACACGCACTAAACAATTTACACGTGGGACATGAACATCGCTTGCTGGCAACACTGAAAATTTCAGTCTTGATTTTGGATTATGTCTCTCAAGTGAGACTTGAACCAACAGCCTCCTGAGTAACAGAAGTAACAGTGCTATCTCTGAACCATGGCTAACATTGACAGAAATCCAACTGTCAGAAATAGACACATACTATTCCAATACACAATAGATTTAAACTGATATAAAAACATGGGATATGCAAGACACAAAAACAGAAATTTCTAGATAAACTTAGCATATCTGGCTGTATTTGTGGGAAGAAAACAGTGTTAACGTTTTGGGTCAGGTGACTTCATCAGAACTGATAGCAACTTGGAAGTAGTAGTATTTATGCAGAAGGAGGAGGGGTGGGAGGTGAAAAACTGAATGGATAGATGGAAACAGAGAAAAAGAGAGATATGAAAGTGGTAGACAGATAAGTCATTGTTGATTGTAAATCAGGACTGAAGAGAATCTGAATAAATGATGAGAGTTAAGAGTAAGAGAAAATGGGCAGGTTGTGCTGAAAGTAAACCATGTCATCACAAGACCAGGGATTAGGGTAGGTAAAACAAAATGGTAGAACACAATCAAGCTCAAATGTTATTTGATTTAATGTTGATTCCTAAACACTGCAGTATCCCCAAGTGAAAGATGAGATGCTGAGCCTCACAAAAGCACTGCAGCAGATAGATACGTTGGCATGGGAACACAGTGGTGTGTTAAAGTGGCAGGCAACTGGAAGCCCAAGGTCATTTCTACAGACAAACAAAGATGTTCTGCAAAGCAGTCACCCAGCCTAGAGGACATAGGTTTAGGGTGAGAGGGGAAAGATATAAAAGAGACCTAACGGTCAACTTTTTCACACACAGGGTGGTACATGTATGGAGTGGGCTGTCAGATAAAGTGATGGAGGCAGGTACAATTGCAACATTTAAAAGGCATTTGGCTGGGTATATGAATAG
This sequence comes from Chiloscyllium plagiosum, assembly GCF_004010195.1. Taxonomy (NCBI): domain Eukaryota; kingdom Metazoa; phylum Chordata; class Chondrichthyes; order Orectolobiformes; family Hemiscylliidae; genus Chiloscyllium; species Chiloscyllium plagiosum. The sequence goes on from NC_057725.1 coordinate 32,099,720, forward strand.
GAAGGGTTAGGAGGGATATGGGTCGGGTGCTGGCAGGTGGGACTAGATTGGGTTGGGATATCTGGTCGACAAGGACAGGTTGGACTGAAGGGTCTGTTTCCATGCTGTACATCTCTAGGAATCTATGACTCTTTTGTTCGCGTTTCATTCGGTAATATTGTAAATAAATTCTGTTTTGTTTAAAACTAAGTGGTTGACCAGCTGCATCACTCCTGTAATATCTGCACTACACCTACTTAAAAGAACCAGCAAAGTGAGAGTCTGGGCCACTTTTTTGAAATGTTTTGAGGGGGTCTGGCCTGGTCCATAACAGAGTAAATCGCTGCTTCACCTGGGACATATTGCGGAGACCTGAGTAAGGAGGAGGTAAACAGAGAAGTGTTACATCTTCTGTGATTGCTTTTTAAGGTGCTGTGGGGTTGAGGGAAGATGTTGGGAGTGGAGGAGGCATGGACCAGGATGTCCCTGTGGAATGCTGACAAGGAAGGAGAAGGAAATACATGGCTGGTCACGACATCTCGCTGGAGGTAACATAAATGGTAGCTTATGATCCTCATGGTTAATGGGATATGTAAGACTACATATGAGTAAATGAAACTACTTACCAGTACATGCTCTGATATGGAGGCATTCGCAACAGACGTTGTAAAAACATTGTCCGCAGGTCCAGTCATATTGCCCACAGTCACCGTTGTCACTTCTGGAACCCAGAAACCAGGGAAAATAAACTATTAACTGTTTTCCCCACCAGTAAAAATAACGTGCATAATTCTTCCATGTGTCAGAAATCATTAGATATTCCACACTGATGGTGCACTGTGTATCCCATCTCAGAGTTTGAAATGCTAGTATGTGTCTTGTTTCTTGCTGTACTGTCAGGTCAGTTTCAACTGAAATATTGACATATTCCCAGGAGCTGCACAAACCTGTCCACTTCCGCAGAACATTGACACATACTGGATGCCCCAACTCGTGTATTACTGACAAACTCCAAGGACTTCCCAAACCATTCCATTCCATCAGAACATCAAACAGACTCTAGAGAGAAGACCAACTCACTCCCAGGAATACTGGGAGATTTCCACAACTAGGTTCTTCTTCATTTCCCATCCCACATCTTGAACAGACTTTCTCCCGCTCTTGTGAGAATATCATGTTCCCAGGAGTCCTTGGGAATCTTAACATTGAAACATAGAATACAGAAGCAGAAGTAGGCCATATAGCCCTTCAAAACTGATTCAATAAAATCAGGCTGGTCATTTAACACAGCAACCTATTCCTACTTTCCATTCTTAACCTTTGATTCCTTTAGTCTAAAGAACAATACTTAACTTGTTCTTGCAAACATTTAGCGTTTTGGCCTCAACTGCTTCCTGTGGCAAAGAATTCCACAGTATCACCACTCCCTAGGTGAAGAAATGTCTCATCTCAGATCTAAATGGCCTATGAAACCTTGTTCTGGACTCCCCGAACATAAGAAACATCTTTCCTGCACTTAACTTGTCTAGTCCTGTTAGAATTTTATGGGTTTTACAAGTTCACCCTGTATTCTTCTCAACTCCAGTGAATATTGTCCTATCTGATCTAGTCTCTCTGCATAGGTCAGTCCTGTCGTCTCGTGGATCAGTCTGGTAAGCCTTTGGTGTACTCCCTCCATAGCCAGAACATTCTTCCTCAGAATAGGAGACCAAAACTTCACCTAGTACTCCGGGTGTAATCTCATCAAAGTTCTGCACAATTGCAGTAAGACATCCCTGCTCCTGTACTCAAATCCTCTCACTATGAAGGCCAATGTACCATTTGTCTTCTTCACTGGTTTACATTTAATGAATGGTGTAGGAGGACATTCAGTTCTGGTTGTACCTCTCCCCTTTCTTAATCTATAGTTGTATTAGCACTTAAATTATACAAGAAACATACAGGCTATCTTCCCCACACATCAACTAAACAGAATAGCAACCTGCCCCCACATCCCAGCACTTACCTACCCCTAGGCTTAGAATTACTGAAGAGTCCCAAAAAGGTGGGTGCATTAAACAAAATGCAAATGAAATGTTCCATTCTCTGTAATATTTCCAACCACTCATGAAATGTGAATGCCGGAGACTATCTGTGATCAAAGATGGATTCAGGATCGAGAACAGATGTAGATTTTTACCTTAGGAATCAGTGACAATGATCAGCCAGCACAATCCATTTTTTAATACATTTTGTGATGTTGGATATCACTAAGACACACATTTAATATGCTCTTGAACTGTATTCTTTGAACGTGTGCAGGCAATATGATGCAACTACATCCAGTGCTGTTAGGGGATTTTGACCCACTGACAAAGAGTGTCAACAAAGGATAACGTGTGGTTTGAAGCCAAACTTACAAATTCTGGTGTTCCCATGCATCTGCTGCCCTTTATTGCCAAATAAGTGCCACTTGATGAGAGGAACAATGTACCTTCCATTATTTTACTGATTGAGAGTAAACCAATAATAGTAATTAGTCAAGAGTGGATTTTATATAATCATGAAATCCCTGGAGTGAGGAAAGAGACCATTTGGCCCATTGAGTTACACTGACCCTCTGAAGAGCATCCCACCCTATCCACATAACCCTATATCATGGCTAATCCACCAAGCCAGTATATTCCTTGACAATGCAGGGCAGTGTAGTGTGGCCAATACATTTAACCAGCGCATCTTTGGACTGTGGGAGAAAACTGGAGCACATGGAGGAAACCCACTGAGACACAAGGAGTAGCGCTAACCACCGTACCATCCTGCTTTTTTTAATCCAGCTACATTTGTTCTGTCTCTTTTACCCAGGTACATTCTTTCCACAATTTTCCTATTTTTGAGTAGATGCCAATGTTGTGGATGTCCTGAATAGCTTGACTTGGCACATGGTTTATCCTGGAGTCAGGACATGGTCAGGATCTATAGGCTTTGCTGTGCCTTGTGTATTCAACCATTTCTGAATCAAATTGGCTGGCATCTGTGATGATGGAAAACTAAGGAGTAGGTGGAGACAGTTCATCATTCAGCACTTCTTGCTGAATATGGTCGCAAACACTTAAACTTTTTTTCCAGTCATGCTGGGTTCTAACTTCTCTGATGGGTCAACCCTGCTGGTATGATAGGACATACCTAGGAAAGGTGATGAAAGATACTGGGGCATTGGCTATTGACAATTCTGTGACAGTAACTATGTCAAGCTGTTACATGACTAATCCGTGGGACAGACCTCCCAACTTTGGCATTAGTGTTGAATTGTTAGTCAGGACTATGCACGGTTGTCATTACTATGAGTTTGACACAACTAAGTGGCGAGCTCAATCATCTTATTGGGCAATGAAAACCCAAGCAGGTTGCTGTGTCACATATAGGCTCAGACCAGGTAAGGACAGTAGCTAATCTTTCTCAAAGGACATTAATGACCTAAAGAAATTGAACTAACATGAAAACAATTTGAGAGCCATACGATTTGGGATACTTTTCTGTCATGAGGATGCATCAAACACACAATTTCTCTGGTTCAGAAAAATTGTTTGATTACATAGTGGTAAAATACAGTTAAAACATTCTCGCCACTTCTAATCAACCAGTCAAGATTACGTGTGAACGATCAGTGACTCCAGTTAGTCAGTGAAGCCAGACCAGGTGTTCAAGTTGCTATTGCTCTGAACAAATTTCAGTGACTCCTTGGTCTAGTGTTTAGCGTCCTCACCAGTCAGAGAGTTCAGTGCCAATCTTAGAAGCTGAGCAGTGACAGGTCTGGCTAAATGTTGAAACACACAAAAACAGAAATTTCTACAGAAAGTCAGCAGATCTGACAGAATCTGTGAAGAGAAACAGTTAATGTTTCTAGTTCTGCAACCCTTCATCAGAATGTTTTGGGACTCAAAATGTTAACTCTGTTTTATATTTTATATTTTAATTCTGTTCTTTGTTTTATTTTACCAGTTAAATGTTGTTTGGGTGGTCTCCTTGGAATGTTAAGGCAGGAAAAATTCAATTCAGCAAATTTTGCAACAATGATTCGGGGTCACGAGTGAAGAAAACTCTCTGAACCAGAAAACAAAGGAACTTCCATCTGTCGTGAGTTTTGAGAATTGTGAGAGGTAGTGAATTATAGACATCAGACAACTTCAAAGCATTTTGCTACCAATACAATTAGCCTAGTGTGTGTGTGTAGCAGTCCCTCCAAAAAAGGATGATGACAGCCCAAGGCAATAACTTGCATGAAGTCTTTTAAAACAGGGGAATCTAACCACTCAACCTCAATCTCCCAGCCCAACCCAATCCACAGATCCTGATATTCCCTATCTCACACCCTCCCTTGAGACTACATCCCCATTCAATAAGATCATTCTGTTTGTTTCAAATTTCACATTCTCATCTACCCCTGATAATCTCTCCCACAAAGCATCCCGCACCCCAACCCTTACCCCAGAATCACAGCCAGAACCCACTGCTCCCCCCTTGCTCCCTGCTCCAACTTACACAAACACACACCTTCCCTCCTCACAAAACCTACCCCATAACTTTACTCCCCAACCACTTTCCCCATATCTCCCATCCTGCTGCCAATGATCTATTTTCGTTCAGCCAGGTGACTCCATCACCTTTAAACGACAGACAGCCGACTAGAATAATTCCGTTTGGATCGAGTGGACAGCTGTAAGCCGAACCCTTTCGGGCCTGATCGGCTCCTCTCGGATTTTAATGTCGCCTCCCGAGCCTAAACGGCCGGTTGTTGCCGCTGCAGCTTCATTTAATTTTATTTATTGTTTCATGAACTGCAGAGCCCGGCCGGCACTTTTAATTTTTATTCATATCCAGCCGCTCCTCCCCTCCCCCTCCCTAACCGCACTTGCCTGCGAAGCCGCCCTCGTCCGTACTCGGCAGCTGCTCGGCAATGTCGATCTGTTCTTCCCCCATCACCGAAACCGCCGTCACTTCAGGCGACTCCATGCCGATTCCCTTCGCTTCCATCGTCCTTTCGCCGAGCGGCGACCGGCCACTGCCGAACCTTCCCGTAAGCCCGAGTGAGGCCGAACCTTCCCGCCGGCTCGAGTCGCCCGAGTGAGGCCGATCTCTCCCGCCGGCCCGATTCGCCGACTGAGGCCGAACCCTCCCGCCGGCCCGAGTCGCCCGAGTCAGGCCGATTCCTCCCGCCGGCCCGAGTCGCCCGAGTCAGGCCGAACCCTCCCGCAGGCCCGAGTCGCCCGAGTCAGGCCGAACCCTCTCCCGCTGGCCACAGTCGCCCGAATGAGGCCGAACCCTACCGCCGGCCCGAGTGAGGCCGAACCCTCCCGCCGGCCCGAGTCTCCAAAGTGAGGCCGAACCCTCCCGCCGGCTCGAGTCTCCCGAGTGAGGCCGAACCCTCCCGCCAGCCCGAATCTCCCGAGTGAGGCCGAACCCTCCCGCCGGCCCGAGCCTCCCGAGTGAGGCCGAACCCTCCCGCCGGCCCGAGCCTCCCGAGTGAGGCCGATCCCTCCTGCCGGCCCGAGCCTCCCGAGTGAGACCGAAACTTCCCGGCGGCCCGAGTAAGGCCGAACCTGACCCGAGTTATTCCGGCAATTACCGAACCCTTTAGTGAGGGGGCGTGGCTCTTCACAACCAAAACTTTAATTTGTATTTAGCCTAAACTCTATTTTGGCAACTTTAATTGCATTCACATTTTATTCAAAATAATTCAGCAAGTAGAATTTTACAAATTGCATTAAAAATAAACATACAGAACCTGATGCCACTTTAAACAAGATAAATTATTGCAACAAAAATAGAGGTTGCTGGGAAAGTTCAGCAGGTCTAGTAGCATCTGTGAAGGAAATTAGATTAGATTATTTACAGTGTGGAAACAGGCCCTTCGGCCCAACAAATCCATACTGACCCTCCGAAGAGCAACCCACCCAGACCCATTCCCCTGCATTTACCCCTTCATCTAACACTATGGGCAATTTATAGAGTCATAGAGATGTACAGCATGGAAACAGACCCTTCGGTCCAACCTGTCCATGCCGACCAGATATCCCAACCCAATCTAGTCCCACCTGCCAGAACCCGGCCCATATCCCTCAAAACCCTTCCTATTCATATACCTGTGGGATATAGGTGAATTAATGTTATTTCTGCAATTATAAGTTCTGATACAGAGTAAATGAATTCACATTAGTTTGGGATTGTTTCGGACGAGAGCTGACTTAGCAAAAATGAGAAAACATATAATCCGTTAAAGAAAATGGTATGTTAGCATGAGACGTGATTACAGAACAATGGTGGATGTATGGGCAAACAGGAAAAACATCGTTTCCCCCTTACACGGGGACACAGGAACAAACCCTAATCAAAGAGTTCAAAGTGGCCTCTGGATAGAAATAGATGCTGATAGAAGAAAAGATATGCCTAATCAATGACCTACAGTAGACTGACGTCAAACACCCTTATGGGAG
>NC_057725.1:32106214-32116623 GCF_004010195.1 Chiloscyllium plagiosum
AGCTCATTCCATACACGTACCATCCTCTGTGTGAAAAAGTTGCCCCTTAGGTCTCTTTTATATCTTTCTCCTCTCACCCTAAACCTGTGCCCTCTAGTTCTGGACTCCCCGACCCCAGGGAAAAGACTTTGCCGATTTACCATACCCATGCCCCTTATAATTTTGTAAACCTCTATAAGGTCACCCCTCAGCCTCCGACGCTCCAGGGAAAACAGCCCCAGCCTGTTCAGCCTCTCCCTGTAGCTCAGATCCTCCAACCCTGGCAACATCCTTGTAAATCTTTTCTGAACCCTTTCAAGTTTCACAACATCTTTCCAATAGGAAGGAGACCAGAATTGCACGCAATATTCCAACAATGGCCTAACCAATGTCCTGTACAGCCCAACATGACCTCCCAATTACTGTCCAATGTGGACAATGAACTCCTGCTGGCCCCTCTCCCCCATTAGCGTAGCCAATTCACCTAACCAGTACATCTTTGGACTGTGGGAGGAAACCGGAGCACCCAGAGGAAACCCACGCAGACATGGGAAGAACGTGCACACAGACAGTTGCCCGAGGTGGGAATTGAAACCGGGTCTCTGGCGCTGTGAGGCAGCAGTGCTAACCACTGTGCCACCATGCCGCCCACCTATTCCAATTTAATGTTTCAGATCCAGTGACCCTTCCTCAGGACATGGCAAATGCTAGGAGTCTGAAATAAAACAGAAAATGTTGATTGGGCGGCATCTGTGAAAACAGAACTACAGAGTTGAACTTCTGTACAGACCAGTCAACAGTATAAATAAATTTTTACCTCGTATAAATAAATTACAAAGTACAATTGGGCATTCATTTTTAAAATTTTATTCGAAGTGTGACAGCTATAACTCGGTTTGCAACACGTATCAGAATCACAAATTTACATGTAGGACTTGAATGTAGAACTTTTAAAAAAAGGCTATTTCTGACACCATTGAATGAGTGCTGCCCTTTGGAGGTGCTGTCTTAAGGACAGCACTAAACTGACAATCCAGTTGTTGATTGTCAAAGAACACATGGTGCTATTTTGAAGACACTAGATGTGTTACCCCTTTTGTTCTGTCAAACATATATTTCTCATGGGCATCAACATGTAGACCAAGAGGAATATCTTTTTTTTAGTTGGTTGAGTAATCTGCTCTGAGTGTCAAGCAAATCATTCTGGTATCTGGCTGATAAATCACTTCAATTATGGACCTGACCAAACCCTGTCAAAACATGTCAAGGAGATAGCCTAACTTTTTTCTTATTTTAAAGGTGTTTTGCTCTGGATGCAATTCAATTGATCAATCCATCAGGCTGAAAACAATGCACACTTTATTCAAACACTATAGTTAAAATACAACAAAAGAAAGAAGAATTAGACTAACAACTCTATTGGAAAACTTAACAGAATAATAGATTATTTAACTACTGAACAGCAACTGTTCCAATATGGTAACATCCCATAAATACACCCTCGGAAAGACTAATTCAGTAAAATATATTGTCTCACATGTAATTCTAGCAGAGGGAAGAGAACTCCCAGCTTTTAGCTGTATTAGAGACACCAGCAGCAACTGCTACTGAAAAACTAAAACTAAAAATCTCGGTTTGTGGGAGTTTGACCCCACTCACTCAGGCTGCTTCTATTTGTCATTGAGGTAATTCTTCTTGAAATCTCTCAGTGCCATACCTTATTGGCCAAGACAACATATTATGATAGAAAATTACAAACCTGAGGTAGTTCCCTTTTATCCTATTACATTGGCATTTGTATAATACACTTCAGCTGCCCTGGATCAGGATGAACTTCATTGGTGGACCCAAAGAAGTTTCTCTGGTTGACATTGGCCGGTCATTTTGTATTATTAAATACTAGTCCTTGTCATTGCATTGTCATCAGTAGGTGAATACTGAGATAGTGCTCTGCCTTTGTCTTTTCCATTACCATAATCTCACGAACCATGCAAACACACACAGGCATGTTCTCAATAATTCCATCCATGTGCTGCTGAAATATGTCTTGGCTAACTGGTAGCCTCAATGATTAACTGCCAGACTTACAGTGTCCTAATGTCTTGCGATTCTTCTGATAAATGGATAGACTAGTATCCACGCTACATATCTAGCTTGGAAAATACTCTTGCCTCTGAAAAGTTAGGATTGAATTCTTCCATCTTTAACATTTTGTGCAGACATCTTTTAAGTAAGAAATTGCAGCACCTTGGATCAAGTGGTGCAATCTCATGGTGTAATCTTTCTTTGAAACACATGTGATGGAGCTACGTCAATCTGTATAGTGGTCAACCTTTCAAATAACATCATTTTCCTCCACCGTGTTCAGTTTAATTCAAAGCATCTCCTGAGTTTGCGCAATACACTTCCTTGGAGGATCAATAAATGGATTGCATCAACCTTAAGATCACCAATTGCTAAAATTGCCAATGATGCCACACAGGGGACAGAAATTTAAGATCATTGACTGATTTGCCATGTGCCATGTGTGATCCTTTACACTCCAGTAGATGTGGTTTGACTCTCATGAATTATGACCACATCAAGATCTGTGCTTACTGGTAGTCTTGCCACTACTGGACCGTTGGTAATTACCAAGAAAAAGATTTTGGCAAACCGGAATGAGCTTGTGGACTGGCACTGCAGCATGATTCTGTCAATGCATGGAATTGGTGATCTGCAAGATGGTCTCTTGTCAGTTGTACCATGGGGTGCCATTTGTTGAAGTACACATCTTTGAGGTTGCATAGTTGTCATATTTTGGCACTAACTTCCATGTCAGTTTTAGTTTTTAGGGGTATTATCCTGTCTTTTCAGAACATATGATAGTATGTTTTGAAAAAGCTTCTGATCACCTTTATATAATGGTGTATGAGGATAACTTAAGGAAAGCTTCATTACCTTCTGAAATTTGCGTTTCACTTGGTTGACTCTGAACTTTCTCAATCTGTTTGTTTATATGAACCTTAATACTTTTCTTACTGTCAGTGTTATGTTGTTGTACCATCTTGTTGGTTACCTGTTTTTGTTCTGAGAATTGATTAATACATTGGTACTAGATTTTCTGAAATTGAACATCAGATGGTTTGATGCACTTTATTGGCAGGTGTTGGCTACACGAAAAGCATGTAGTTGTTGTTAGCCTGCCACCAGCGCTTTATATTAAGTATACATTTTCAAGTTATGGATCAATTGGTGTAGAAGCAATGACTAAGTCAATGAGCCTCTCTGATAGTTCTTCTGATAAACTGGTCAATAGATATTTGATGTTGCTATCTGTATGACATTGATTAGAAGTCTCCTCTTCCTGAAGCGAATCCTTTCCTTGAGCTGGTTTTCAAGAATTTTCTGTATCTTTTCTGGGTCTTTCTGATCATCAACGGTGTGGGAAAAGATTTGCTAACCCACGATAGGCCCACAAAAGCAAGGAAAGACTGCATGTGCTAATTCGGTGAAGGCTTTCCTTACCAATAGCAAGCAAGATTTTCAGAGCTCTTGGATTAAATCAATCTATTGCTTGATCTGTAAAGTAGTTCTCCCCACCCCCACCCCCTCTCATTCATCTGTCCACTCTGCAGGCACCCTGCCTCTATTCCTAATGAAGGGCTTTTGCCTGAAAGGTCGATTTTCCTGCTCCTCGGATGCTGCCTGACCTGCTGTGCTTTATATGCTGTATTAACAATTTCAACTCAGGAAGAATGACACTGAATGCTTTGCTATCCGTCATTCCACTCTCGATGTTTTGCACTGCACCACTTTAAACCCCATGTAAATGCAGGCGAAAGTGAGGACTACAGATGCTGGAGATCAGAGTCTAGATTAGAGTGGTGCTGGAAAAGCACAGCAGGTCAGGCAGCATCCGAGAAGCAGGAAAATCGACCTTTCGGGCAAAAGCCATTCATCAGGAATGAGGCCTATGTAAATGCATTCCATTCCTTATTCATTTTAAAAATGCCCTTCAATCGGTCTTGGTCCCTTTAAAACTGTTCCTTCAAGAATTGTAGGTTTATTGTAGCAGATTTATTTTATCCATTCAAGTAATGTGGGTATTGTTAGCTAGTACAACATTTATTGCGCATCCCAAAATGCACCGGAGAAGATATTAGTTCGCTGCCTTCTTGAAGAGAGAGAATTGCAGAAGGCCCGGAGATCGACATTTTATGAAGCAGCTAACAAGTGCAGTTTCACAGCTGAGAAATTGCACAAGGGCTCTCGAGATCAGGTGTCACTGAAATAACAAACAAGTAGTGCAGTTTCATAGCTGACCTGGGAAGTCTAAACATCCAGCTTCAAAGTTAAAAATCACACAACCCCAGGTTATAGTCCAACAGGTTTAATTGGAAGCATACTAGCTTTCAGAGCGACGCTCCAAATCATCCAGCTTCAAGTGCAGCTCCAGAGGTGTCAGTGATTTAAAAAAAAGCTGCCTGAAATTACAGGAAAAGCGGACGACCTTTGGTTTTTGAGAGTGATCAGTTAAGTGTTTGATTTTAAGATTTATAAAACATCGATTTTTGTTTTGTAAATCTATAATAGTGAGTAAATTGAGGGCTTTAAAAAATACTGAAATCTGTCTCTTCATTGACTTTTAATATTAAAGATTGGTATTAAGTTATCACAGAGTAGCGTTTTTGAGCAATAAGCTTCTGCTAACAAGTGTTTTTGAGCAAAGTGTGTTGTGTTTGATTTTAGGTCATTTCTGGGGCTGTAGATTGTTAAAGGGGCAGAAATGGCTTTTCGTAAGGTGATATGCTCTTCCTGTCTGATGTGGGAGTTCATGGAGAGTTTGAATGTTCCTGGGGATTATGTTTGGTTGCGAATCCTATCGGAATGCATGGATCAGTTGGAGCAGCTGTTGGAGACAATTAAGGGTTTACAAGACCAAGGGGTGTGATGAATGGCGGTTTCAGGAAGGTATAGAGACCACAGATACAATCAGGTAGCTGGCTGACTGCTAGGAGTAGTGGGAGAGGTAGTCCAGTAGTGCAAGAGTCTCCTGTGGCTATCCCCATCTCAAACAGGTATAATTTGGAGATGCCAGTGTTGGACTGGGGTGTACAAAGTTAAAAATCACACAACACCAGGTTATAGTCCAACAGGTTTAATTGGAAGCACACTAGCTTTCGGAGCGACACTCCTTCATCAGGTGATTGTGGAGGGCTCGATCGTAACACAGAAATTATAGCAAAAATTTAGTGTGATGTAACGGAGGGAGAGGACCAAAGTGATAGTGAGAAAAGGCTGAGGGTGTTCCAGAATATAAGGGGAGCATGTCTAATAATCAAGGAAGACAAGAGCTTGGCAGAGTACAAGGTAAGACTGATAAATTAAACTGCATTTACTCCAATGCAAGATGCCTGACAGGTAAGGCAGGTGAACTTAGGGCATGGTTGGCAGCATAGGACTAGGACATCATAGCTTTTACGTGGCTCAGTGATGGATAGGATTGGCAGCTTAATGTTCCGGGCTATAGATGCTATGGGAAGGATAGAAAGGGAGGCAAGAAAGATGGGAAGTAGCATTTTTGGTTTGGGATAACATTATGGTGGTACTTAGGGAGGATATTCTTGGGAGATCTTCTCTGAATGATGAGCCAATGGGCCAAGGAGTGGCAGATGGAGTTTAATTTAGATAAATGTGAGGTGTTGCATTTTGCTAAGGCAAACCAGGGCAGGACTTATACATGTTAAGGGTAGAGCCCTAGGGAGTGTTGTTGAACAAAGAGACCTCGAGGTGCAGGTTCATAGTTCCTTGAAAGTGGAGTCACAAACAGACAGGGTGGCAAAGAAGCCATTTGGCAAGCTTGCCTTCAATGCTCAGTGCATTGAGTGTAGGAGTTGGGAGGTCATGTTGTGGTTGTACAGGACATTGGTGAGGCCATTGGTGAGCCGTACAGCACAGCAACTTACCCAAATGTCTTTTAACTGGAGGGTTTGAGATATCAGGAGAGGCTGAATAGGCTGGAGCTTTTTTACTCTCAAGCACTGAAGGCTGAGGGGTGGCCATACAGAGGTTTATAAAATCATGAGAGGCATGGATAGGCTGAATAGCCAAGGTCTTTTTCCGATGGTAGAGGAGTCCAAGATGAGAGGGCATAGATTTAAGGTGAAAGGGGAAAGTTTTAAAAAGCACCCAAGTGGTAACTTTTTCACACAAAGGGTGTTGTGTGTATGGAACAACCTGACAGAGGAATTGTGGGGGCAGATACAATTACAACATTTAAAAGCTATCTGGATGGGTATATGAATAGGAAGAGTCAAGATTAGAGTGGGGCTGGAAATGCACAGCAGGTCAGGCAGGATCCGAGAAGCAGGAAAATCGACATTTCAGGCAGGAGCCCTTCATTAGGAATTTCCTGCTCCTCGGATGCTGCCTGACCTGCTGTGCATTTCGAGCACCACTCTAATATGACTCTAATCTCCAGCATCTGCAGTCCTACTTTCACCATATGATTAGGAAGAGTTTAGAGGGATATGGGCCAAAAGCTGCAAATGGGACTAGGTCATATTGGGATGTCTGGTCAGAGGGAATGAGTTGGACTGAATGTTTCCATGTGGTATGACTTTTTTGACTGTATAATTGATACTGTGCTTGGAGTGCAGGAACACCCACACTGTGGTTAGGAAGGGATTCGAGAAATTTGAGCCCAGCAATAGTTAAGGAATAGCAATATAGTTCCAAGTTAGGATGGTTTATGGTGTTTCTGCACACAGTTGGCACTTGCATCAAAAAAGTGATGACATCATGTTGACCTTGTTTATCTTTGCATCAATTTTGGGGGAAAAAAATGGTAGAGTCAACAGACATCTGGACATAGATTAGTCTTCATAATGTAGAAAACTTTTTTTTAATGTTTCTAAGCTATATTTTCTTCTAAGAGTACTTTGAATTTGTTCTAATCAAGTGTATTTATCTGCTATTTTTCAAAAAGTCACACCAGCAGCCCCATGTCATAGAGTCATAGAGATGTACAGCATGAAAACAGACGCTTCAGTCCAACTTGTCCATGCCGACCAGTTATCCCAACGCAATCTCGTCCCACCTGCCAGTACCTGGCCCATATCCCTCCAAACCCTTCCTATTCATACACCCATCCAGATGCTTCAGTCCAACTTGTCCATGCCGACCAGTTATCCCAAAGCAATCTCGACCCACCTGCCAGTACCTGGCCCATATCCCTCCAAACCCTTCCTATTCATACACCCATCCAGATGCCTTTTAAATGTTGCAGTTGTACCAGCCTCCACCTCTTCCTCTGGCAGCTCATTTCATACATGGACCACCCTCTGTGTGAAAATGTTGCCCCTTAGGTCTCTTTTATATCTTTCCTCTTTCACTCTAAACCTATGTCCTCTAGTTCTGGACTCCCCAACCCCAGGGAAAAGACTTTATCTTTATTTATCCTTTCCATGCCCCTCATGATTCTATAAACCTCTATAAGGTCAACCCACAGCCTCTGACGCTCCAGGGAAAGCAGCCCCAGCCTGTTCAGCCTCTCCCTGTAGCTCAAATCCTCTAACCCTGGCAAATCCTTGTAAACCTTTTCTGAACCCTTTCTTTTTAAAGAGAAAAGGAGGTTTAGTACTCTGTGCGCTTCAGTACAAGGTCTGCAGTCGTTAGGTTTGCTTGTATTTGCAACTTCAGCTCTTTTATTTTTAAGTAACATATCTTGAAGAACATGTATTCTAACCAAAAAAAGGAAGTTAGCTCTGTCTTCTTGGTGATCAATGCCTTATCTACAGATCTGTATGAGTGTCTATCCTCACAGAAAACTGATGTCTGAATTCTCTGATGTCCGAAGGTGTTGTCCACGAGGGCTGTAGTTTTACATATACCTGCCACTGAGATATTGGAGTTTCGTTTTAATAGATGGCCACTACTGTGAACCATGATGTGAAGTTTGCCTTCAACAAGTACTTTACCTGATGTGGCAATGCTTAAGTTATCCCTTGTAACCTAATAAATTTGATGTGGATATTTTTGAAGAGTCCATTATTACAGCCAACTATTATAAATTGTACCTGAACTAACAATAAGCTATTATGTTACAACTGAGCATCAGGTTTCCAATTGTATGTTGTGGCTTTGTTTTATTCATTCATTCATAGGACATGGGCATTGCTGGCTAGCCAGCATTTATCACCTGTCCCCAGTTGCCCTTGAGAAGGTGGTGAGCTTCCATCCTGAACCACTGGAGTCCATGTGCTGCAGGTAGAACCACAATGCCAGTGTGTGTGTGGGGGGGGGGGGGGGAGGGGGAGGTGGGGGTGGAGGTTCAGGATATGACCTAATGACACTGAAGAGAACAGTGATATACTGTACTTCCAAGTCAGGGTGGTGAGTGGCTTGGAGGGGAACTCAAGTGATCCAGAATATGGTTGATCTGAGGATTTTATACTCTCAGGTCCTGTACAATGAGACAGCAATGATGTCATGAACATGTCTCTCAGAAGTATACTGACAAACTGACTGCAAGACATAATACAACAACAAAACAAAATGAAGAATCAAATTATCTTCCCTTTGTCATATTGCTGTTTGTGGAAATTTGCCAAATGCAAATTATCTGCTGTGTTTCCTGCATTACCACACTGTCTATGCTTAAAAAAAACGATCTCATTGACTACAAACTAAATTGAGACATCTAGTGGTCATGGAAAGAATTTTGTATTTTTCTAATATGATATTTTTATTCCATGAGACCCTCATTTTATGGATGATTTGAATTATACATATCCTAAACTATTGTGCAAGTAACATACGTTTCAGGCTTATAAAACCATAAGGCACAGGAGCAGAAGCAAACATTCAGTCTATTGAGTCTGCTCCACCATTCAATAGGATCATGGCTGATCAAACACTCCTCACACTTACCTTCCTGTGTTTTCCCCGTAACCCTTGATTCCTCTACTATCTATCTCAGCCTTAAATATACACCAAGGGCTCATCCCCACAGCTATCTGTGGCAAGGAGTTCCAAAGACTCACAACCCTCAGTAAAGAAATTCCTCCTCATCTCAGTTTTAAACTGATGCCCCTTAATTCTGAATCTGTGGCCTGACTCCATATCCCTTAATACCTTCGCTTATCAAAAAGTGATCTATCACAGATGTAAAATTAACAACTGTCCCACATCCAGTAAAATTCGTGGAAAAGAGTTCCAAGCATCTACCATGCTTTGTGTGTTGATATGCTTCCTAACGTCTCTCCTGAACATTCTGGCCCTAATTCTCAGACTGTACCGCTAGTTGTAGTATCCCTAACCATTAAAAATAGTTTATCTTTATCTACTCTATCTTTTTCTGTTAATATCTTGAAGACTATGATCAGATCACCCTTAAACCTTAAATTCTAGAGAAAGGAAGCAGGCCTAATTTGTATAACCTCTCCTCGTGACCTAACCCCTGAAAACCAGATATCATTCTTATAAAGCTACATTATACTCCTCCATCAAATCACCAGCAAACGTCCCCACTTCTGACCTTATGATGGAGTGAAGATCATTGATGAAACAGCTGAAGATAATTCGGCTTAGGACACTACCCTGAGGAACTGAGGTGCCCTTGTGCTGCAATGGTAATATCCCTACCCCTTGAGCCAGGAAACCAAGATTCAAGTGTCAGATTCTTCTGAGGAATATAATTGCATATTTCAGCATGTTAATTAGAAAAGGATACCTGCGGTACTGAGGGCCTTGTATTGCGAGAGTGTCCCTATTTCTGAGCCAGGAGCCTTGAGTTCAAGTCCCACATGCTCTGGAGGTGTTCAGAATAATATCTATAAACAGTTGATTAGGAAAATGTTTCTGAAGAAGGGCTTATGCCCGAAACGTCGATTCTCCTGTTCCCTGGATGCTGCCTGACCTGCTGCGCTGTTCCAGCAACACATTTTCAGCTCTGATCTCCAGCATCTGCAGACCCCACTTTCTCCTCTAGGAAAATGTTTACCCTGAAGAACTCTGGCAGTTGTCCTGGGAGCTGAAAGGACTGACTTTCAACAATCATAACTTTGTGCCGGATATGACTCCAATCAGCAGAGAGTTTTTGTTCCCAAATCCCATTGATTCCAGTTTAGCTAGGGCACCCTGATACCACACTTGGTCAAATACAGCTTTCGTGTCATGGGCAGTTATTCTCACCTCCCTTCTGGAATTCAACTGCTTTGTCCAGTATTAAACCAAGACTGTAATGAAATCAGGAGCTGAGTGGAACCTAAACTAAGCATCACTGAGCAGGTTGTTGCTGAGCTTGATAGCACCACTGACACCAGCCATCACTTTACTGATTGAGAACTGACTGATGGGGCAGTAATTGGCAAGGCTGGATTTGTCTTGTTATTTGTTTACAGGGCATAGCTGGGCAATTTTCACATTGTCCAGTAGATGTCAGAGTT
>NC_057725.1:32119846-32126066 GCF_004010195.1 Chiloscyllium plagiosum
CCTGCAATCTTCTTCCCGACCTCTCCGCCCCCACCCCTTCTCCGGCCTATCACCCTCACCTTGACCTCCTCCCACCTATCACATTCCCAATGCCCCTCCCCCAAGTCCCTCCTCCCTACCTTTTATCTTAGCCTGCTTGGCATGCCCTCCTCATTCCTGAAGAAGGGCTTATGCCCGAAACATCTATTCTCCTTCTCCTTTGATGCTGCCTGACCTGCTGCTCTTTTCCAGCAAGACATTTTTAAGTTCTGATCTCCAGCATCTGCAGTCTTCACTTTCTCCGCATTTGCAACAGGGCTATGTTTGATGTTGATCCTAGAGCCTTCAGTAATATTTCATAGAATCCCTACAGTGTGGAAACAGGCCCTTCAGCCCAACAAGCCCACACCGACCCTCTGAAGTTTATCCCACCCAGACCTAGTCCCCTACTCTATTACTCTACATTTACCCTGACTAATGCACCTAACCCACACATCCCTTAACACTACGGACAATTTAGCACAGTCAATTCACCTAACCTGCAAATCTTTGGATTGTGGGAGGAAACCCATGCAGACAATGTTCAAACTTCACACAGACTGTTGCCCGAGGCTGGAATCGAACTCCGGTCCCTGGCACTGTGAGGCAGCAGTACTAATCATGTGCTGCCCAGATGGTCTGACAAGTTACATTCCTTTCTTAAGACTTTCTAGTAGTTGGTACAACTAAATGGCTTGCTAGGCCATTTCACAAGCCAGTTAAAGGTAGGTCTGGAGTCACATGTAGGTTAGACCAAATAAGGGTGACAATTTCCTTTCCTAAAGGGCATTGGCGAACACAATGGGTTTTTACAACAATGTTTTCTTGGTTATCATTGATCTTTTAATTCCAGATTTTTAAATTGCATTCAAATTCCACCATGGTGAGATTCAAAGCTGAGAACATTATCTGTATTACTAGTCCAGCGACAATACGCTAGGATATCACTTCCTGGTAGATTTTAATGAGTATCTTGAAGCAGGAAAACAAGGTAGAGAGGCAGAGACATATAGGTTAGTGACTTTGAGAATTTGAGGCTGAGGCACCTTATGGCGAGGTCTTTAAGGTATAATTCCATGAGTATGACCTTTTCAGACCTTACGAGAGGCCATGAAGGAGTTTGAAAAGAAGAATAAGCCATTTTAAATCAAGACATTGCTTGACCAGAAGCCAGTTTAGCTCAGCCAGCTCAGGACTGATAAGCAGAAGAGGCTCTGTTGTGAGTTAAGTCAGAATCAGCAGACGTTTTGGTGGAGTCAAATGAGAAGTTTTCCTCATCTTTACTTGGATTATTTCTCCAATTATCTTAAATATGTAACCTCTTGTTACCAACCTCCCACCATTGGAAACAATTTGGTGTACAAAACAAGTATAATGTAACAGAGACTTTGGAATGTTTTCTTTCATTAAAGTTTTGTCAGGGAACAGCTTAGAAAGAAAAATATAGAAACAGCAACAAAATTTCCACTCTAACAATTATTCAGGGGTCAGTTGATTTTGATTCTGAAGGTTATATAATCAAGTCCGATTCCACAGAGTTCAGCACATAATTTAGGTTGATACTTGAGTTCAATATTGACGAATATCACACTGGTGGAGGGTCAGTACTGAGGAAGTGCTGTATGTGGGAAAGGAAGTACAAAGGGTGCACTGTCATAGGTTCAGTCTTCAGGTTGCATGATCTGTATTGGGAGAATGTTGCACTGTTGGAGGGGCAGCACTGTGGGAGTGCTGCACTATCAGAGGATCAATAAGAAAGACTAATGCATTATCAGGAATCCAGTCTTTTGGGTGGGACAAGAAGCTGCAACGTGGTATAAATAGTCTAACAGAATGCACAGACATTTATATGATAATGCACTTTGGTAGAAAGGATAAGAAAAGGCATTATAGATTAAATGACACGGTCCTAAAGAATGTACAGGACAAATGGAGCTTTGAATGTGGCAAGAAATCTTGAGAGACAGCACAACATATGAAATCTTGTGATACATAAAGAGAGATATTTGTCACAGAAGTTATGATGAACCTAAACAAAGTGTTGGTTGGGTCTCAACTACAGTACTGCATCTAGTTCTGATCATCACACTTTAGAAAGAATGAGTAGATCCTTGAGAATGTAGACTCATAGAGTCAAAGGGATGTACAGCACGGAAGCAGAACCTTCGTTCCAACTCTTCCATGCTGCCCAGATATCCTATATACATGTAAATGTAGTCCCATTTGCCACCATTTGGCCCATATCTGTTTTAAACCCTTCCTCTTCATATATGTATCCAGATGCCTTTAAATGTTGCAATTGTACCAGCCTGCACCACTTCCTCTGGTAGCTCATTCCATACTCACACCACCCTCTGCGTGAAAAAGTTGCCCCTTCAGTCCCTTTCATATCTTGCCCCTCGCACCCTGAACCTATACCCTTTAGTCTGGACTGCCCCACTCTATCTATGCCTCTCATAATTTTATAAGTCTCTGTAAGGTCACCCTTCAGCCTCCAATGCTCCAGGGAAAATAACCTCAGCCTACTTGGCCTCTCCCTACAGCTCAAACCCTCCAACCCTGGGAACATTCTCGTAAATCTTTTCTGAATCCTTTCAAGTTTCACAATATCCTTCCTATAGGAGGGAAACTAAAATTGCACATATTCCAAATGTGGCCTGACCAATGTCGTGTATAGCCACAACATGACCTCTCAACTCCTATACTCAATGATCTGTTCAATAAAAGCAAGCATATCAAATGCCTTTCTCACTATCCTATCTACCTGGAACTCCACTTTCAAAGAACTACGAACCTGCACTCCAAGGTCTCTTTGTTCAGCAACACTTTCCAGGACCTTACCATTAAGTGTATTAGTCCTGCCCTGATTTGTCTTTCTAAAATGCAGCACCTCACATTTATCTCAATTAAACTCCATCTGCCACTCCTCAGCCCATTGGCCCATCTGATCAAGATCCTGTTGTACTCTGAGGTAACCTTCTTTGTTGTCCACTATACCTCTAATTTTGATGTCATCTGCAAACTTACTAACTATACCTCCTCTGCTCACATCCAAATCATTTACATAAATGACGAAAAGCAGTGGACCCAGCACCAATCCTTGTGGCACATCACTAGTTAACATAGGACAGAGTTTTATCAAAACGATTCAGAGGTGTAAGAAATTTTAGCTAATACGTTAAGTTGGAAAAGCTGAAATTGTTGTCTTTGATGTAAAAAAGATTGATGGGAATACACAAAATTATGATAGCCCTAAATAAGATAGAGAAAGAAGGCTGTCACATTATGTTATGGTCAAACAACTATAGAACACAAGTTTAAGGTTTTGAGGAAGAAATGCAAAGGAAAAGAGGGGATGAACCTTTTTATCGAAGAAATTTTAACAACCTGGAACTCACTGAATACAAGGAAGGCGAAAGTAGGTTGTGATTTCAAAAGAAAATTGCGGGGGAATATCAGGGGTTATGGTAATATGACTTAACTGGGAAGAGTGTGCCAGTAATCATGCCTCACATTAGCTCAAGTCTTCCAAATGTGTAAAATTCCAATGAAATCACCAAAGTGACCAATTTGCCTGTTTGATTATTGAATTCATGTAAAACTCTGATAGCTCACTTTTTAGATTAGAATCAATCTAAACATCATGGCATAGACAGAGAACACAGGGGGCTAACACCTTCAACATATTGTCTAGCTAACACCAATTATTACTGCTAAACTGAGAATGCAACTTTTAAAAAAAGGTTTTGTGATTTACACATGAAAGAAGTGAAACTATCATGGTATTCAAACAGATGAAAGACTCAACAGACAATCAAGGTATTTTTCAATATATAATTTCAGTTACAGCACACTGTAAATTTTTGCTATAAATTCTGTGCCTTACAATTGTGTCCTCCACAATCACCTGATGAAGGAGCGTTGCTCCGAAAGCTAGTGTGCTTCCAATTAAACCTGTTGGACTATAACCTGGTGTTGTATGATTTTTAACTTAATTTTCACGTTGTAATATTCTCCTGGTATTTGTTACATAGCAATCAACATCAATTTCAGCTTATAGTTCTAAAAAAAAAGAAAAATATATCTCTTACCAGTCATTGGGAAAAAAAGAAAGAAAATGGGACTGACTATGTTGCTCCTGAACATAACCATGGAGTTAATGGACTGAATGGCCATTTTCTGCACTGTGATGACTCAATAACTCTTTAACTCTGATTTGTGCTGCATTCCCTGTACACTGCACTGGGAATTCTAAGTTAGATTAAGTTTAAATCCTTAAAGTGAACTTGAACCCATGACTCTCTGAACCAGGATAAGAGTGCTATCCATTCGGTCTCATTAACACCTTGTTACACCAGCTCTTAAATCAAAAACTTGTTCATAATTATTGGGTTTAGAATTTCATTCCACACAGTGAACATATTTACTGCCAAAGATCCCTTTAACAGGTAGGAAACAGCTATAATAACTAGTAATTAAAAGCATGGAGATTGATCTGACAAACAGAAAACATTTTAGTTCTGTAAAGACTTTTTGGGAGAACAAGGCAATTGATGTGAGTTGGGTTGAAGAGCGATTGCCAAGAAATATTGTGCTTTTGCCGTTTCTTCAACATTCGATTGGAGATTCATAGCTAGACAAACCTTTTCTCAACTTGGCTGTGACTCTACTTCACTTACCTGTCTTCCACAGGTTAGTATTTGCCTTTTCAACAATTAACTTGCCAACATTAACTGGGAGGTCCTCCACAGACCTCTATCACCTCCAAAGACAGAAAGGATCACATTGCTAGGCAAATATATAAAGTATAAATTATCATATCAGATTTATTTCTACAGAAAGAGTACAAAAAACCCTCTTAAATACATCAAAATACACTGATAATCAAAGTTAATAGCTTAATTTAAACAATGAAAAGCAAAATAAAATTGGCATTTTCTAAGCATTTTTTAAAAAATTCATAGAGTCTGGTCATAAATTACATGGGCACAATTCTCTACTAGATTAGTAGAGTTTATTAGCAGAAACTCTTCAGGAGGAGAAATTATCCAGTGTTGCTGAGAAGATCTTTACATTATATCGATCTCCTTCCTTTTACTCAGATGTGTAAAATAAGTTTAACAAGAAGATTCAATTGACATCAAATTAACAATGTAACATTGTGCCAAAACTATATAATATTATCAAATTATTTTCTTAGTGACTCAGTCATTATGGAAGACAAGATTTGCTTGCAAAATGGCTGTCATGTAGTAGACATCACCTGCAGGTCTGATCTCTAGTCATCAAGGAGAGGAAACAACAACTATTTGTATTTCCTTAGCATTTTTAACTTTGTCAAATATACCATGATTCTTCAAAGATATTACAGCATGAAAGGAAATGTAGATGTTAAGGAGCATCTTAAAGGAAGAAAGGCAGAGAGATTTATGAAGACACTGCTGCCACATAATGAATATGAAAATTGAGAATGTGCATGAAATCAGAATTCTCATAAGCTGTGTTATAACGTTGGCTTTGTTCCAGGAGGAAATTAACTACCTATATTCTTCTAATTTGTCTCTTGGCAGAAGTAAACAATACAGTTGGATTTACAGTAATGAGTGGTTATAAACTATAGTGATAAATTAGCAGTTCTAGCTTTGTTTTTTGTAGAGTCATAGAGATGTACAGCATGGAAACAGACCCTTCGGTCCAACCCGTCCATGCTGACCAGATATCCCAACCCAATCTAGTCCCACCTGCCAGCATCTGGCCCATATCTTTCTAAACCCTTCCTATTCATATACCCATACAAATGCCTCTTAAATGTTGCAATTGTACCAGCCTGCACCACTTCTTCTGGCAGCTCATTCCATACACGTACCACTCTCTGTGTGAAAAAGTTGCCCCTTAGGTCTCTTTTATATCTTTCCCTTCTCACCCTAAACCTATGCCCTCTAGTTCTGGACTCCCCGACCCCAGGGAAAATACTTTGCCTATTTATCCTATCCATGCCCCTCATAATTTTGTAAACCTCTATACGGTCACCCCTCAGCCTCCAACACTCCAGGGAAAACAGCTCCAGCCTGTTCAGTCTCTCCCTATAGCTCAGATCCTCCAACCCTGGCAACATCCTTGTAAATCTTTTCTGAACTTTTTCAAGTTTCACAACATCTTTCCGATAGGAAGGAGACCAGAATTGCATGCAATATTCCAACAA
>NC_057725.1:32126560-32131463 GCF_004010195.1 Chiloscyllium plagiosum
TTTCCAGCCGTCCCTTTACCTGCGAACATCTGCCTCCAATCAGCTTTTGAAAGTTCTTGCCTAATACTGTCAAAATTGGCCTTTCTCCAATTTAGAACTTCAACTTTTAGATCTGGTCTATCCTTTTCCATCACTATTTTAAAACGAATAGAATTATGGTCACTGGCCCCAAAGTGCTCCCCCACTGACACCTCAGTCACCTGCCCTGCCTTATTTCCCAAGAGTAGGTCAAGTTTTGCACCTTCTCTAGTAGGTACATCCACATACTGAATCAGAAAACTTTCTTGTACACACTTAACAAATTCCTTTCCATCTAAATCTTTAACACTATGGCAGTCCCAGTCTATGTTTGGAAAGTTAAAATCCCCTACCATAATCACCCTATGATTCTTACAGATAGCTGAGATCTCCATACAAATTTGTTTCTCAATTTCCCTCTGACTATTAGGAGGTCTATAATACAGTCCCAATAAAGTGATCATCCTTTTCTTATTTCTCAGTTCCACCCAAATTTTTGTTTTGGTTTAAAATACAAAATCCAGTGGAATAGTTCCTTCAGTTAATCATGGGTGCTCAAATTTCTCTTCAAACATTGACAGTCACTAATATGATGACATCACTTGTATATGGTGGGCAGGCTTTGGGAAGTTAGGAATTCCTAGAATTGCAAAAAGGCTTCCAGCCTCTGACCTGTTCTTGTAACACAATGTTTATATGGCTGGTATGGCTGGTACATTCAGTTTCTGATCAATGTAAACTTCAGGATATTGATGGCGAATGCCATTGAATATCAAGGGAGGTGGTTAGATTTTCTCTTCTTGGGCAAGGTAATTGTCTGGTTCTTCTGTGGTACAAATGTTATGTGCCACTAATCAAACTAAGCCTAATTGTCTGAAGTAAAAGGGTGAAGAAACTCAACAGGTCTGGCAGTCTATGTGGAATGAGGAACAGAATTAATGTGTTGAGTCCGATATGACTCTTCTGCAGAACTTGCCTGATTATCTATTGTCCAGGTCTTGCTGCTTGTGAGCACAGGCTGCTTAGTTATCTAAGGAGTTTCAAATGGAATTGAAAACTGTCAAATAATCAGTGAACGTTCCTAATTCTGACCATGTATTAAAAGGAATTAATCCCATTTTCCAGCAGTTGGCCCATGGTCTTGTAATTGTATGCATTCCAATTGCTCATCTAAATACTTCTCAAATGTCTTGATGGTTCCCACCTCTCTCACTCATTTAGGCAGTGGCCTCCAGATACTAACCACCCTTGGGTTAAAATATTCTTCCTCAAATCCCCTCTAAGCTTCCTGCTTCTTAATTTATAACTGCTCCACCCCAATTATTGACCCCTCTACTAAGGGGAAATGTTTCTCCTTGTGTGTGCTCCTGGTAGTTTTGTACAAATCGGCCAGCTCCCCCCTCAGCCTTCTCTCTTCTAAGGAAAATAACCCTACCATATCTCGTCTGTCTTCATAGTAGAATTGCTCCAGGCCAGACAACATCCAGGTGAATCTTGGCTGCACCTTTTCCAGTGTAATTGCATACCTCCAATAGTGTGGCAACCAGAACCATACATGTACTCTAGCCATGATCCCACTTATGTTAAGTACAGCTCCATTATAACTTCCTGCTTTTGTATTCAATGCCTTGATTAATAAGGGCAAGCAACCCATTGACTTCTTAACTCCCTTATCCATGGGCATGCACACCAAGGTCCCTTTGGTCCTTTGTACTTCCTAGGGTCCCTAGCATTAATTGCAATATTTAAAAGGCATTTGGATGGGTATATGAATTGGAAGGGTTTGGAAGGATATGGGCTGGGTGCTGACAGGTGGGACAAGATTGGGTTGGGATATCTAGTCGGCGTGGACGGGTTGGACTGAAGAGTCTGTTTCCATGCTGTACATCTCCATGACTCTATTCAACAAATATAGTACTCCTTTGCTTTGTTAGATAACCTCAATGAATCATCCCACATTTTACAGGATTAAATTCCATTTGCCATTGTTCAACCCATTTAACCAGCTTTTCCATATCATCCTATAATCTGAGGTTTTCTTCCTAGCTATTTACTACATCATCAATTTTTGTGTTACTTGCAAACTTTACTGATCATACCTGCTATATCCTGAGGGACAGGATTTACATATATTTGGTAAGGCAAGGACTGATTAGGGATAGTCAACATGGTTTTGTGTGTGGGAAATCATGTCTCACATGATTTAATTTTTTGAAGAAGTAACAAAGAAGATTGATGAAGGCAGAGCAGTGGATGTGATCGATATGGACTTCAGTAAGGTGTTCAACAAGGTTCCCCATGGGAGACTGGTTAGCAAGGTGAGATCACATGGAATACAGGGAAAACTAACCATTCGGATATAGAACTGGCTCAAAGGTAGAAGACAGAGGGTGGTGATGGAAGGTTGCTTTTCAGACTGGATTCCTGTGACCAGCAGTGTATCACAAAGATTCATGCTGGGTCCACTGCTTTTCATCACTTATATAAGTGATTTGGATATGAACATAGGAGATATGGTTAGTAAGTTTGCAGAGGACACAAAAATTGGAGGTGTAGTGGACAGCGAAGAAGGATACCTCAGATTACAACAGGATCTTGATCAGATGGGGCAAAGGGCCAAAGGGAGTCAGATGAAGTTTAATTCAGATAAATGCGAGGTGCTGCATTTTGGAAAGGCAAATCTTAGCAGGATTTATACACTTAATAGTCAGGTCCTGGGAAGTGTTACTGAACAAAGAGACTTTGGAGTGCAGGTTCATAGCTCCTTGAAAGTGGAGTTGCAGGTAGATAGGGTAGTGAAAAAGGCGTTTGGTATGCTTTCCTTTATTAATCAGTGTGTTGAGAATTGGAATTGGGAAGTCATGTTGCAGCTGTACGAACATTGATTAGGCTGCTTTTGGAATAGTGCATTCAATTCTGGTCTCCCTGCTATAGGAAGGATGTTGTGAAACTTGAAAGGGTTCAGAAAAGATTTACAAGGATGTTGCCAGGGTTGGAAGATTTGACCTTTTGGGAGAGACTGGAGCACTGGAGATTAAGGGGCGACCTTATTGAGGTTTATCAAATCATGGAGGACATGGATAGGATAAATAGACAAGGTCTTTTTCCCTGGATGGGGGTGTCCAAAACTAGAGGGCATAGGTTTAAGATGAGTGAGGAAATATTTAAAAGGGACCTATGGAATAACTTTTTCACGCAGAGGGTGGTGCATGTATGCAATGAGCTGCCAGAGGAAGTAATGGAGGCTGGTACAATTACAATATTTAAAAGGCATCTGGGTGGGTATATGAATATGAAGGCTTAAGAGGGATATCGGCCAAATGTTGGCAAAGGGGACTAGATTAACTTTGTATATCTGATTGGCATGGACCAGTGGACTGAAGGGTCTGTTTTATGTATCTCTATGACTTGATGAACCCCTCACTGAACTCTGTGGTATGCCAATGGACACAGACCGCTAGATGGTCGGGCTCAAGTCATTACCTTTGCAATGATGTTCTGGGGCTGAGGTGATTGCGCTCCAACACAAGCAGTTGCCTTCCTTTGCACCAGGTATGACTCTAACTAGTGGAGCTTTCTCCAGAAACTTATGCTTCTCTTACACTTCAATTTAATTAAAGCTCTTTGATGCCAGGCTCAGATGAAAGCTGCCTTACTCTTTGGGATAAGTGTCTTGGTGAAGTACGTAACGATGTAGAGTAATGGGGAATGGATTTGAGTGGGATACTCTTTGGAGAATCTGTGTGGACTTGTTGGGCTGAAGGGCCTGTTTCTACACTATAGGAATTCTATGATTCTATAAAGCTGGTGGGTAAATTAAGAGAGTTAGGGATGGGTCAATTGAAGAGACATTTCAAAATGTAAAGAGAAAACCATTTGAGTAAAGACAGGCAGAGTGAACAAGAAGGATTCTGAGTCTTTGCTTCTCCGCCTTTGATGAAAGAGAGCTCCAGTTTTTAAATGGCTTTAAGGCGAAGATAGACAGAGCTTTCATAAGCAAGGGTGGTGAAAGGCATCTGGGCTAGGCAGAATATTATCAGATTAGCCAAGATTTTATTGAATATCAGAGCTGGCTGCGGAGATCAAATAATCTACTCCTACAATAGTCCTAAATGCTATGTTTCTACGTAAGAGGCAAAATTCGCATTTGACAGAAATAGTGCAGCAGCCAATCAGGTCCATTAAAAAGAAACAGTAAAAAGAAAGTGAAAGGTTCTTTATTGGAAAGCCCAAAGCATTTTAATACGGATAAAAACAGGGATAAATCATTGAGATATGGTTACCCCCCAGTTTCTCCAAACTCGCAGTGGGCATTGAGTCACTCCGGGGACCAAACCTAATTTCGGGAGAAGGGGACTAAAGCTGATCCGGAGTAACTCCTGGCCAGCACATACCCGAATCAATTCCCTGTCAGTGACCCCAGTAATTCCAGGGGACGGCTGCTGATCTGCCCTCAATGTGGAGTAATTTCAGGGAGCCGCATAAACTCCCGTTAACCGGCGCTGATTGGACCTGCCTCCTGGAACCGTGCTGTAACCCGCACTGGAGCGAATTGCTATGGGGATTGTGTACAGTCTCCATGGAGATGGGAGGATCAGGCCAGAGTTTGTTTGTTGGATTTAATCTAAACTCATAGACAGCGAGAGAACCTTCTCGGCACACGGCTCTTGCACTGGGGGCGGTGCGAGCACACACGGTCGGTAAGTAGCTCAAGCCCACTGCGCCTCCCGAACGCACCGACCCTCTTCCCAACCCACTACCCCTTCCCCAAACCCTCTACCCCTCTTCCCAACTCACTCATCCTCTCCCCAACTCACTGACCTTCTTCCCAACCCAGTACTCCCTTCCCCAAACCCACTGCCCCTCTCCCCAACTCACTGACCCT
>NC_057725.1:32132138-32143413 GCF_004010195.1 Chiloscyllium plagiosum
CAAACCCACTGCCCCCTCTCTCCAAACCCACTGCCCCCTCTCCCCAAACCCACTGCCCCTCCCCAAACCCACTGCTCCCCTCTCCCCAAACCCACTGCCCCTCTCCCCAAGCCCCACTGCTCCTGAAATACCCGTTAATGAACCGTTAGAACGTTGAAACAAGTTTTAATTCTCTACAGTGGACCTTACTTTTCACCGTACTACAATTTGCGTGAAAGAAAATGTGTTTTCATTGAATTAGTGATGAAGACTTTCTCTCCGGAAGGTCCTGTCAGTTTAAACGTAAACATGAGTTCCGAATGGGTCGGAAACTGGAGACCGCACCGGCCTCGAGGACCGATTGCAGCTTTTTACAGCAGTCCCGGTCCTAAGTATGGACTTCCCGGTTCCATAGGTAGGTGTTAAACTGCACATCACCCTCCTTGTAACTATCACCCCAAGCGCCCAGTATGCATGCAGGTAGCAGTGCTGGCCCTAGTTTTCTTATAGAAAACTGACATCTCAGCGGAGAGCTACAGGAGGAAGACTGAAAACAGCTAGATTTTTCTGTGTGCTGGCATTTAACACACGCATTTTAGAAGCTGCAGTAACAATGCTCTTGTGGTATAGTGGTACTTGCCCCAAGACGTGCCCTAACATTTCCGGAACAGACTGACTCAAAGTAATCGAATCTGAAAGCTCAGTCCTGGGTTGAAGTTCTGAAGGAGAGAAGGAAAGAAAAGCTGAGCTGGTAATGAATAAGCTTTTTATGAGTGGAAATAAAACATCTTACCTGGCACATGTTTCTGACTGTGAAGTTAATCTGGGGATAGCCCACAGCTAAAGGTCAAAGGTGGATCAGAGTCCCTCATCTTTTGTAAACGGAAGGAAAGCACATGTATTTATTGAACTTATTCCTTCTCAGCAAATCCCAAAGTTATTGTTGGATAGGAAAACATAAAAGCAGAAATCAAAATATATGATTTGCTCCTCTCTCCCTTTAACTCTCTCTTTATTCTTTTAAGATGCTTAGATTTCACCTCATAATATTTTCAACAGGGTCAACATCCTGGGTGTTACAATTGAGCAAACACTGAACCGGACCAGCCACGTAGATACTGTGGTTACAAGAGCAGGTTAGAAACTCCAAGAGAATGGGAGTTGATGCAAACACTGATAGATATGAGGTGCTACACTATAAATCAAGACTAACATCGACAAGTCTTACTTCAAATGTTTAGAATTTAACAGACTGAATGAGTACTACCAACTGACAGAGAGAGAGCGAGGCAAAGGCTGCATATAAATGGGGCAGGGTGGGGGGGAAGAAAGTTGAGGAGAGAATGACTCCAGACACACTTGTGTAGCTAGATGTCTGTTACCGAGTGACGACCGTGTCTTTGTGTAAATAGTTACTAATCAACCCTTAGAGAGCTCAGAACTCTGACAAAAGCACACATTTAATATGGTGATCGCACATCCTCAGGGGACAGATTATTGGATCTGATAGTGACGCCGTAACAGTGTTTATCTCAGAACGTTATTTAAGCCAATTGACCTCCATCAGCTAAAACTAGTTCTTTGAAACACTTGCTAATTTTCTACAGAATTGATTGGGAGAATCTGTTTCCAGTGGCAGGAGGGTCGGTAATCACAGGACACAGGTTTAAAATCATTGGCAGAAAGACCATTGGGGAGATGAGGATAATTTCTTCAGATGGTGATGGCTAGTAGGAAGGGATATAATTTTAAATTGAGGGATGAAAGATATAGGATAGATGTCAGAGGTAGTTTCTTTACTCAGAGAGTGGTAGGGGTATGGAACACACTGCCTGCAAGAGTAGTAGACTCGCCAACTTTAAGGGTATTTAAATGGTCATTGGATAGACATATGGATGAAAATAGAATAGTGTAGGATAGACTTCAGATTGGTTCCACAGGTCAGTGCAACATCAAGGGCTGAAAGGCCTATAGTGTACTGTAATGTTTTATGTAAATATTTTAACACAGTGGATTGTTATGACCTGGCAACGTACTTCCTGAAAAGGCAGTGGAACCAGCAGTAATTATGAAAGGGAAATTGGTTAAATAATTGAAAAGGAAAACATTATAATGGGGAAAAAGTGAGTGGTGGTGGGAGGTTGGGGGTTGTGACACTGATTGGAGAGCTCTTTCAAATAGGTGCAATGGACAGAATAGCTTTCATCAATGCTGTGTGATTCTATAAACAGAATTGTTGTAAATGGGGACAATGTCATGCTGCCTGAACTGCTGTGCTCTTCCAGCACCACTAATCCAGAATCTGGTTTCCAGTATCTGCAGTCATTGTTTTTACCACAATGCCCCAATGCCAAGCTTAAATCTGGATCATGCAGCCGCATAGACCAGTGGAAGGACATCATTGAGGACCTTCTTATCTGCAAAAAATTAATGTTAGTCAAGCTGATTTTTCAGGTTTTGCAAAGGGATAGAGATAGGCTAAGTGAGTGATCAAAATTTGGCAGATGGAGTAACATGGAGAAAAAAGAGAACTTGTACATTTTGGCAAGAGAAGCAGAAAAACTAAAAATGATTTAAATGGAGAGAGATTACAAAACTCTGAGATACAGAAGGATCTGGGTGTTCTGGTATGAATCACGTGAAGTGAGCATGAAGGTACATTGTGATTAGAAAGGCAACTGAAATGTTGTTCGTTGCAACAGGAATGGGATATAAATGGAATATAAAAAGAAGTTTTGCTGCAGTTGTACAGGCTGTTAGTGAGACCACAACTAAAATATTGAGAATAAAAGCAAAATACTGCAGATGCTGGGAATCTTAAACAAACACAGAAAATGCTGGAGAAAAACTCAGCAGGTGTGTGAGAGAGAAATAGAGTTAACATTTTGAATCTGGCATGACTTCTTCAGGCATACAATGTTAGAAGAGGCATAGATAGGAAGAAGCTTTTCCCTTTAATAGAGGGGTCAATAACCAGGGAAACCATTTTAACATAAAGACCAGGAGGTTTAGAGGGGATTTGAACATTTCTTTTACCATCAAGACATTTAAGAAGTATAGATGAGCACTTGAAATGCCATAGTACACGAGGCTATGGTCTAAATGCTGGAGTATGAGGGTATGATAACTGGGAAGACAGGATGGGCTGAAGGCTTTTATCCAGGCTGTAAAATCTGTGTGACTCTATGACTCTAAGGAAGTCAAGGGTCATCAGGGTAGGCAGGAATGTGGAATTGAAGCCATAATCAGATCATCATAGTCTTAATGAATGACAGAGAAGGCTCAAGAACACCTATTCCTGCTCCTAAGTTGCATGTCGGAACTTAGAACTGTCTTAACTGGTTGTTAAGAATTGTCATTAGAAAGGGGTGGCACAAGCACTCATTCTGGCTGGACATTGGTCCTGACAGGATAGGAATCTGACTCCAGTCCATTTTGTCATGATAAACCATCTAACCTTGATATTTTTCTGCAGACAGGCTATATTGCCCAGGATCTTCCAGACAGGTCCCTGGTTAGCTGAGTCACCAGCTCTCACTAGATCGATGAAGATCATTTAGAGAACAAGGTTTTGCACACAACATTTCTCTTTGACCTGCTGAATGGTAAAGATCAGACCTGTAATACCTCGTGATGCTCTGAAACTATGCCAGTATTCCAGCAGAAAGGCTTCTGCCATTGGAAGCAGGCAGTCCAATGATACTCTGGCAAGGATGTTGCCTGTTGTGAAGAGTAGAGGTATTCCTCAGTAGGTGTCATATTTAGTTATGTTTACATTTTGAAGATTGAGATATTCTTTAGACCTTCTGGGAGCCTCACTTCACACCAAATTTGCAAGAAGAGTAAGTATAAACAGTGTAGAACAGTGCAGAGGTATAGAGGCTCTGCCAAGCCTCTATACCTCTGCTGGGATATCATCTGGGCTAGGAGCTTTACTATTCTTGGTTTGTACAATGGCATGGTGAATTTCATCAGAGATGGAGATTTGGTAAGAGAACTCAATCACTGGGTGCTGGCATTGGTCCATTAGGCTCATAGTACTGTAAAAAAGCCAATCAATGACTCACCCCAGACAGAACAAAGGGACAGATTAAGAAGTGGATCAGAAACAGCTCTTGGTCTCCAGGCCCCTGCAGTCAATTAGTTCATTGTATTGTGCACCCCTTCCCTCCATCTCATTGCCTCTTCACTCTGACCCACTGCCTCTTCACTCAAACTCTCAATCTTCACCCTGTTTCTCTGCTCCTACCAGTCAGCCTGATATTAATAACGCTTACCTGTTTAGGTTATTCCCAACATGATGCTACAAAATACAAGTCTCCAGCATACAGCTTTGGAGTACCTCACGCCAGATTCACTGTGGATAGTTCACCAGGTCCAGCCTACCTCATCCCATCGTTGCTCACTAGGCGAGGAAAGGATGGGGCGCCAGCCTATTCCCTCTACAGTCGACCAAAGGACAACAATCCATTTCAGACCCCAGGTCCAGGTAACCCTAACACTCGGGAGAGGGGTGAACGTGAACGTGTTGCAGGATTAGCAAATGAGATGCTATTGCTTGCCTAATGGCTTTTGCATTTGCCAAATAAATAGTGCGATGATATTTTTTGTCAGGTGTTGATATGTCTGATTTCCATGCAGGTACCTACAGTCCAGAGAAGGCTGGGAAAGTTGCCTTCAGTGCAGCTCCTTCATTCTCCATTGCTGGGAGGACAAAAGGTTTCAGGACTGACCAGTCACCAGGTGTTTGTCACTCTTCTTGGCTATTTCACCATTAGAGAGCTAAACATGGTCATTCAATAGTCTGGCTTTTTACAGGACTCAAGTGATTGGTTGTCTGCATAAATTCAACTTGAGAACTAATTAAATTGCTGACCATTTTCGTTTTTGTTACAGAAATTCTTGTTTCAATTCATTCTCTAAAACAAATTCCTTAATGAACAGAGTCTTGATTCTTGTTCCAGGTCCTGCAGCCTACGTACTGCCTTCCGTACTAGGCCCCAACATTGTAGACAAATTGTCTTCTGCCAATTTCTCCCTTAGTGGACGAAGTAAAGTCGGCAGTTTCCATGAGGACTTCCAGAAGGTAACATCTATCCACACCTGGTTCCAAACAGGTCTCTCACCTCAGTTAATATAAGTTAACATCCGATAGTTTTAAAATAGTGATGGAAAAGGATAGACCGGATTTAAAAGTTGAAGTTCTAAGTTGGAGGAAGGCCAATTTTGACGGTATTAGGCAAGAACTTTCAAAGGTTGACAGGGGGCAGATGTTCACAGTTAAAGGGACGGCTGGAAAATGGGAAGCCTTCAAAAATGTGATAACAAGAGTCCAGAGACATAATATTTCAGTGAGGGTGAAAAGCAAGGCTGGTAGGTGTGGGGAATGCTGGATGATTAGAGAAATTGAGGGTTTGGTTAAGAAAAAGAAGGAAGCACGTGTCAGGTATAGACAGCAGAGATCGAGTCAATCCTTAGGAGAGCATAAAGGCAGTAAGAGTATACTTAAGAGGGAAATCAGGAAGGTAAAAAGTAGACATGAGATAGCTTATCTCCAAAGGAATTTTATATATATGTATTAAGGGAAAAGGGTAACTAGGGAGATAATAGGGCCCCTCAAAGATCAGCAAGGCAGCCTATGTGTGGAACCACAGGAGATGGGGGAGATATTAAACAAGTATTTTGCATCAGTGTTTACTGTGGAGAAGGACATGGAAGATATAGAATATGGAGAAATAGATGGTGACAACTTGAAAAATGTCCATATTACAGAGGAGGAGATGCTGGATGTCTTAAAAATGTATAAGAGTGGATAAATCCCCAGGACCTGATCAGGTGTACCGTAGAACCATGTGGGAAGCTAGGGAAGTGATTGCTGCGTCCCTTGCTGAGATATTTGTATCATCAATTGTTACAGGTGAGGTGCCAGAAGACTGGAGGTTGGCTAATGTGGTACCACTATTTAAAAAAGGTGGTAAGAAAAAGCCTGGGAACTATAGACCAGTGAGCTTGATGTCGATGATGGGCAAGTTGTTTGAGGGAATCCTGTGGGACAGGATTTACATGCCTTTGGAAAGGCAAGGACTGATTAGGTATAGTCAACGTGGCTTTGTGCATGGAAAATCATGTCTAACAAAGTTGATTGAGTTTTTTGAAGAAGTAACAAAGAGGATTGATGAGGGCAGAGAGGTTCACGTGACCTATATGGACTTCAGTAGACGTTCAAGAAGGTTCCTCATAGTAGACTGGTTAGCAAGGTTAAGTCTCAAGGAATACAGGGAAAACTAGCCATTTGGATACAGAACTGACTCAAAGGTAAAAAACAGAGTGTGGTGGTGGAGGGTTGCTTTTCAGACTGGAGGCCTGTGACCAGTGGTGTGCCACAAGGATCGGTGCTGGGTCCACTGCTTTCTGTCATTTATATAAATGATTTGGATGTGAACAAAGGAGCTATAATTAGTAAGTTTGCAGATGACATCAAAATTGGAGGTGTAATGAACAGTGAAGGAGGTTACCTCAGAGTACAATGGGATCTTGATCAGATGACCTAATGGGCTGAGAAGTGGCAGATGGAGCTTAATTTAGATAAATGTGAGGTGCTGCATTTTTGAAAAGCAAATCAGAGCAGTACTTAAACAATTAATGGTAAGGTCCTGAGGAGTGTTGCTGATCAAAGAGACCTTGGAGTGCAGGTTCATAGCTTCTTGAAAGTGAAGTTGCTGGTAGATAGGATAGTGAAGAAGATGTTTGGTATGCTTTCCTTTATTGGTCAGAATATTGAGTACAGGAGTTGGGAGGTCATGTTGCAGATGTACGGGACATTGGTTTGGCCATTGTTGGAATATTGCGTGCAATTATGGTCTCCGTCCTATTGGAAGGATGTTGTGAAATTTGAAAGAGTTCAGAAAACATTTACAAGGATGTTGCCAGGGTTGGAGGATTTGAGCTATAGGGAGAGGCTGAATAGGCTGGGGCTGTTTTCCCTCGAGCATCGGAGGCTGAGGGGTGATCTTTTAGAGGTGTATAAAATCATGAGGGGCATGGATAGTGTAAATAGACAAGATCTTTTCCCTAGGGCAGGGGAGTCCAGAACTATAGGGGATAGGTTTTTAGGTGAGAGGGGAAAGATTTAAAAGGGAACTAAGGGGCAACCTTTTCACACAGAGAGTAGTGCATGTTTGGAGTGAGCTGCCAAAGGAAGTCATGGACGCTGGTACAAATACAACATTTAAAAGGCATCTGAATGGGTATATGAATAGGAAGGGTTTAGTGGGATATGGGTCAAGTGTTGGCAAATAGGACTAGATTATGTTCGGATATCTGGTCAGCATGGTCAAATTGAACTGAAGGGTATGATTCCATGCTGTGCAGCTCTATCACTCTATGTGCGAGTCTTGGCATTTGAGCAGTAATCTCAGCTCCACAATGCCCAAAGCAATTACCAACACACAGACCCATTTTCTTCCAATTTGAGGGTTTGTGGTTGGTCAGAATCCTTTGGATTGTTAGAATGCTCCTGGTTAGTTCAATGCACCTCCATGTGTGCACAAAATATCTCCTCTTCTCATTTAATCACAAGTGGAACAAAGGTGTTATAAACAGGTGTGTGGAGTTCAGATAGAGACATAACCTCAATTAATAGTGGAAATGTGGAGCAGGTTGGAAGGTCAAAATGGCCTCCTTTGTTCCTGGGATGTGAGTGCTAATAACAAAGCTAGCCTGTATTGCCGATCTATGATTGCCACTGAGAAGGTGCTGAAGAACTCTTTTCTGGAACTGCTAGAGTCCATATTGTTAAAACTCAATGTTCCTCTTCATGGAAATCTTTAGTAAAAGATGAAAGATTTATATAATCTAAAGAGAAAACAGCATACAGATATTTTGTTTAGAACTAATAATTTGGAGAAAATTGAAGTTTGGATAGCTTTGTCATAAAGAATGAACCAGTTTTTAATATAACTTGAAGTTAAAATGATACTGTGTTTTTTGTTGATGGAACTGAATTTGATACTTTATACTTCCACCAGATGTCTTTTGGGGAATTTTAAAAATAAGTAACTGCCCAGCAGCAAAGTTTGTGTTGGTTTAAGTACAGTTTATCACTGAACTGAGAGGAGAGAGATCAGTTGGGACAGATCTACAAAAAGCTTGTAAGCAAGCCAGATCCTTCCCTCTCTTTTAATTGGAAAAGTAATAATACTCAAAGACTGCAGACAGAAATGAAACATCTAATCCAAGCCAAGGCCTAATTCCAACTCACCAGCTACCAAACTGAGGATTGTCACCGTTGCAGCCAACAACATGACATCATTACTAAAAACCAAAACAAACAGTGACAAAAGTCACCTCATTTCCTCATTCTGATTGGACTTTGATCTATTGACTTTGTTCATTTTTGCCTATATTTTCCATCTGTGATACTCCTAAGTATGTTAAGAGCTGATTGGCTCATCCATCTGTCTATCTTATGTGTGAATATGTGTATGTGTTTGGATTTAAAGAGAATCTAGTTTAAGTTTGCATGAGTAATTATTTATCTGTTTTTGCCACATGTTAGAGGATAAGTTTTCTTATAATAAATAAGTTGTTGGTTTTCTTGTTCACTGATGAAACTTGGTAAGAGTTTATTTTATCTTAGTGGTCATAGTCAGACATTGACCATCCTAGTCATTAAATTGGTTTTATTTTGTATTTGTGATGACTCATGAGATATAGGGACTTGATTTTGGTGTACTAATCCAACTAGAGATTGTGACAATGTTAAATTGTGACAATGTAACACAATTAAATAGTATCTTTCAAACAAATGGGATAAACTGCCAAAGTAGTGGCTGCTGGTCACTTATAGTATTAGAATACTCCTATAAAGTTAGGCTGAATCACCTACCGATCACCCCTCACCCCGCTCCACCCCACTAACCTATCCGTAAGAATAGGAAAGGGAGTGAAAGCTTTATGGGGGCAAGCTTTATGCCTGAATCTAAAGATTAAAGTCCCAGCTGAGAGAAATGAACATAAATTCACTATTGTAATAGAGGAAACAACAACCATTTTCACACAGGTAGATCCCACAAATAGCAATGAGATAAAATGATCTGTTTTAGTGACCTTTGGTTAAGGGATAAATACTGAGGCACTGGCAGGAGCTCCCTTGTTCTTTTCTGTCTACTCAAAGAGGGCAGACCTTAATATCGCATCTAATGTATGGAAACTGTACAACAAAGTTCTGCACAGGAAATATTGTGACTGAGGTTAGATGATGTGGAATAATAGGACAATTGCATTCATGATAATAATGAGACAGGTTTAATGACTAAATTGTAAGTGATTCTCCAGGTGAGAGTGATCCTAACATGATAGAATTTTGCATTCAGTTTGAAGCTGAAAAAATTGGGTCTGAAACTAATGTCTTAAACTGAAATAAGGACAATAGGGTTAGCTAATGTGGAATGGAAAGAAAAAGCTTAAAAGTTATGGTGGTGGAGAAGCAATGTAGATTTTTGAGATATTTCATAACTCTCAACAAATATATATTCCCTTAGAAAGGGAGGTCCCCACATCGTCCTTGGCTAACTGAGATATTAATCATAGTATTCTACTGAAAGATAACATGTAAAATGTTACATATGTTAGTGGTGGATCCAAAAGATTGGAAAATGACAAAAATAGAGAAATTGGCAGATGAGAAAAATCTATCAAGAAATATAAAAAGATAGTAAAACCTAATCCAAATATCTAAAAAAGGAAGGGAGTAGCTAAAGTAAGCACGTATCCCTTAATGGCTAAGATTGGGGAATTAATACTGAGAGCAAGGAAATGGCAGATATTTTGAATGTGTCTTTTGTATCCATCTTCAGAGTAGAAGACACAGAAAGTATCCCAAGAAAGTGGTATATCAAGAGGCAGAAGGGAGGATCTTAAACAATTATCATCAATAGAGAAAAAGTACTAGGAATACTAGTGGGACTGAAGGCTGACAGGTATCTTGGACATGATGGCCTGCATCCTAGAGTCTTAAAGGTAGGGCCTGCGGAGAACAGTGGTTGTGTTGATTGGTATCTTTGAATATTCCCCAAATCCTGGAAAGGTCCCAGCATTTGGGAAACAGCAAATATTATATCACTTTTACAAAAGGATAGAGACAGAAATTGGGAAACTGTAGGCCAGTTAGTCTTATATCTATCATTTGGAAAATGCTAAATCCATTATTAAGGAGATAGTAATAGGACATTTAGAAAATCATTACAAAATTAAGCAGCATCAACATGGTTGGTGAAAGGGAAATAATATTTAGAAAAAAAGTGGTGACCTCACTGAAATATACAGAAGTCTAACAAGACTTGACATGGTAGACTCTAAGAGGGTGTTTCCTCTGCTCCGGGGAATCTAGCACACAGGGACAATCTTGGGATAACAGGTTGATTATTTAAGAATGAGTGAGGAGAAATTTCTTCAAATAGTTATCAATTCTCAGAATTCTCTGACTCAGTGAATTGTGGATACTCCATTGTTAAATATGTTTATGGCTGAGATAAACAGATTTTTGATCTCAGAGGATCAACAACATGAGGAACAGGCAGGAAGATGAAATTGAAGCCAAAGATTAGCTGCAATTGTTTGAATGGTGGAGCAGGCTCATGGGTCCAAATGGTCTACTCCAGCTACTTTTTATGTTCTTAAGAATAGTGAGTTTTGAGAGGGTTTATAGCTCAGGTTGAAGTTTTGGATGTAGGTTTGCTTGCTGAGCTGCAAGGTTAATTTCCAGATGATTTGTTACCCTACTAGGTAACATCTTCAGTGGGCCTCAGGCAAAGCAATGTTGAAAATTCCTGCTTTCTATTTATATATGTTTTGGTTGGTGAAGTCATTTCCTGTTCCTTTTCTCAGGGGGTGGTAGATGGGGTCTAACTCAATAGACAATAGACGCAGGAATAGACCATTCTGCCCTTCGATCCTGCACCACCATTCATTATGATCATGGCTGATCATCCTCAATCAATATCCTGTTCCTGCCTTATCCCCATATCCCTTGATTCCACTA
This sequence comes from Chiloscyllium plagiosum, assembly GCF_004010195.1. Lineage (NCBI taxonomy): Eukaryota > Metazoa > Chordata > Chondrichthyes > Orectolobiformes > Hemiscylliidae > Chiloscyllium > Chiloscyllium plagiosum. The sequence goes on from NC_057725.1 coordinate 32,143,159, forward strand.
TCCTTGAGAGCTCTATCCAACTCTTTCTTAAACGAATCCAGAGACTGGGCCTCCACTGCTTTCTGGGGCAGAGCATTACACACACCCACCACTCTGAGTGAAGCGGTTTTTCCTCATCTCTGTGCTAAATGGCCTACACCTTATTTTTAAGCTGTGTCCTCTGGTTCGAGACTCACCCATCAGCGGAAACATGTTTCATGCCTCCAGAGTGTCCAATCCTGTAATAATATTATATGTCTCAATCAGATCCCCTCT
>NC_057725.1:32143913-32204309 GCF_004010195.1 Chiloscyllium plagiosum
CACATTTACCTAACTCCATCTGCCACTCCACAGCCCATTGGCCCATCTGATCAAGATCACATTGTACTCTGAGGTAACCTCCTTCCCTATCCACTACATCTCCAATTTTAACGTCATCTGCAAACATACTAACTATACCTCCTATGTTCACATCCAAATCATTTATATAAATGATGAAAAGCAGTCGACCTAGTACCGATCCCTGTGGCACTTCATTGGTCACATGCCTCCAGCCTGAATAGCAGCCCTCCACCACCACCCTCTGTCCCTTACCTTCCAGCCTCTTCTGTATCCAAATTGCTAGTTCTCCTGTATTCCATGAGATCTAACTTGCTAAGCAGTCCACCATGAGGAACCTTGTCGAATGCCTTACTGAAGTCCATATAGCTCACATCCATCGCTCGACCCTCATGAAGCCCCTTTGTTACTTCTTCAAAAAACTCAATCAAGTTTGTGAGACATGATTTCCTATGCATAAAGCCATGTTGACTATCCCTAATCAGTCCTTGCCTTTCCAAATGCATGTAAATCCTCTCTATCAGGATTCCCTCCAACAACTTGCCCACCATCAATGTCAGGCTCACTGACATATAGTTTTCTGGCTTTTCCTTACCACCTTTCTTAAATAGTGCCACCACGTTAGCCAACCTCCAGCCTTCTGGCACCTCACATGGGGCTATTGGTGAGACAAATATTTCAGCAATTATGTCTCTCATACTTTTCTATACTTTCATCAGGTTGTGCTCCAGCAAAAAAAAATTCAAGTTTGTCCAACCTCTACTCCAATACACTCCAATCCAGACAACATTCTGGTAAACCGGGTTTGCACACTCTCCAACGTCTTCACATCCTTCTTATAGTGTGGGGACCAGCACTGCACTCAATATTTGAAAACTGCCTCATTAAAGTCTTATACAGCTGCAACACGACTTGCCAACTTTTAGACTCAATGCCCTGACCAACGAAGGCAAGTGTGTCATACACCTTCTTTACCAACTTATTCAATTGTGTTGCCACTTTCAGGGAGCTTTGGAGGAGAGGACTTCTCTTCATCAATCAGGAGTTGAGTGGCCTTTTGTCCATTTATTCGGGGAGGAGTGTTTTCTTGTTCCTCAACAGCTAATATATCCTATTGTAGCACACTGGAAATCAAGGCCAGCTACTTTAGGAGTTGTCACTAAAATTAAAGATTTTATAAAAAAAACACAGAATTCCCCAATTTACCTGTAATTTCAACTAAGTTTGTCAGAACACTCCGGGTGTGCTCTCACCAGCAGCTTGTACAAATATAAGACCTCCTCACTCTTATACTCTAATCCTTTTGAAATAAGGGCCAATGTTCCATTTGCCTTCCTGATTGCCCATTACATTTGTGCTAGCTTTCTGTGATTTGTGCACAATTAGCCCCCAAGTCCTATTGTTTTGTAGCTATTTATAGTTTTTCTCCATTTAAATAATATTGTTTGTTTGATCTCCCAAAATCAACAATTTCACGTTTTCTCACATTACACTCCATTATGCTTCAGGGAAGGAAATCTGCTATCCTCATTGGCTCTAGCCTACATGTGACTCCAGACCCACAACAACGTGACTGTCAGCTGCCCTCTAAAATGGCTTAGAATGCCACTCAGTTGTATCAATCACTATGAAGGATCAAATAAGATGGATGGACCACAGGCATTAACCTAGGCACCATAAACAACAATGGTAGAAACAGCCATGTTGACACTGCAAAGTCCTCCTTACTAACATCTGGGGGCTAGTGCCAAAACTGGGGGAGAGCAATCTCACAGATTCATCACGCAACTTCCTGGCATAGTTATGTTCATGGAATCATACCGTAAAACCTTTTCCCAGATGCCACCGCAACTATCCCTGGATGTGTTCTGTCACTCCCCTGTCAAGACAGACCCACCAGATGTGGTGGCACAGTGGTATACAGTCAGGAAGGAGTTGCCCTGGGAGTCCCCAACATTGACTCCAGACCCATAAGATCTCATGGGTTCAGGTTAAATATGGACAAGGAAGCCTCCTCCTGTCCTCCCTCAGCTGATGAATCAGTACTCATCCATGTTGAACAACCCTTGGAGGACACAGTGAGGGCAGCAAGTACTCTTTGTATCAGATTTCAATGTTGACTATCAAGAGTAGCTGGACAGCAGCACTACTGATTGAGCTAGTCAGGTCCTAAAGGTCCTGACTAGGTCTGTGGCAGGTGGTGAGAGAACCAATAAGAAGGAAAAACATACATGACATTACCAGTCTTCTGGCTACAATGCATCTGTCCAAGGAAATATTGATAAGAGTGACCACCATGCAGACCTTGTAGCGACAAAATCCTACCATCCATCATGTTGTGTGACACTACCACCATGCTAAATGACTGAACAGATATAGCAAATTCAAGGCGAGGCATCCATGAGACATTATGGGCCATCAACTACAACACAATCCAGATTTCTCATGGTCCAGCATATTTCCCACTTTACCATTACCATTAAGCCAGGATATCTAATTTGGTTCAATGGAAAGTGCAGGAGGATAATCCAGGAACAGCACCAGGCATATCTAAAAATGAGGAGTGAACCTGGTGAAGGTACTAAACAGGAATACTTGCATGCCAAACCTCATAAGTAGCTAGAGATAGACAGAGCTAGTGATCCCACCATCAATGGATCAGATCTAAGTTCTGCAGTCATGCATATTGAGTTGTGAATGGTGGTGGACAACTAAACAACTAGAGGAACAGGCTTCACAAATATGCCCATCCTCAACGATGGAAGGCCTAACACAAAACTGCAAAAGATAAACCTAAATATTTGCAGCAATGTTCATCCTTAAGTACCAAGTGGATGATCCACCTCAGAGTCCTCCAGCAGACCCCAACATCACAGATACCAGTCTTCAGCCAATTCGATTTATTCACGTGATGTCAAGAAATGGTTGGAAGCATTGAATAGTGCAAAGGCTGTGGTCAGCAATACCTCACTGTCAGTAGTACTGAAGACTTCTGCTTCACACCTGGCCATTCCCCTAGACAAACTCTTCCAGTATATTTACAACATTGACATTTTCCAACACAAAAACCACAGGACAAGGATTACTGTCACAATAGGTCGACAGCAGACACCATCTCCCTGGTCCTACAATCATCCCTGCAACATCTGGAAAGCAATGATACTTTCGTCAGACTCCTATTTATTGACTTCAACTGAATAATTCCAAACAAAAGTCATGTCCATACTCCAAGATCTGAAACTCTGCTCCCCTCTCCGCAATTGGATCCTCAACCTCCTGACCTGCAATCAACAAGAATTCGCGACAACATGTTCTCCACAATGATCTTTAAACACCAGTGCCCCACAAGGCTGCAGACTCAGCGCCTTACTAAATTTCTTATACTCTCAGGATTGTGTGGCCAAATTTAGCTCTAACTCCATTTACAAATTTGCTGATGACAGTTGGATCTGAAACAACAATGCTTAGTGGCATGGTCTAAAGATAACAAACTCTCCCTCAATGTCAACAAAATGAAGGAACTAGTCATTGACTTCAGTGGAGGAATGCCCAGTCTGTATCAATGGTACTGAGGTGGAAGTAGTTGAGAGCTTTATGTTCCAAGGAGTAAGGATCACCAACAGTCTATCTTGGTCCATTCATGTCAAGAAAGCATACCAACACCTCTGCTTCCTCAGAAGGCTAAGGAAATTCCACAATGACTCTTGCCAATTTTTACAGATGCATCTTTGAAAGCATCCTATCTGGATGCATCGCAGCTTGATATGGCTACTGCTCTGCCCAAGAATGCAAGAAATTACAGAGAGTTGTGAATGCAGCCCAGACTTTCACACAAATCAGACTTCCATCCATTGACTTCATCTACACTTTCCACTGGCTCGAGAAAGCAGCTGACATAATCAAAGACCCCTCCCACCCCAATTATATTCTTTCACCCTTTCCCATCGGGCAGAAGATGCAAAGGTTTGAAAACAGATACCAACAGATTTAAGAACAGCTTCTCCCTTGCTGTTATCAGACTTATGCACAGACTTCTCATACATTAGAGTTAATCTTTCCCTGTACTTTCTCTGTAGCTGTAACATTATATTCTGCATTTTAGCAATTTTGGAGAAGAGTGTTCGACAAGGTTCCCCAAGGGAGACTGGTTAGCAAGGTTAGATCTCATGGAATACAGGGAGAACTAGCCATTTGGAGACAGAACTGGCTCAAAGGTAGAAGACAGAGGGTAGTGGTGGAGGTTTGTTTTTCAGACTGCAACTGGAAGCCTGTGACCAGTGGAGTGCCACAAGGATCAGTGCTGGGTCCAGTACTTTTCATCATTTGAGTTGGTCACCGGATATGGAAATGGACTCTCCACTCTGACATATCACCATCACCCCCCCCAAACTTCATCTACCTATCACATTCCCAGCTAGCTGCCCCCTGCCCCACTCCTCCTCACATTTATTTCTCAGCCCCATTGGGTCCCCCCCACCTCACATTCGTTATGAAGAGTTTATCCTGCTTCTCGAATGCTGCTTGACCGTCTGTGCTTTTCCAGCACCACATCTTTTGACTTTGATCTCCAGTATCTGCTGTCCTCACTTTCTCACTACAAGTATGATTAGGGCCCAATGGGAGGACCCTTCCTTTGTGGGCGGGGCCAGTGTCTATGGGTAGGGCCAGGTAGGGCGGGGGGTTTGTCTCTGTGGGTGGGGTTTGTCACTATGGGTGGGGCCCGTCTCTGTGGGCGGAGTCGGTCACTATGGGTGGATCCTGACTCTGTAGGTGGGGTCTGTCACTATGGGTGGATCCTGTCTCTATGGGCGGGGTCTGTCACCGTGGGTGTGGTTAGGGCCCAATGAAAGGACGTTTCGTCTGTGGGCGGGGCATAGCACTCTGGGCCGGTCCACTCTTTGTGGGCGGGGCTAGTATCCATGGGCAGGGCATTCCCGTCAAGGCGGGATTTCGGGCCCTCTCTCTGTAGGTGGGCCTTCGGATCCTGTGGGCGGTGCTGGAGAGCTGGAGGCGGGGACGATCCGCTTCGATGTGCGCTGCGCCGCTTCAGACCGGGTGGGGATGGAGCTGAGTCGGCTGATCGAACAGATCGAGAGCGAGGATCAAGATTTCGTGCTTGCCGCACTGCAACTTCATAACACGGAGGTGAGTGTCAACTGAACACCGGGGTCCTGGGACCCTGTCTGCTCGGAGTGGTAATGGGGGTGGGTTAACACCGGGGAACTCTCGGACCTCAACGGCGCCTGGGCCAAGGGCAACAGCCGAACCCGCTTTACCCGGTAAACAGCAACAGTTGAAGCCAACTAAGGCCCGGGATTCACCGTTAAACCCAAACCAGCCAATACCAAAGCTGTGTTCCTGACATTGCCCCGCCCCTCAGGTCAGGCCACGCCCCCCCTCCATCGTTGTGGTCAAACCTTAGAACTCTCTCCAACCCCAGCCCCCCTACCCACACACACAGCACAGAGTAAGCACCTCTGTACCCATGCCATTGCTGCTGGAATCATTGACAGGAGACCCGTCTCTGATCTTTCCTGAAGAAGGGCTTATGCCCGAAACGTCGATTCTCCTGTTCCCTGGATGCTGCCTGACCTGCTGCGCTTTTCCAGCAACACATTTTCAGCACCCGTCTCTGATCACCTCTCATCTCCTGTTCTGGAGTTGAGGAGTTGTGGAGCTCCAAGAGTCCTAGTGGGTTTGGAGCTATCATCCAGAGCTATGGCTCCAAGTTGATGTGTTGGGCTGCTGGATCTGGCAGTCTTTTTGAGGTTCATGGGGATTTGCGAGTGCAAGTGCCAGAGCCCTTGCATTGAGTTGTCTGTGGCAATGCGGTGAGGACAGCATGGTGGCTCAGTGGTTAGCAATGATGCATCACAGCACCAGAGACCTGGGTTTGATTCCACACTCTGGCGACTGTGTGGAGTTTACACATTCTCCTTATGTCTGTGTGGCTTCCCTCTGGGTGTTTTGGCTTCCTCCCAAAGATGTGCAGGCTTGATGGGTTAGCCATTGGAAATTCAGGAGTATTGGTTGAGTGATTGGTTTGGGTGGGATGCTGTTCGGAAGAAAGAGGCAACGTTTTTACGCAGAGGGTTTTGAGTTTGTAATGAACTTCCTGAGAAAGTGGTGGATGTGAGTACATTTACAATGTTTAAAAGACATTTGAATGGATACATGAATAGGAAAGGTTTGGAGGGATATGGGCCAGGAGCAGGCAGGTGGGACTCGGTTACTTTGGGATTATGTTCAGTATGGACTGGTTGGACTGAGGGTCTGTTTCTGTGCTGTATGACTCTATGACTATTTGGTGGACTAGATGAGCCGAATAGTCTGCTTCCACACTGTAGGGATTCTTCGTGATTCTAGGAGTGAGTTGGTTAGATGACTGGGGCTCTGGAAAACGACTATCTTACAAAGGAAGTTGGTATCCCGGGCTCTGTGAGTGTGTTTTTCTGGGGTTTGTGATGGGGCCGCCTAGGATGCTGAGAGCTGGAATTTCTCGGAGTGTGTGGCCGGTGTTTTGAGAAAAGTTGTTTGGTAGACTTTTTTTCTGGGATTCTGAAGGCCCCACTACTTGATGAAGAGACTTAGGGACTGAACGTTAGAGCTGGATTGTGTCAAATCTCTAGTTGGAATTTGTGGGTGGCTTGGGGAAGGGGGTAGAATTGCTGATTGCTGCAGCCCATATATAGGCAGAGTGACTATGCTAAACCTGCATTCTGGTTTTCTGATTTGTATTTCAAACTTGCAGCCACTCGCTTAGTTATTCAGTATATGAGCTTCAATCAATGGTGACATTTCACTTTCTATTAAACTTCCAACACAAAACAGGATAACAGCTGCACAAACAATAAGAAAATGCATTTCACTCTCTGTTTAGTTCGGCTATTGGCAGAAGAAGGGAGGAGTGAGATAAGTGTAGTGATAGAAGTGGATGTGTAGAGACTTTGGTGAAAATTGGAATCGGGATGTCGAGTGTTGGGAGAGGGTTTGGGATGGAGATTGGGGATTGTGGATGTAGAGAGGTCACAATGGAGGCTCAGTGTTCAGATAACATTCTGGCAATTTGTATAATTCCATCCAATATATTTGGTAATTCAGAAAAATAATGACTATGAAAATGCGTTTACTCATAAAAATGGAACTGGAACACTAATGTCACTTGCCCTAATAACTCCAGCAGCTTGGTATCAATTTTCGTTTGATAATGCTCCCTTGGGCATTTTACCATCTAAGGACGTCATATTGAAAATAGTTGATTCTTGGTTGTGGGAGCTGAATTCTGTTTAGGCCCTTGGGTTTCAAATGCTTTCTGGAGGTTTGAAGTTCAGAGCTGGAACCATGCTAGTTCCCCAGAGACTTTGGATGTAATTCCCTCCAGTGCATGAAGTGCTGCAACCTGTGCTGTTATGAAGAAATTTTCTGTCATTCTCGGCTGTAAATTTACATTACACCAGTCCGGCCGAATCTAATGAACTCGGTATTAGGTGGTTGAGTGCTGGCGTGCTGCGAAGAGAGTCAGGACATGACTGTAATTATAATCAAGAAACTGCATCAAATCCTGGAATAACACACTCTTAAAATGGGCATGATGGAAATAAAAGAGCATCACAAGAATAGGTATGACAACATATTTGTTATTTATTATGCTAAGAAAATGTAGTGAACTGTGTTCAATCCTGTGAACTGGCTCTGAATCTTTAAATCCATTAAAATTTTAAAAATTTACTGTTTAGATTGACATGTCAATTGAAACACTGACACTTATTATCCAATCCTAGCTGTCCTGATAGAGAACTGACAGTTTGAACTGACTTGCTAAGTCACTTCAAAGATCAGAAATGAGTCACCTTACCAGATGTAGGTCTGAACTCTCATAAGCCCTGACTAGGCAAGAAAGGCAGGTTTCCTTTTCAAGGACATGACTGAACCGTATGTATTTTTATAATAAACCAACTTCATCGTCACCTTTACTGTAATCAGTGTGTTTTGTGATGGCGAGAGTTGTGGTTGATGCAGTTTATCCTTATAGATCTACATTCCGTGTGGTCCAGTCTACATTTCACTATTGAATTGTAGTGTTTTAATATTATAACATGTTTACATAATATGCTGACAAAAGATGTATAACATACTTGATAGTTTGTGAACCAGATCAGCAGCAATTAGATAATGTGGCAAATGGAACTATCTTCTCAGCTGTACGTACAATTCTATTTCCAACAACAGTTTCAATAATTTGAAATTATGCTAGGAAAATGTAGTGATCAATAATTTCATAGAAACAACTAAAAGGAATTGTTTTTGCTCTGTTACAATTTCTATTTCTTATTCTTCTCTTTCAGAATTCTCAACGTTTCCTATTTGATGTGGAGGATAGAGAACTAAGACAGGTAAGGTGTCGAGAGAAGTGACAGCAGGGGGGCAAGAGGATGGAGGAGGCTGAAACACAGGGATCCTAGGAAACTGACGAATACAGAGGGAGCAAAGAAATGAGGGGTCACATTGGGTGGAGAAGTTTGCACTGTAAGGTGACAGGATTGCAGACACAGTTTAGGAAAAAAATGCTTGAATAATTGCAAGACTCATGCAGTGTTACTGAGAAGATGAACAGATTTTATTGAAGTTAATAATCCACAGGATCCAAAAGCAAATTAAAGATAAACACAAACAGCTTCTACCCCAAGGCTTCACCATGGGTGATACGTTATTATTTGAGAAACTTTTCATTGCAGAACTCTGTTAGGTGAGTTTGTTCTCTTTAGAACTAACAGCAACGAGGTTTAAAATCTGGGTAAAATCGAGTAATTTGCACATAATGTTCTATTTTTTTCCAGATAAATCTCTGCTTATGTTCCTCTGAACCAGTGGTTGTGGATGTAGAGAGGTCACAATGGAGGCTTTGTCCAAGAACCCAGTAGTTGAGCATCTTGGCAATTTGTAATTGCATCCAATATATTTGGTAATTCCAGAAAAGTAATGAACAACAAAAAGTTTTAAATTTGAACTGATACACTGATGTCCTTAATTTGTGAAACATTTTTGCATGGTGGCGGATGGGACACGTTTCAACTTTTTTAGTGCTTGGATTGGGGTGGGAGGGAACACAACAGTAAACATGAAATTCATGAAAAAAGTCCAAAAGCTATAATTTTAATGAGTAATTAGTAATAACAAGCATTAAAAAGTGCCAAGCAGGAAAGCTCAGTAATTACATTTTTTTTCCTTTTGGTTAAGAAGCAGAGCTAGAGAGAGAAAAATAATCAGTCCCCATTTATGATCACCAGGAAAGGGGGTGACGACTGGAGCTGAACAATTTGAGTTAGGTTTTTTTTAAACTAACATCTACCTCGGGTCATCTTTGGTAGGCATAAGGGAAGACTGCAGTTGCTGGAAATCAAAGTCTAGATTAGAGTGGTGCTGGAAAAGCACAGCCGGTCAGGCAGAATCCGAGGAGCAGGAAAATCCACGTTTCAGGCAAAAGCCCTTCATCAGGACTTTCGCCCGAAATGTTGCTTTTCCTGCTCCTCGGATGCTAAAGTCTTGATGAAGGGCTTTTGCCCGAAACGTGGATTTTCCTGCTCCTTGGATGCTGCCTGACTGGCTGTGCTTTTCCAGCACCACTCTGATCTCATCTTTGGTAGGACACGTTCTGAGCTAGCCTTGCCAGAAGTCACGGGAAAGTGGGGATTGAAGCTGAGTTGACTTTCAGCTTGGAGTTTTAGCCTCTCAGAGCCTGCTTCCCACCCCTCTTTTCCTCCATCTCTGTCTCCTCTTACCCTCTCCTATACACATCCCTCTTCCTAATTTTCTCTCTACTTTATCTCTCTTTCTTCCTCATCCTTTTTTCCTTCTCCATAACACTTCTGCCCCCACTCTTTTTCTCCTTTTGCTCTGCCTGACTTACCTTACACTGTAAACTTGAAGAAAAGGTACATGGTACTTTGTGCTCCAAACGATTACCAATCTCTGCCTTCCTATGGCAGCCAGGAGCAGTTTCTGCCCACCTCAAGCTTACCTTTCAATGGTAACAGTGTGGACCTGGACTTGCTGTCCCTGACCAGTCAAGAGAAGCTGCTCAAGTTGGTCAGGTCTCCTGCACTTCTACTCTGGTCTGACTGCCATGGCTGTCTGGAATACTCCAGCCAAAATCTATCATTATATGGCTGAAAACGTTTCTCAATTGGAGGTGTAGAGGACAACAAAGAACAGACCTTAGAGGTACAACAGGATCTTGATCACATGGGCTGAGGAGTGGCAGATGAAGTTTAATTTAGATAAATGCAAGGTGCTGCATTTTGGACAGGCAAATCAGGGCAGACTTATACACTTAATGGTAAGGTCCTGGGGAATGTTGCTGAACAAAGAGACCTTGGAGTGCAGGTTCATAGTTCCTTGAAAGTGGAGTAGGTAGACAGAGTAGTGAAGAAGGCGTTTGGTATGCTTGCATTTATTAGTCAGTGCATTGAGTACAGCGGTTGGGAGGTCATGCTGTTACTGTACAGGATATTGGTTTGGCCACTTTTGGAATATTGTGTGCAATTCTGGTCTCCTTCCTACAGGAAGGATGTTGTGAAACTTGAAAGGGTTCAGAAGAGATTTATGAAGATGTTGCTAGGGTTGGAGGGTTTGAGTTATAGGTAGAAGCTGAATAGACTGGAGCATTGGAGGCTGAGGGGTGACCTTTTTAGAGATTTATAAAATCATGAGGGGCATGAATAGGGTAAAGAGTCAAGGTCTTTTCCCAGGGGTGGGCGAGTCCAGAACTATAAGGTTTAGGTTTAAGGTGAGAGGGGAAAAATAGAGAAGGGACCTAAGGGGCAACCTTTTCATGCAGAGAATGTTGCATGCATAGAATGAGCTGCCAGAGAAAGTGATGGAGGCCGGTATGATGGCAATAGTTAAAAGGCATCAGGATGGATATATGAATAGGAAAGGTTCAGTGGGATATGGGCCAAACGCTGGCAAATGGGACTAACTTTATGTAGGATATCTGGCTGACATGGACAAGTTGGATCAGAATGTCTGCTTCTGTGCTGTATATCTCTGACTCTGTGAACAGCAAGGTAGGTTGGCAGAACTTCATGTGCCCTAACCTATCCCTGACCAACTGCTTCACAGATGAGGATGATCCAGGTGAGAGGCCCCATCCTTTCCTCTCCTCTCCTCCTGTGAAATACTGCTGATGCCGGAGATCTGAAATGAAAGCAGAATGCCTCCTATATTGAGAGCCAGCCATCAGACTCACCACCATGGCTTTTGAGGCCTCGGACTGCTCACTGTTCCGACAGTCACAGACTGGTTCTCTCCCATGTGTGCTGCTGATAAACTCACTATATGCACATATGGGAGAGAAAGGACTTCGGATTGGGGGAGCAGGTCCTTGCAAAATTTATGAATGATTGTAAATTATAGCAGATATTGTGCTGTATGAAATGTTCCAGGTTGGGCTACTCTAAACTGTTAATTTTCAGATTTTTAAGTGAATTTCTGTTTCCTTTAAAAAGTGGTGAGATTAAGTTGAAGAAGTTAAAGGTTTGTTTTGCCAGTCTGTTTATTGTTAGTGTTGGTTACGTGATCAGAGAAAGTGGCTTCAAGGAGGACGTCATATATAGGGAATGTGAGTATAAGGAAGAACATCTTGGTTGAAGGAGACTTGTTAATTGTCAGTTTAACTGAAAACCTTAATTCAACTACTTTACACTATCAAGAATTCTCATAGAATCCTTCCCCAGTTATATTTACATTTGTTGTTTATAAGTAGAGCATCCTGGACATCAGTAATGGTTTCAATTAGCGTTGCAATGATGCAAATCTCCTTGATACATCATTATGACTTTCTTTCCAAAACATGTTCACTAAGCCAAGTGGGAGGCGGAACTGGAAAACTTACAAACAGGAAAAATGGCCAAATAGTTGCTTGTCTTGAAGATAGTTGTTAACTGCAAGAAGATAGCAATGATTTGGTTGAGTGTCTGGAAAAGGAGAAAATAGAACTAATTCTGGAACAGTGTAAGGTTATACATATTGCGAAGGCAAACAAAGCTAGGAAACACAATAAACATGTGGATAGCAAATGGGATAGAGGAAGTGAGAATTTGCATGTCCACAAATTCCTGAAGGTGGAAAGACAGGTAGATCAGGTGGTAAAGGCATAGAGCTTTCCATTATTGGTTGAAGTATTGAATACCAGAGCAGGGATGTAATGCTGGAACTATATGACTCTGATTAAGCCACAGCTAGAGTTTTGTGTACAGTTCTGGTCACCATATTACACGACGGATATAATTGCTCTGAAGAGAGTACGAAGGAGGTATACAAGAATGTTTCCATTTTCCAAGAATAAAGCCATGCGGAAATATTGTGTGGGCTAATGTTGTTTTCCTTGGGTCAGCGAAGGCTGAGTGGTGACACAGCTTTAAGATGATCAGTAGAAATATTAGACGTGAGCAAAGACTCTGGGTGCCTGAAATTCACTGGCCAGTTTGGTACTTGAGGCAGAAACCTTCAGCTTATTTATGAAGAACCTGGATCTGCACCCGAAATACTCTAACCATAAAGACTACAGATCAAATACTGGTAAATGAGATTAGAATGGACAGCTGCTTTATTCAGTTCAAAGATCATCCTTCAAGTAATGTTAATTAAATAAACTTGTAGATGGTGAAATTTGAATTCAATAAAAATCTGGAAGAGTCCAATGCTGGCTGTAAAACCATTGTTGGAAAAATCCCTCTGGTTCTAGGGATGTCCTTTAGGGAAGGAAACACACTGTCCTTACTGGTCTGGCCAACATGTGACTCCAGACGTACAACAATGTGATTGACTCTTAACTGCCCTCTGGGTAATTAGGAATGGGTGAGAAATGCTGACCTGACTAGCAATGCCCTCATCCTGTGAATTAATTTTAAAAAATGTGATTTAGTGAAGGGAGAGGCTTTTTGATGGACTTATGTTTAACATTTAAAAAGGAGGAACAATTACAAAGTAATCAAATAATTGTCACAATAAGTGGCTGCAAACAGTTCCAGATCGCCACATAATCTCCAACCCTTTCCACTGTCATCCCATATCCTCAACGCCAGCCACTTTTTCCTCAAACACTCATACTCTCCAAAAAAAAATATAAAGAACTGCAGATGCTGGATGTCAGAAACAAAAACAGAAATTGCTGGTACAATTCAGCAGGCCTAGCAGCATCTGTGGAGAAAAAGCAGAGTTAACATTTTGGGTCCAGTGACAATTCTTCAGAAGACATTCTACTTCTTCCTACACCTTGATCCACTGATTTTCCCTCTTCCCAATCCCTCAAACCAGCCAACCCAATCCGATCTCACTCCAATTCACCAATCCTCCCCAACCTCAATTCACAATCTTTTCAGTCCCACACCACATCTACAATTCCACCAGCACACACCTTCCTTAATCCCTGAATCCATTGATGCACCCTGTCTCCAATCCCTCAAATTCCAACAATCCTCACCCACCTCAAGTGGGCGGCACAGTGGTTAGCACTGCTGCCTCACAGCGCCAGAGACCCGGGTTCAATTCCCGCCTCAGGCGACTGTGTGGAATTTGCACGTTCTCCCCGTGTCTGCGTGGGTTTCCTCCGGGTGCTCCGGTTTCCTCCCACAGTTCAAAGGTGTGCAGGTCAGGTGAATTGCCTGTAGTGTTAGGTAAGGGGTAAATGTAGGGGTTAAATTGCCTGTCGTGTTAGGTAAGGGGTAAATGTAGGGGTATGGGTGGGTTGCGCTTCGGCGGGTCGGTGTGGACTTGTTGGCCCGAAGGGCCTGTTTCCACACTGTAATGTAATCTAATTTCCTCAATCTGACTGACTCACGCTTTCTTCAGTCTCTCAACCCTACCATTGCATTTCCTCCCCAATTCCACAAGCCTGCTAACCTAACTTTCCCTATTCCTTCAACACAACCAAAGCACCCTGTTCCCAATCCTTCAACCCCACCAAATGTGTGCTCTCCCCTGTCCTTCAATATCACTTACACACCATCTCTCTGAATCAACCAACCCACACTATTCATAATACCTCATCGTAGGCTCATCCTCTTCCCAGTCCTTTGACCACACCAAGCCATGCTTTTCCCAGTTCTTCAACCCGATTAACCCATATCTTCCATAATTTCTCAGTCCTAATGACCCCTGCTCTACAACCCCTTAATACCACTGGCCCACTCATTCTCTTCACAGTCCTCAAATCCCACTCACCCAACCCTCCCCACTAATCTAACCTTCCCCACCAATCCAACCTCTTTCCATCGACTGATCCTCTTTTCAATCCCACAAAGTGAACACTGTCCCAAATCCTTCAATCTCCCTAATTCACTTCTGACCCAAACATTCCGATCTTGTCAATCCACACTCTGTCCAACAGGTGACTTTGTACTTGTGGTTTCCAAAATTCTCCATCACCTGGGCTTCTCATCAACTGCTTTCTGAGTCTGCTTTGACCCATTGATGCAGGTTGATTGGTAGTATTTATCAATAACTTCAGTATCATTGAATCGTGTCCAAAATGCCAATTGTCAACAATCGTCTACAGTATGTAAATAGCAAGGAGGATGTAAGAGATGTGATGGAGTTTACAAGGCACAGGACAAGGCTAGAATAATGATTCTTCATATCAGAGTTTATTAAAGAAGAGGATGCTATCAGAATATGGATAGATGTGGAGCTGGAAGAGGTATTGAGCAGGTGAAAATTGATAGGCAGGATGTCCTGCTGAGAATAGCTATGCTAGCAGTAAATAAGTTACCTGGTCCAGATGGACTGTATGCTAGGTTATGAAGGGAGGTGGGGTGGAGAAAGCGGATGTGCCATAATCTTCCTCAGATAAGAGGGAAGTGTAAAGGATAGATGAGTGGCAAATGTGACTGTTATTTAAGCAACAAGGCATAGATAAGTTAATAGAATCAGTAGACAAATGGCAAATGAAACTTAAACCAGTGATTGTGATTTGATATGTTTTGTAGTTGCAAACTTTGTGCCGAGGGCAGTGTAGTTTCATGTCCACAGATCTTTGAAACTGGCAGGACTTTTAAAACACATGTTTGTGAAGCATACAGAATCTTGTGATTCATAAATAACAATATTGAGTACAAAAACAGAGAGATTTTACTGAACCTTTGTAAAGGTGGCATTTACAGTATTAAGTCTAGTTCTAGTTAACACACTTGAGAAAGGATGTGAGGATCCTTAAGTGGGTGCAGAAAAGATTTATCAGAATGGCTCGAGAAATGAACGATCTTTTATCTCTGTTGGACCAAATGAGATTGTGAGATTTGATGGAGATGTGCAAGATTATAATAAGCTTAAATAAGGCAGACAAAGAGCAGCAGCTCTCATTAACTAATGGTACAAGGACACAAAATTAAGTTAGTGAGATGGAGGAGCTGTTGTGCAATAATTTCACATGCTGCAAATAATATTTAGGAAGTAAACATGTGAGGGTGATGGAAGCAGAAATGGCAATTGATTTCAAAAATGAAATTGGATGGGCACTTAAAGGAGATAAACTTGCAAGGATAAAACCGGACAATAGGACTAACTGGGCTGTGTTTACAGAGTTGGAGTCGACTCTTTGGGTTGAATCGAGAGTGTGGTGCTGGAAAAGCGCAGCAGGTCGGGCAGCATCCGAAGAGCAGGAGAATAGACGTTTCGGGCAAAGGCCCTTCATCAGGAATGAGGCTGTGAGCCGAGGAGGTGGGGAGATAAATGGGAGGAGGGTGGGTCTTGAGGGAAAGTAGCTGAGAGTGCGGTAGGTGGATGGAGGTGGGACTAATGGTGATAGATTGGAGAGGTGGGAAGGAAGGGGTCATGATGGCAGTGCCGAATTGGAAGGTTGGAATTGGGATAAGTTGGGGGGAGGGGAAATGAGGAAACTGGTGAAGTCCACATTGATGCTGTGGGATTGGAGGGTCCCAAGGTGGAAGATGAGGCATTCTTCCTCCAAGCGTGGATGGTTAGGGAATGGCGATGGAGGAGGCCCAGGACCTGCATGTCCTCGGCAAAGTGGGAGGGGGAATTGAAGTGTTCGGCGACGGGGCAGTGGTGTTGGTTGGTGCAGGTATCCCAGGGATGTTCTCTGAAGTGCTTTGCAAGTAGGCATCCTGTCTCCCCAATGATGAAGACACCGCATCAGTCACAACGGATACAGTAAATGCAGGTAAAACTCTGATGGATGTGGAAGGCTCCTTTGGGGCCTTGGACGGAGGTGAGGGGGTAGGTGTGGGTGCAGGTTTTGCAATTCCTGCAGTGGTAGGGGAAGATGTCAGGAGGGAAGCAGCCTTTCCTCATACGATCTTCCTACCATACCAGGCAACATCCTGGTAAACCTCCTCTGCACCCGTTCCAGTGCCTCCACATCCTTCCTATAGTATGGCGACCAAAACTGCACACAATACTCCAGATGCAGCCGCACCAGAGTCTTATACAACTGCAACATGACCTCAGGGTTCCGGAACTCAATTCCTCTACCAATAAAAGCCTGTACGCCATATGCCTTCTTCACCGCACTATTTACCTGGGTGGCAACTTTCAGAGATCTGTGTACATGGACACCAAGATCTCTCTGCTCATCCACACTACCAAGAATCCAACCATTAGCCCAGTACCCCGTCTTTTTGTTACTCTTGGCTTTTATTCATTCAGGGTTGGTGCATTCTCTCTATAAGCAACTTTCTCAGTTTTACAGGCATGTCTTCTTGTTACAGCCTTATTCCACTTTCTGTTCCTCTGCTTTGCTCCAGTCTGTAAAGTTTCCTCAGTCTCCTACTCTAATTCCGTCTGCAAAATAGTGGATATCCGCACCACCTCCTCGGTTCCTGGCTTCCTTCTGACACAGAGATTTAAAACCCAAACTTGGCAACAGCTGATTTTTGTTCCCTAATTTATCTGCTCATCTCCTTAATCTTTCTCTGCCTGGCTTTTAAATCTAAGCTTCTCAGTAAAATAAAATCGTCTTAAGACTAGGTAACTCTCAAGAGAATAAGGTAGCTGGCTGGTCATTGAACAAGTGCTCGAGACCTGTTAAATTGATCTGAGGTCAGATACACCAACAATGGACACATATTTTTCCAGGAGTCTACCATGTTCTGTTTCAAAGTTTCAAACAAACATAGATTTGCAATAAACACCACACTGCCAACAAATCACAGACAATGGAAGTGATCTCATTTGAAAGTGAACTCACTTAAAGGGCAGCAAAGGCAGGATAAGAAGAGAATGCCCCTGGCCCCATTCTGGTTACAGTGAATCTAGAAATGTGTTAGCCAATTTTCTGTAGTTTCTAAAATATTCCTTTGACACTGAGAGCCTTCTGTTGGCCCTGGGCTCGCCCACCTAACTCTAGTTGTGTATTTGGAAACAGCTTTTATATGTTGCTTTAACTCCCAATCCACTCTGGAATGAACATGAGAAACTAGTGTTAACTGGTGGCTCTGATTGAAGAATCAGAGCCTTAGTATTCCTGTGTCCATTGGGAGAATTACTGCTGGAGAATCTTCGTTCAGTAAAGTGTGCCCAACAGTGGATTCTCTCTCAGCGACCAAATCTGTTCCTTAGGTTTCTGTAATGAGCTGAGGGTTACGACAATACTCCAATGAATCTTCCAGATTAGCAATAAAACTTTTCTTTGAGCACCTCTTCCTGCACACAGTAACACTGATCAGGCAGCTCTATCTCTTTATGATTGCTTTTCAATAGCAACAGACAAGTGAGATAACACTCAGTTTTAACAGGTTCACAGTAAATAAGCTCAAATGGAGTGAATCAGGATTGGAAAATCAGATGGGGAATAAATGGATAATTGCCTTCTGTTATGTCACAAATAGAAAAAAAGCCTGCTCTCTCACATTAGTACATTTAAAACATAATATATACAATCTCTGCTGTTGGTAAAGTGTACAACAGAGTTAATAACCAATTAATTTTTCAACAAATGTACATACACATAAAGAAAGACGCATTTATGTAGCACAGAGGGCACACAGCAGATGACACTGAAATTGGAGGTGTAGTTGACAATGAAGAAAGTTACCTCAGAGTACAATGGGATCTTGATCAGATGGGCCAATGGGCTGAGTAGTGTCAGATGGAGTTTAATTTAGATAAATGTGAGGTGCTGCATTTAGGAAAGGCAAATCAGAGCAGGCCTTCTACATTTAATGGTAAGGTCCTTGGGAATGTTGCTGAACAAAGAGACCTTGGAGTGTAAGTTCATAGCTCCGAAAGTGGAGTCACAGGTAGATAGCATTGTGAAGGAGGCGTTGGGTTTGCTTGCTTTTATTGGTCAGTGTGTTGAGTACAGGAGTTTTGTATTCATGTTGTGGTTGTTCAGGACATTGGTTTGGTCACTTTTGCATGCAGTTCTGGTCTCCCTCCTTTAAAAACGATGTTGTGAAACTTGAAAGGGTTCAGAAAAGATTTGTAAAGATGTTGCCAGGGTCAGAGGGTTTGAGATATAGGGAGAGGTTGAATAGGCTGGGGCTATTTTCGCTGGAGCATCAGGGGCTGAAGGGTGACCTTATAGAGGTTTATAAAATCATGAGGGGCATGGATAGGTCAAATAGGCAAGGTCGTTTCCAAAGGTGGGGGAGTCCAGAACTAGAGGGCATAGGTTTAAGGTGAAAGGGAAGAGATATAAAACGGACTTAAGGGGCAACATTTTCATGTAGAGGATGGTGTATGTATGGAATGAGCTGCCAGAGGAAGTGGTATGGTTGGTATGATTACAACATTTAAAAGGCATCTGGATGAGTATATGAATAGGAAGAGCTTAAAGGGATATAGGTCAAGTGCTGGAAAATAGGACTAGATTTATATAGGATATCTGCTCGACATGGACAAGTTGGACCAAAGGATGTGTTTCCATGCTACATATCTCTATAACTCTATAACATGTCATGGTGTTTCATCTAATTTGGAAGTCATCTTCTCTGGTGATGCATTACTCCCTTAATACTGCCACCCTCAATAGCACGGCAGTCTCGCTGTATTGTTTCCTTGACAGTAGAGGGCTCCGTCAGAACTGTCCTTTGGACAATGTTACACCTTCTAAGTACTGACCTTTTAACAGTGTAACTTGACTACAGAATTATCCTTCCAACCATATTGTCTCCTCAACAGTGCATGGCTCCCTCAGAAATAGCCTTTGGATGGTGCACTGCTCCCCCAAAACTTTCCTTCAGGTAATGCAAGGGTCCTTCAGTACTGCCCCTCAGACAGTGCAGTGCACCCTCTGTATTGTCCCTCAGACAGTGCAGGGTTCCCTCAGTAGTGTTCTTCAGATGTTACACTGCACCATTGGAACCATCCCTCATTCGATGCAGGGTTCCCTTGGAATCGTTCACATGATGCAGGGATCCATCAGAACTTTCCTTTGGACAGTGCAGCACCTTCTAACTACTGTCCTTTTAACAGTGCAATGTGACTGCAGAACTGTCCTTCTAACAGTTCTTGGCTCTAACTGTACTATCTGCTCAACAATGGTTCTCTAAGTACTGTCCCCTCAACAGTACAGGTCTCCCTCCAGATTATTCGCCTATTGTGCCATACTATCTCAGGACTGTCCCCTCAACAATGCAGGGTTCCTTCAGTACTGCTCGTCCAACAGTACAGGGGTGTCTGGACTGCCCAACCAACAGTGCAGAACTTCCTGAGTGTTGCCCCCTCAGTGCTGGCCCCATGACAGTGCAAAGCTTTGTCAATATAAGTGGTTATGAATGTTCTGGAATTTCAGTAATTGGACGGTTGAAGGTGCTGAAAATAGTTTTACAGAGGGAGTGATTGATCCTCGCTCCATTGACTTCACCAGGATCTTGTCACATTCCTTGAATTGATTTACTGCTTGGACAGTGCCACAACGAATGCTGAAATTCCTCCAGACTTGCTGTGATCTAAACTTAGATACCCCTTAAATCCGTATATGTCCTCCACTTCTGAGTTTCTGCACTGCCCTCCCACCATTGACCCTCTACCAACCATTGACACATCCACCAACTAATCCTGTTGTTCCACAGTTCCACTATCCCTCGGTTATATTTAAGCACTGAATCAGTGAGTGAAGCTGAAAATTAAGCTGGGACTGGATGTAGGTTTGCTCACTGAGCTGAAAGGCTTGTTTTCAGACGTTTCGTTACCACACTACAAAAACACTACATTGGACAAACAGGCAGAAAAACTAGCCACCAAGATACATGAACATCAACTAGCCACAAAAAGACATGACCCACTCTCAGTAGTATCCTTACATGTGGATGAGGAAGGACACCACTTTGACTGGAACAACACATCCATCCTAGGGCAAGCCAAACAGAAACACGCACGAGGATTCTTAGAAGCATGGCATTCCAACCGGAACTCTATCCACAAACACATCGACTTGAACCCCATTTACCACCCAATAAGAGAAAAAAAACAGGAAATGACATCACCAAATCAAGGTAACCTAAATAGAAAGTGGACCATGCTTCATCCGGAGGCTCACTGAAGATGTTACCTTGTATGGTGACAAAACGTCTGAAAACCAACCTTGCAGCTCAGCAAGGAAACCTACATCCAGAACCTCAACCTGAGCTACAAATCTTCTCAAAACTCATTAAGCTGGGAATCAAAAAAAAAACCTATGTGAGGTTATTAGGAACAAGAGGAAACTATTCAGCCCTCGAGCCTGTTACATTGGAGCAGGGGAAGGCTATCCAGCTCCTTAACACTGCTAAATGAGATCAGAAGCCTGTACAATCCATTGAGCCTATTACTCAAGGACCAAGCCATTCGTCCCCTCAAACCCATGCAATCATTTAGATAATTCACGATCTGTATCCTTTTCTGTGTATTCTTTGAAGTCCTTGCTCAATTTTGGGGGAAAATAAATCTTTTGATCTGGGCAGAAAGTTCCAGATTTTCACTCATTCTTTGTTGTAGCACAGAAGAAGCCCTTTGGCCCATCGAGTCTATCCAGACATATCTCTACTAATCCCACTTTCCAGCACTTAGCCTTGAATGTTATGATATTTCAAGTGCTCATCCATGTTAAAGGTCGCGATGTTTCCCACTGCTATTACCGTATCAGACAATGCATTCCAGATTCCTACCATCCTCTGTGAATTTTTATTTCCTCAATCCCCTCTAAATCTCCTGCCCTTCACTTAAAATTAAGCCTTCTTATTATTGACCCTTCAACTCATGGGAACAGCTGCTTTCTATCCTCTTTGTCCATGTCCCTCATAAACATATACATCTCAATCAGGTTGCCCCTCAGCTTTCTGTACTGTAAAGAAAACAGCCCAAGCCTGCCCAGCCTCTCTTCATAGTTACAGTGCTTCAACCCAGGCAACATCCTCTGAATCTCCTCTGCACCCAGGCAATGCAGTCACATCCTTCCGATGCAACCTGAATTGCACACAGCACTCCAACTGTTATCTAACCAAGCAGTTATACAGCTCCCACATAACCTTTGCAACCTTTGCCATGACTGATAAAGGCAAATGTCTCTTTTTTTAACCATCCTTTCTTAACCAGGACTTACCTGTCCTGCCACCTTCGGGATTTGTTGACAAGCAAGTCAAGATCCCTCTGTTCCTCTGAGCTTCCTCATGTCCTGCCATTCATTGAGTACTCTCTTGTGTAGTAACTTCTTTCAAAGTACATCATCTTACACTTTTCAGGGTTAACTGTCACTGTCACTGATCTGACCACTGACCAATCGGTTTATGTTACTCTGTAACCTAAGATCTTTTCCTTCACTGTTAACTACCCAGCCAATCTGTGTGTCATCTGCAAAGAAATTTCTCATTACTTCCCCCTTCCAAACCTTCTCATCCACACTGATAACGTATACCAGGAACAATAAGGGACCCTTTGGTGCACCACTGGACACTGGCCTCCAGTCACACAACAGCCATCTGACAGCACACTCTATCTCCTCCCATAAAGCCAATTTTGAATCCATCTTGCTAAGCTACTCTGGATCCCATTAGTGCTTTCTTTCTTCATCCCTAAACGGCCTGACTCAAATTTTAAAATTTAATCCCCATATTATAATTTCCCTAAATTCCATGATTCTTGATCTTTTCTGAGGTAAATTCTACATAATCTCGATCTTGAGCTGCTGAATTCAGTGGGCTGGGAGAAATACGAAGCTTTATGAGAAAGAGTCAAGAATTTTGCTCCACTGTTTGTGTGCTTTGGGAACAGCAACAGATTTTGTTTACATCTGTTGACAGGTCCATGGAGAGATAGAGTTGTTTGTCGTGTTTTTATCTCTGCCTGCTCTCAGGAGTTCCCATCTATTTATAAGCTGTTTGTATGATGATAGGTACAGTAACACCTGGGCTATAAACTGCTTGATGGGAGATAGATTGCTAAGTATAGCAGTAAATAATTAGGACATTAATGCAACAATATCTCTGCATTTGGACAACTACCTTCACTGAGTTACTCACCTCATTAGGCTACAACAGAAATACAGCTTGACACGTTGTTAATAGGATTCTTGTTAAATTGCCTTTTAGTATTTGTCAGGTACTGGAACCATAACAGTCGGATCAAACAAAGCATCTCATTATAAATCATCAATATTCATATTCTATAGCAATTTCCCTTGGACAGCACCTTCTAACCCACAACCACTACCATATAGAAGGACAAGCACAGCAGATGCCTGGAGCCCCAGTGCCACAAACTACATCCCATTCGCTCACCATCCTGACATGATTTGGAGGTGCCAGTGTTGGACTGGATGTACAAAATTAAAAATCACACAGCACCAGGTTATAGTCCAACGGTTTATTTGTAAGTACTAGCTTTCGGAGCGCTGCTCCTTCATCAGGTGATTGTGGAGTATAAGATCATAGGACACAGAATTTATAGCAGAAGTTTACTGTAAACCTTTACTGTGTTGTGATTTTTAATTTTGTACATCCTGACGTGGAATGACAAATCACTGTTCCTTCACTGTCAATGGCCTTCTCTACATTACAGCACTACAGATGTCCCTACACCACATGAACTGAAACACCTCAAGAATGGGACACCCCACTTACTACTGACAATCACATCCCCTAATAAAAAAAACAGAGTAGCTGGATAAATACTTAAAGGGGAAATCTGCTGGGTTATGAGGGAAGAGCAGAGTGATTGGGACTAATTGGATATCTCTTTTAAAGAGCTGGCATGGGGACATTGGGCTGCAGGAGTGTGTAGGCGAGGTAGACTAGCCATCGGAAATGCAGGGTTACAGGAATAGGGTAGAAGGGGGGTTTGAGTGGGATGCACTTCAGAGGGTCAATGTGGATTCGATGGGCTGAATGGCCCTGCTTCCACACTTAGGGATTTTATGATTCTATGACTGAATGTCACTCTCTAGTCATTCAGTCTCCATACAATATTATGATCGTAAGTGTGAAGAGGAGATTTAGACTAATTGTCTTTACAGGAGGGTGAAAGTCACCATAGTCCTACCAAACCATAGGCCTGCTGTCTCATTAGAGAGAGATAACTGGTGGTAGTTTAGGCTGAGGTGCACATGGTTCAGACAAAGGGAAACATTGAGAAGGAAAGTCCTTTATGGTGACTGCCACTAGTATGGGAATTGTATGTTGGCATCCATCCAAACTGCAAACTAGTGAGCTAACCGACCCTATCATAAGAACAGGGAATGAGTGCTCACAATGGGATACTGAGGCAGAGACTGAAACGTTTAAAAATATGAATTGGTTAAGGATTGGAAAGAGAAATACATAAATGGATACATGAAAAGAGAAATAAGATTTAGTACCAGGATAAGTATAATGAGCTGATCGGCCTTATTCTGTGAATCTTTGAGATGTGGCAGATGCTCTTGAAATTTTAATATAGGTAATGTGTATTAAAGTAATAAAGACACTGTTGATTGTCCCCTATTGCAGAGATTCCTTTCATTACAGATTTCCTTGTGATGGTCTCAGTGAGAATGTTATTGCACATGGGCTTAAAAATGTAAATATATTCAGTTGTCAATCATTTCCTCCCATGATTAATTTTTCCACTTGATTTTGTTCCCAGAAACTCGGCAAATTGGTGATCAAGTTTTTGGAGCGGGATTTGCAGCCAGCATGTCAGGTGGCCTGTCTGGGGACAGTGCGCATTCTATCCCGGGACAAGAACAATCTGAGGCCATTCACCACCAGGGGAGCCATGCGAACCCTGGCCAGACACGCTGGAATTGATTATAGCGAAGAACGAATGGATGGGATGCCTGATGTTGATGTGATAGTTGAGGCTCTGAAATGCCTCTGCAATGTGGTGTTCAACAGTCCTACCGCACAAGCGATAAGCGCAGAAAGCTGCATGGTGCTGGGTCTCACTGAGCGACTCAAACTTTACAATGGGAAGAACCTGACACATGATATCAAATTCTTTGATTGCCGCCTGCTGTTCCTCCTCACGGCTCTCAGGCTGGACATCCGCAGGCAGTTGGGTCACGAGCTGCGAGGTGTGAGTCTGCTGACAGATGCTCTGGAGAGCACGCTGGGTGTCAGGTGGTCAGATACATATGAGGTGGCCACTGATGGACCGCCACTGGCCCGTCAGCAAACTGACTGCGCAATGGAAATTCTGAAGATCCTCTTTAACATCACTTTTGACTTGAACAAAAGAGAAGTGGATGAGGTGACTCTTTCTGATTCTCTCACTCTGATCAGTCCCTTCTATAAGATTCTAGAGGTTGAAATAAGGGGCAAAATTAATACTTATGACTCAGTTAATGCCAGCCAGCAAGGCTTTATAAATGGGGTGGGGGGGGGGGCGCTGATGTTGGGCTAATGGCTAATTCTTCTTCAACATTTACTGTAACCACTTGAATTTAGAATCGAGGAAAATATTTCAAAACTTGGGGATGTGACTGTAGTAAATAAAGATACCAACAGTGATAAAATACAGGAATACACTGATAGGCTTGTAGACTGCCATAAATTTATCCAATGATTTCATTATGGATAACTATGAGCTGGTATATTTTGGCAAAAAGAATAAAGAGGCTATATTTTCCTCAGAGAATAAAAATCTGAAAAGGATAGAGGACTGACAGATCCAGGATACAGATACACCAATTGTAAAAACTACTGTATGGTTATAAATGCTGATTTACTTTTTTTAAATTGCCTTGATCCGTTTTGAGAGGGATAGAATTACAAAGCTGATTAATTAATTAAAACTTCTATTGAACTTTGATATGACCACATCTGGAGTACTTTGTGTATAATTCTGGTCATCTTCTAACAAGATCAAGCGAAACCTGGGGAAGAAGCAAAGAAAAATACTAGAAGGACTAAGTGGTTACACCTATCAGGAAGTATTGAACAGAGTTGTATACTTATTTCTAGACAAAAGAAGGCTGATGGGTGATCTTATAGAGACAGGCCTGTCAAACCTTGAATGAATTTGCTAGAGTTGACACAGAAGATGTTTCCACTTGTGGGAGACACCAGAATTAGGGGTCATTAATATAAAATAGTCATAAATTAATCCAATGAGGAATTCAGCAGAAATGTCTTAGAGTTGATTGATTAGATGTGATTATATTTCAGGTGAAGCGAGGTAACATTGGGGACAAGGTAATAAAATGACATGTTAATTGGGCAGGATGGTGTAAGGTGAAAGGAGATATGTGTGGACATAAATACCAGCATGAACCATTAAGGGTGTACGGTCTATTTTTCTGCTGTAACATTCTATGTTAATAGTGTCTGCCAAAGCTGATGTAAGCCAGATCACCGAGAAGACCCTCCCCCCTTTCCTTTCTATGCATAGGATCTTTTACATCCAACTGAGTGGGAAAACAGGAGATTTTCTGTAATAAAAAAAATTGCTAGTATAATGTTCCATCAGTGCTGATGCTGCAATAGTGCAGCACTAATTCAGTTCTGATCCTCTGATAGTACAGCACTCCTCGACACTGTCCTGATCCTCTGATAGTACAGCACTCCCTCGACACTGTCCCTCCAACAGTCAACACTCCCTTACTATTGCTCCTCCAACAGTGCAGTGCTTTATCATTACTGTCTCTCCAACAGTGCAGTGCTTCATTACTACTGCTCCTCCAACAGTGCAGTGCTTTATCATTACTGTCTCTCCAACAGTGCAGTGCTCCATCACTACTGTCTCTCCAACAGTGCAGTGCTCCATTACTACTGTCTCTCCAACAGTGCAGTGCTCCATTACTACTGCTCCTCCAACAGTGCAGTGTTCCATCACTACTGTCTCTCCAACAGTGCAGTGCTCCATTACTACTGCTCCTCCAACAGTGCAGTGCTCCATCACTACTGTCTCTCCAACAGTGCAGTGCTCCATCACTACTGTCTCTCCAATGGTGCAGTGCTCCATTACTACTGCTCCTCCAACAGTGCTGCGTTTTTTTTCAGTCCTCCCCCACGTCCAAGTGCGGTTTTAGGACATAGATCAGTAAAGCACAGTACAGACCCTTTGGCCCTTGATTTTGTGCCTACTCGAACGTCAAGATCCTCTAGCAGTGCAGGGCTCTCTTAGTACTGACTTTCTGATAGCACAGCATTCTTATCACTTTAGTCACAGTTTCTTCACAGTGATTTAAGGCAGAAATGGATTATGTTAGCTATTCAGCTCATCTTAATAAGTTTATTCAGTGACCTAAACTTTCTTTACCGCTGAATCCATTTTGTTTACTCAGTGATCCTAAGATTTTAACCTTTGATACATATTCTGGCAAGCCTTCTCTCTCAACTGGATTTTTGACAAACATCAATGTACATTGAAGAAATCTAAAATTTGGAGAAGTATCTGAACTGCTAATACTTAGCTGTGGTATAATTCTGTGTATCGATAGGAAGATGCTGCTCTCTATCGTCATCTTGTGGCCATTCTGCGTCACTGCCTCCTGGTCAAAGCTGATGGCGAAGACAGAACGGAGGAACTGCACAGGTAGGGCCAGTACTTTGTAGTCCCACTCACCCTTCCTGCTTGTTACCTTCTCCCCAGCCTGAAACCTCATTTGTCTTTATGTAAACTAATGTTGAAAACTATATATCAGTTAGATTTGTGTCTATACTGAACAATAACAAAATATCATGAATCCAATTGACAAATTGTTTGTTTCAAAACGATAGGTCTGGTTTAACTAAGTTTAGTGAATTTGTTAAGGAAGTAAGAGTGTGGGAAAGCTTAAGGTAGTAGCTGAGCAAACCAAAGCTGTGATTTGTGTTGGTCCCAAGTATTATAGACCAGACCAGACCCCACAGAATATTTTTAAAAAGGACCCTGGACCCTAACATTTTCTTATTTTTAAAGACAAATATGAAGTGGCTGTTCCAGATGCAATGTGACTGGTCAGACTACATAACACAATATACTTAAACACTGTAGCTAAAATGCCACAAGAGAAAGAGGAATTTTTAGAATAAGTTAACTATTGGAAACTTCCAGAATAATAGATACAGTAATCCCATAAGCACACCCCTTGGCAAAGAAAGAAAAATTCAAACACAGATTCTCTCAAGCAGTTCTCCCATCCAGGAGAGAAAAAAACCCAGAAAATTAAGAGAGAGTAGCAGCCATGAGACATTCACTGAAGCTTCCAACTCGCTAATAGCTTCTGATGCTACTGAAAAACCAAACCTACAAATTCTAATTAGTGAGAGCTGGCCACACCCATTCAAGCTGCATTTTAAAAAAATCCCAAGCTGCTTACTCAAGTGGTCTTCCGTAGCTGGCTCGACACCTTTCATTCAATCGCTCTCTTAAAAGAAACCAGAACAAAATAAGCTCTTGAAATTACAGCATCATCATGCAAGTAGCATCAGTTATGAAGAGAGACCAGAGAAACTCCAATTTATCTCCTTGGAGCAGAGAAGGTTGAGGAGATTTAGTAAAAGTGTTCAAATTTTGATAAAGTAAATAAGGAAACAATGTTTTCAGTGGTGGGACAGTTGGTATCCAACACATTTCAGATAATTGCCAAAAGAACTAAACGAAAATAAGACAAAATAATTTCTCAGGTATCTTGACATTTGGAATGTGCTCCTTAACAAGTTGAAATAGATTTCCAGTGATCTCTTAAGAGGCAAAGACACATGTATTTGAAGGGAAAGAACTTACAGGACAGTAGGGGAGGAGGATTAATTAATGGCTTTTTTTCCCCACATTGTTGCCACATGCCTGATGAGCCTTGTAGCTTCTCTGTACTGCAGAGTTCTATGCACAGATGAGAAATTTCCACAATTTTGCAGAATGCTTAATTGTGTAAAAGAGAATTCTGGCCTTTGCTTTTGTTTTTCCCTCTGTTCCAAAACTACCCGAGGGGAACTATCATCTGCCTCCTGTTTGTTGAACCTGCTGCCTTTTGACTGGCTGTGATTGGGAGCAGCAGAGGCTACACCCTCAGTAGCTGCTGTTATCATGCGAGAGGTGTGTAACTGTATGTGTCTATGGTTGTGAGGGTATGTGACTCTGTCTTTTGTGTGTGTCTATGACTGTGTGTCCGTGAGATAATCGGACACGTTGACAATGTGCAAATGCAAGGCTGTGTGTGATAGCTGAGTTTGATCTGGGGATTGTGTGCAAGATTGCATTAACTCTAGTGTATATTTGTGTGTTGGCAATGAATAGGGCCTGAGAGTGTGAGCTGGGTCTACATGTGCAAGAGAGAGTGATGAGTTTCAGCTAAATGTGCTGTCCTCCCACTAGTTTCCTGTTTTCACAGTCACACGGTGAACTTGTTGGGGAATCTGCCACTGATGTGTTTGGATGTCCTGCTCACCCCCAGAGTTCAGCTGGGCTCCGTTGAATATATGGGAATGAACATGGATGCTGTCAACTTGCTCTTAGAATTCTTGGAGAAGAGATTGGATAGGGTGAGCATCAGATTGTCAACATTCATTGAAACATTATTCGTAATAAAAATGTAACATTCTAGTAATTTTTAAAATGCCCAAAACTTGTAAATGTTGATGCTCAGAGGAACAAGAAGCATCTACAGATACAGCAAAAATTAGAAATGCAGATGGTATCTTTTTTATGAAGTGATTGGAATATAAGAGCAAGGAAGTCTGTGACAGTTTAAGAGGCATTTGGATGGGTATATGAATAGGAAGGGTTTGGAGGGATATGGGCCGGGTGTTGGCAGGTGGGACTAGATTGGGTTGGGATATCTGGTCAGCATGGACAGGTTGGACCGAAGGGTCTGTTTCCATGCTGTACATCTCTATGACTCTTCGACTTTAGTGAGACCACACCTAGAGTACTGGGTATAATTCTGGTCTCCATATTTAAGTCAGTTTATAGATTCATTGGAGCCGGTACAACAAAGATTCACTAGTTTGGTCTCTGGAATGAGAGAATTATTCTGTGACAAGAGCCTGAGTAAATTGGATCTGTACTCTTTTTGGTAAATGTACAATACTGTGGATGCTGGAGGTCTTCAAAGAAGAGTCATATCATCCTTGAAAAGTTAACTCTGTTTCTCTCTCCACAGATACAGCCAGACCTGCTGAGTTTCTCTAGCATTTTCTCTCTGTATCTTTTGTGTTTGGAAGAATGAGATCTCCTTGAAACATCTAAAGATTCTGAAGGAGCTTGACAGGGTAAATACTGAGACTTTGTTTCCCCTGGCTAGAAAATATAGACTGCAGGGACACTGAGACTGAGGAGTGTCATGGTCCAAAGGTAAAGGTCCTCTAGTTAGATATAATTGGTCTTGCATGAATAAAACCACCAGGACAATGCTACAGCCATTGTGATAAATTAGAAAACATTGTACAGGAAGGAAATAAGAAATTTAAAAGCTCTCAAAACTACCTGGATTTCGCTCGTCAAAGTTAGAATGGAGTCCTTTCAATCATTACTTGGGGAGAACACATTTTAAAGACAACATGGAGACTTTTTAAATAAATCCAAAAACTGTAGATGCGGAAATCTGAAATAAAACAGAAATCGCTGGAGAAACACAGCAGGTCTGGCACATCTGTGGAGAGGAAGCAGAGCCAACGTTTCAGGTCCAGTGACCCTTCTTCGGAATACAATTCTGGATCTTAAATGTTAACTCTGCTTTCTCTCCACAAATGCTGCCAGACCATGCTAAGTTTCTCCAGCAATTTCTGGTTTTGTTCCATGGACTCCTTTACTGGGCTGTTACCTGCGTGGAATGGTGAGCAAACAGGCAAGTGCCAGCATCGTCCAGCATCCACCCTAGCTGTTAAAGCAAATAGCTGCACTGAGACCAGCTCTTGTTCCAGGAAAATCGGATCCCAAGCTCTGGAATTTTGAGTTGGAGCAGAACACCCTTGGTATTGCTTGCTGTAAGCACTTTGAGCTATTGGGCAGCCATTTGAGGGAGAGAGAGAGAGAGAGAGAGAGAAAAAGAAAGAAAGAAAGAAAGAGGGGGCCAGTGCTGTCCAAGGCTAGACCGTGAAGGCAAAGGCCCTGGTGATTAGTACTGTACGCAGCCCTGTCTTCTGGGTTTTGTAATGGATGCATCGAAGAGGAATCAAGATAAACATGAGGCAGAAAGGAATAGAATGATGTGTTAATGAGGTTGGAGGAAGTCAGGTGAGGAAGGCTCATGTGGTGGACAACCACCAGCATGGACCAGTTGGGCTGAATGGCCTGTTCCTGTGCTGTAGTGTGTGTGAATTGCTGGACTGAGCAGCAAATTGTAAAAGGTTTCTGAAGCTAGAATAATTGGACTCATGGGATAGACAAGGAGCAAAAGGTCATCTCTGAGATGATGGGCTTCCTCCCGGAGCTGCAGCTGCAGCTCTGGTCTTTGAACTTTGTCTTGTGAACCCTAGAAAGAGGAAGGGAGAGCAGGGACATGGTATGACAGCTGTTTGAATAAGGAGTTGACATTACGTGAAATGTAATTGTACTAAATATGGAAGAAATTCAGGCAAAGATTTCACCTGAATGAATTGCTATCAGGATTTGGAATGGTTAAACCTGGCTGTAGTGGGTCTCACCGTGAATATGAACAACATGGCTGGAGTTTAGTTCTTCCTGAACTACTGATGATTTCTCTTCCCCACAGGGTCACAAACTGAGGGAAACACTGATCCCTGCACTCAATTTACTAACAGAGAGTGCCCGGGCACACCGAGAAACCAGGAAATTCCTCCGCATGCGGGTAAGATTACCCTTAGACAGAAAATTGACAATGGTGGGGAGACTTGTGACCCTGCTGTGCCTTGCCTCTGCCATGCCCCTGCCACATTCTGATCCTGCTCAGTCCCTGCCTTGACCCTGACTGTGACTCGCACTGTCACTCAGTAATGCTCCATAACTAGATGTCTCACATGAAGATAAAAGCAAATTACTGCGGTTGCTTTGACAAAGGGTCAGTTAGACTCGAAACGTCAGCTCCTTTCTCTCCTTACAGATGCTACCAGACCTGCTGAGATTTTCAGCATTTTCTCTTTTGCCTCACATGAAGACTCGATTTATGACATTGGAAAGATATCCGCCTGTTGTTAAACTAACATGTGTCTGTGCACGTACACCTGTGTCATGTGTGATCCTTGCATGGTATGTGCTTGCTGCTGTCTGATGCTATTGCCTCACGCTCAGTTGCTGATTGCATGGTGACTCTGTTTGCTCTGAGCATTAACAGCTGGGAGTGGCTTTGATTCCTCCAGGTCCTCCCTCCACTCCGTGATGTACAAACACGACCCGAAGTGGGAAACTTACTCCGGAACAAACTTGTTCGTCTGATGACTCACATCGACACGGATCTCAAGCACTGTGCTGCTGAGTTTCTCTTCGTTCTGTGTAAGGAAAGTGGTAAGACCCTCTGATTTTCCTCATGTTCTCGCTTAGGCTGATGCTGCCACGAGCCTAGAACGTTAAACAGTTGAGGTGTTGTAGAAGATGAAGTGTTTGACCAGGCTTACAGGAATTAACTATTCTCTCTAACTGGGAAGCCAGAACAGCCTTACAACAACCTTGCAGGCCTTTCACAGGTGATGTCACAAAGTACCTTTTCACGCAAAACATATTGGAAACCTGGAACTCTCTGCCCCAAATACCTCTGGATGTTAAAGGTTAATTAGAGCTTTCAGTACTGAGCTTGATAGATATTTGTTGATTTAGGTTACTATAGAATTGGCTGCAAATACTCTAAAATGTCGCCAACAGATGGCACGAAGAGCATGCATGTGTAAAGACACAGTCAGTGTAATTGAATTCACAAGGCAGTAGAGCTATTCTTTGGAATTTTGCTAAACGTTTCAGCCAGAAGTGTGACACAAGTCAGGGAGCCAGGGGCTGACAAAGAGGAGCTTCCCCTTGCTGGCAGTTACTCCATAGTTGTCTCCTCCTTAGCTGCGTTCAGCCTGTTCACCCAGCCTTCTCCAGCTGACAAGCTGCTTGGGGGTCAGGCCAGTCACAGAACCTGGGGGCCATGTACATGGACTGCTGCTGCTACTGTGCTTGACCTCTCTTTCAACCGGTTACTCCCCTTTCTCAGCCTCCTCGTGCAAGTTCCAGGCATGCAGCAGTAGCTGGGTATGGCCTTCCAGCTCTGAAGAGATTCTGCATGGGCATTTTCCAAGAAGACATCGCCAGGGAGGGGAAACTTCTCTTCATGAGATTCTTGACCTAACCCTTCCACACCCACCCACCCACATCTATTCCCCTGACTTTTCCTTTAGCCCTGCAATACTTCTCCCTTTGGGAAGTGACAATTGAATTTTCCTCCATCATGCTCTCAGGCAATGCATTCCAGATCCTAATCACTTATGGCATTTAAAAAAAGATGTTTTTTCTTATGTCACCTTGGGTTGTATAGTCATTCACCTTGAATAAGTGCCTCTGATTTGTAGACTAATTCATGATTTTGAACACCTCTATCAATTCTCTCAATCTTCCCTAAGGGGAACAGCCTGCTTTGCTCATCCATTCACAGACTCATCCATTCACAGAAATTCCCTGGAAATTGTAAATTTTCCTGCACCTTCTCTATTGCCTTCATGCCTTCCTGAAGTGCAATGCTCACAATCAGACACAATTTAACCAATGTTTTATAAGGGTTTACCATGACCTCCATACCTTTGTACTCTGCCTCGATTTATTATCCAATGTTTCAAGCTGGCCTGTCACTTTCTAATGATTTGTGCACATGCATCCACAGGTCCCTCTGCTCCTGCACCTCTTTTAGAATTGGATTCTATGTTTTATATTGCTTCCTTTTGTTTTATATGCTCATAACATCCTCTACTTTTATCTTCTTCACTCAAGCTTAACCCAAAATGATGATTGAGACATTTCCCTTGTTTGAAGTTGATTAAAAAGCTTCATTATGGTTTATAATTGAATGTGCTGTACATTGTGACTAGTTGAACAGGTTGCCATGGTCCTGAAGTCAATCCTTGACTTGTGCTGAGTTGTTAGACTGACCAGTTTCCATGACTTTGCTCAGGTTTCTCCAACTCTGGGGCAAGTAGAGCTGGAATAGGAGAGTGGCCAGACCTGGAGGGAGGTGATCCCAACTCCTTCTCCCGACTTAGCTCATGCCTGAGCATGCTCTGTAACTGCACCCCTCTATATATTCTTGTTTAGTGGCAAGGTTTGTTAAGTACACTGGCTACGGAAATGCAGCTGGTCTGCTCGCTGCTCGAGGACTGATGGGAGGTCGGACGCTGGAGGGAATGTATTCCGAGGATGAAGACACAGACACTGAAGAATACAAAGAAGCCAAACCCAAGTGAGTCAATGTCCATTCAAAGTGCAATAATGTAGTGCCTGTAATGAAGTAAAATATCCCAATTTTCTTGAAGGGTGATGTTTAGACAGAATTGGATACTCAATCGCATATAAAGATGTAAGGGTCAGCTTGATCAAAGAAAGGAGGTTTTAAGGAGCATCTTAAAGGAAGAGGTTAGTAGTCGGGAACAAATTCCAGAGCCACAGTCCTAAATTGCTAGACAGAATGACTTCAATAATGGAATCCTTAATATCAGAGATGCTTAAGAGGTCAGAATTGTGGAGTTCTGAGGAAGGACCTTTTCTGTGTCCATGATCAATTATCGTGTCAGGGATTCTGACTTTAGCTTGTAAATTGAGCTATTGGGACTGACAACACCTCTACCATGTGAATTCCCCAAATTCTGGTATTCTGGGGTAGCGGAGGGGAAGGGGAAGCCTTCATTTTGAACAGTCCCTGACACCTTTTCCCTCGCGATCTGTGTGTATTGTAGCATCAATCCTGTAACTGGTCGAGTGGAGGAGAGGGCTGTGAATCCCATGGATGAAATGACAGACGAGCAGAAGGAATATGAGGCCATGAAACTGTTTAACATGTTTGATAAGCTGTCCAGGTAAGAGAGGCAGTGGAGTTCTGATAATGTAGCACAACTGATGACTAGTTTTTCTACATATTGTAAGAACACATGTTGTCTGTAATAAACCTGTTATTTTTGAGTTTATTGAAGGAACCTGGTGAAACTCCTGTTTTTGTTCTGGATACCAGTAACAAAGAGAAACAAATTGACCATTTTAGTGACTAAATAAAACATTCACACTTTTAGTATAGTTTGTGAAGTAATGGGGCCTTATTACCAACACACTCCTCCCATCAGAGTCGTAGCAATTCCTTCTCTGTGTAATAAAACTTTATTAATCTTTTAAAGATGAAAATGAAAAATACCATAACATTCTTAACTGTCCCTAACATAAGAAGTGGGAGCAAAATTGGTCTGTGAGATATTAAGGTGACACAAATTCCAAATAAAATTGCATGATCTCCATTTGCTAACATGTTTCAAGTAGACAGACTTTCTTTTTAGAAACAGCCAAAGTGGAATTTAATCCAATGGGTTAATGTCACAGACCAAGACCCAAAGTGATAATTTCTCACTGGTCTCCCTCAACACTTGCATTGAATGAATTGGTTGAAAGATTCATGTCTTTGTTTCAGGTTTCTGGGCTGGAAGAGCAGTGATTTAAATACCACTGTCACTTTGCCCCAGATTTTCTGATGTCAAGTGGTACTCTTTCTGGGTTAGAATGGAACAACATTAGAGAGCCCTATCCAGATTAGAGGAGACCTGAGCCTCAGCTGGACTGGGACTGAGGGAGCTGGCCTTTCCACTGATGCTCACACCTGATGAACGAGTTATTTTGTAAAAAGTGAGAGCATTGACTGACCAGATACCGGTTCATTCTTCATGTATTTTGGTTCATTCATAACCGCAATTTTGCTGTTTTGTTTAATACACAGGGAGCAGATAATTCAGCCAATGGGAGTGACCCCAGATGGGAAGCTAGCTCCTTTGGACGAGATGATGCAGCATATGGTGGAAGTGCGAGAGACATCAGACTCTGACACTGATTCAGACTGAAACAGCTGAATGCGAGAATGTCTATGGAGGCAACTCATTGCTTGATGAGTTTTGTCACTGTTAGTTTCCACACTGGTAGATATGTGACTGGTAGCTTAGTGTAGTCTGTTGTCCCAGTAAAGGATTCTGGGGCATCGTGGACAGGTCTGATGTCTTAACGTGTTTTGTTGACAAAGTACTGAGGTGCCTCCAAAATATCTAAATGCTCATAACATTTGAGGTAACTCTTCCATCAGAGCAATAAAAATGCACTGTATATGGTGAATATTTATAATTTTGTTTTGTTAAAGATCATGAACAAACATTGATAGGTTATCAATGTTAAGCAAACAATACATATTGCTGGGTTCCTCACCATGAGCTTCAGAAACTTCTGCCAGTGAGGCTCTGTGGTGTAAGTACCATCCCAGCTGATGGTCCGAAATGTGGCTCTCTGAACAAATTCTGCTGCCCCCAGGGTAGGTGTTACGCCAACCCAGCCAGCTATCCAGTGCAAACCCCTCACAGCTGAACATTGCACCACCTGGCCATCTATCTGGCATGAGCCATGTTGGCCATTAGTTCTGTTTCTCAACCTCCCGTCTAGTCTGAGCCCTGCTGCCTTTCCGAATTCCTAATGGGACAAGACCATCAACCTCTGCTGCTTTACTACTTCCCACCCCATCTTTCCCCATACTCCCAACCCTCCTGCCCTTTAATAAGGAGAATAAACTTTCTCCAAGTTCCTGGTCTGTCACATTTTATTCTAGCTGATAAATGAATAATTTGTCATAATGTTTAAAAAATAGGAGAACACTGAACTCACCGAGAATGAGTACAGGTGACGAACCGAATAGCTAACTTCTGTGCTGAATTTTTCATTATGTGATGCAGGTCTCTTGTGACATGTAAATAGAGGAAATTAACAGGCAATAAACAGGCAGTATGGTGGCTCAGTGGTTAGCACTGCTGCCTCACAGCACCAGGGTCCCAGGTTCAATTCCAGCCTCGGGCGACTGTCTGTGTGGAGTTTGCACATTCTCCCTGTGCCAGTGCGGATTTGTTCCGGTTTCCTCTCTCAGTCCAAAGATGTGCAGGCCAGGTGAATTCGCCATGCTAAATTGCCCATAGTGTTGGTGGGCAACCTTATTCAGAGCAAAATGGGTCTGGGTGGGTTACTCTATTCTTAGCTACTCTATTAATACATCCCCAACCTGTACAACTGAAATAATCTGTTAATAAGGACTGTATCCAGCCCTTGCATTATTTGATTAACCTCTATTAAATCTATTTAAATTTGGAAGAAAAATATACAAGAATCTTGAGCCTGTTTTCAGTTGCATCCACAACCTGCTGAAGTAGTGAATTCCCTTCGATTGAAGAAATTTCTCCTCATCTCAATCCTAAATAATCATTCCCTTATCCTGAAACTATGCCTGCTTGTTCTAGATAACCTGGCTAGGGGAAACAACCTCTCCATATCTCCTTTGTCAGACCCCTTTAGAATTTTATATGTTTCAATGAGATCATTTCTCATTCTTCTAAACTCCAGAACACAGAGATCCAATTTACTCATCTTCTCAAGGTGGGAAAACCTTTTCATCCTTAGTGAACCTTTACTCTCCTGCCTCCAATGCAAGTATTCCCTTCCTTTAGATATGGAGACTAAAACTGCAGAGTATTCCAGGTATGGTCTCAGCAAATCCTACTCATTTGTAACAAGACTTTTCTATCCATTGCAAGAAACGGCATTATGCTGTTTGCTTTCCTCATTGCTTGCTGCATGCCAATCTGTTGTGTTCCTAGAACGAGCGCACTCCCATTTCTCTGAACATCAATATTTAGAAGTTTCCCACCTTTGAATTTTTTTTCTGTCCTTATGGTCAAAGTGAATCATCTCACAACACATTATATTTTATCTGTTGTCCGCTCACTTAACTTACTTATTTTTCTTTGAACCTCTTTGTGTTCTCCTCATAGCTTTCATTACCACCTAAGTTTTCAGCATCAGCAAAACCTTTTGATGCATTTCTCTGTCTTTTCATTTGTCATTAATACAGACTGTAAATTACTGAGGCTCCAGCACTGACCCTTGTGGCATTCCACAAGTTACAGCCTGCCAAGTTTAAAATTCTCCATTTGCGCTTACTCTTTGCTTGCTGCCATTAACCAATCCTATATTTGGGCTAATATACTACATCCAACTGAGCCCATATCTTGTGTATTAACCTTTTGTGTGGCACTTTATTGAATGTCTTTTGGAAATCCCAGTATACTAGATCTACTGGTTCCCCTTTATCTGCCATACTAATTTTGCCCTTTAAACAAATTCTAATAAATTTTGTCAAACAAGATTTGCCTTTTGTAAAATCATGTGACTCTTTCTAATCATACAGTACTTCTCTTGGTTTATTAAGACTTCATTAATAGATTCTAGCACTTTTCCAATGATGGATGTCAAACTAACTGGCCTGTAGTTTCATGGTTTTTCTCTCCAACCTTTCCTGAGCAGTGGTGTTGCATTTGCTGACTTCCAGAATGTAGGGAATTTTGGAAAATCATAGCCAGCATGTCCATTGGTATGCAGGGATTTAAACACGTGGCTTTGGGATTGTTCATTGCATAACCTCTAGGTTAGCACAGTATAGATCATGGTATTTAATGAGAGTAAGTGAAACCTTTGAGTTGAAGCAAGATTTGTCCTTTCCAGATAGGAACTAGATGGAGATTCGCACAGTATCCCAGAACATGGGTGGCAGTTTGCTAATTGATGGATGGTAAGGTGAAATACATCAAAGAAAGACAATTTCTAATAGCCATGGTGTATCCCTGTTCATTACAGGATTCTTGGATTCTATGACACATCTTTGTTCCAGCATCAAGACAGTAGAAGTCTCTCACTGTCTTGCCCTGATACTCTCACTCCATGCACCTCCACAAACATCCATTCACTCTGCACCCTCAGCCCCTCAAGATGCTCCTCACTCCACACACCTTCAGACTTAATAGTTGTTCTAGTTAGGGTACATCACTGAATTTTAATCACAAGAGTTTTGAGTATCCCTCTCTGTATTGTATTCTAACTCTGGCAATGAAAACTGACAACAAAATAAACAGGAATAAGAGAATTGTAATGGATGTGGTTGATATGAACTTTTAGAAATTATTTGATAAGGGTCCCCATAAGAGATGGATGGTAAAGTTATTGGCACCTGGAATGAATGGAAAGATGGTACGTTATCAGATAGTTAGGAATGTGGCAGAAAGCAGTGGGTCAGAATAAA
This sequence comes from Chiloscyllium plagiosum, assembly GCF_004010195.1. Lineage (NCBI taxonomy): Eukaryota > Metazoa > Chordata > Chondrichthyes > Orectolobiformes > Hemiscylliidae > Chiloscyllium > Chiloscyllium plagiosum. The sequence continues at coordinate 32,182,549 of NC_057725.1, forward strand.
GGAAGATTCTTGGCAGGAAAGATAATGAGAGACAGTGCCCCATGAAGATTGTGTTTGCTCTGCTGTTGATCTAGTCGTGAGAATCAAGAAAATAATACCTAAAAATTTGCTAATGGCACCATGTGATGGTGCAGATGGTAAAAGATTGTAGGCAAGCACATGGAAGAAGAATCTGAAACTAAGGGTCTAATGATGACAATGAAACATTGTCAATTGTTGGAAAAATCCACCCGGTTCACTGATCTCCTTTAAGGAAGGAAATCTGTTGTCTTTAACTGGTTTGGTCTACACATGACTCCAGACCCACAGAAATGCGGTTGATTCTTAGCTGCCTTCTGGGCAACTGGGGATGAGGAATAAATTCTGGTCTGGCCAGAACCACCCACATCCCATGAGTAAATAAAATAAAACATATAGACTAGTGATGGTGAGTGAAGGCTCTCAGGATGGGCAGGCAGATGCAGTTCAAAGTAGAAACATATGAAATAAAAGTTTGAAAATAAAAATAGGGGAACAAAATTCAACAAAAACTTGAGATTTTAAATAGAACAGTGGCCTTAGTAAGATAATAGAGGCCATTAACAGGGTAGCATCAATAGATAAAGCCAAGAAAAAGGCATGTGGAATCTGTAAAAGGGATATAAAAGGAACAAAATATTGCAGAAGCTGAAAATACTCTGCAGATGAAGCAGCATCCCATTTTCTGTTTCAATGCATTGTTCTGGTGATTGGCCACTCTGCTAAGTAATCTGTTGGTTATTATGAATGTAAGAAATATACAATTTTGACATAATTCCTCTTGCTGAGTGTTATTAGCAGAAAATGGAATTGCATCTTTGACAAACAAAAGTTTATTTCTCCTGGTTTCTACATAATTGCAATTGAATATTTGCTATATCTGTAGATCATAGCCATTTTCTTAATATTTTATGTATTGCTTTAAAGCAACTGTCTGGAGTTTATAAAGGTTCTTTTTTATGCAAAAATTATTGCAACATTGGATAAGTTAAACCCAAAACTAATCCTCCCTGACCTAGATGATAGTGAAATGAATTTGATGCGAAGACTGACTCAAACTAACTGATGATAGTGACTCTGTCCAATACTGATCCCAGCCCTGATGCTGATTCCAAGTGACCTGACCCTTTCTAATACTGATCTATTTGATCCCATCAAATACTGACCCCAGCTAGCTCTGACCCTGATACAGTTTAATGTGCTCTGGAACTGTTTCCAGGAACATTTTTGATGAATTAGTGATACATACAGAACAAGAAAATTTTATCTATTATATTGTGAATTGTTCATTGTTTTGTCACCACTTAACACTGAAAATAAAGAGACTTGTATCAATTTTTAATATAATAAATAAAAAAGTTGAAATGAGATCTGACCTTGATATCCACTTGCTTCTTATATGTACGACAGGTATTTCTTTAAAGGATCTAAATCTCAAATTTAGGAAACTTGTAAATCACATCTATTACTTATGAAAGTGAGAATTGACAAAACAGAAACTGAATGATGGGTGATGGTAGAAAAGCACAGCGGGACAGTCACCCCACCTCTATGGAGCGGAAGGAAAAATACCTCCTTTGCTTGGTTTTGTTTGTGTGTGGGGGTGGGGACGATGTTTTGAAGATCCCATCCCTTCCCATATCCGATCTGGGGCTTTTTTGACCCGATTCTGATGAAGGAACAGAAAGCTATCTGTATCAGTTTTCAGCTGACACTTCCTGCTTCCATCCATGTAATTTACTAACAAACATTGATCAATGAAGTCGGTGAATAAAATGGTAATAGACTACATATGAGGTTTTTTTGTCATCTGTAAACTTAGAAATCTAGATATCTTGCAAGTCCATGTCATGAACAACAAAAACAATCAAAAAGACAAGTGGTCCCAATTCCTGCTCTGGAGAATATCCAGTGGTACACTTCCTTCCAGCCTGAAAAACAACCACTCACCACTGTTCTCTCCTTTTTGTGTCTCAGCCAATTTTGCATTCCCCATTGGCACTGCCCTTTGACCTCATAGGTTTTACCTTTGCTTACATGCCTTTTACATTTATTTTGGTACTTTGTCAAAAGCCTTCCAAAAATGCCTATGCACATTTTCTTATTGCACCATTATCATCTAGTCTTTCAAGGATGAATGTGACCAAAGCCAAAAGGTCTGAAAACATTTTATGATGAAGAAACGTAATTATAGTATTTTCTTTGATCTGTACTGAAATGCAAATATTTCTGGGCCACTTCAAATGGATGTAATTTCTAGATTTCAAGTGGGTAGAAAAAAATCATTATTTTTCCCTTTGTTCATATTGCTGACAGGACTGTTACTAAAATCAACAAAGTGACCTAAACATTTCAGCATTCAATGAATGTAATGCAGAATGAAGTGCATACTAACAACAGAACATCACATTGCTGGATTATGTACAAGTGAAATGAAGGAAAGGACAATGGCAAACATTTTCTAATTTTAATTTGCCACGCTATTGAGAGAAATTACTGATGGGCAAAGGCTGACTTTGACATCGATGCCCACATCCCATGAACAAATGCATACATAGAGTACTCTTAAATTGTGTAACCCAGCAACAACAATAAGCATTCTAAAATTTGGTACATTGTTTTAAAGTTCACATATTAAAGATCGATATAATGTAAATAGTTGTGCAATTTATGTACCCATCAATTTCATCCAAGCTGTACAATTTCAATGGCAGATTAAGACAAATGAGCTCAGTGATAGCTCCCTGAATCAGGCATCAGCTGTACAAAGATTTAAAAGCGTAGCATCACGAGATCCAAAAGTCAGAATGCCAACAAAACTGTCAGTTCTCATCCCTGCAATTATAGATACATTAAAGAGGACAATAGATAAAACACAGGGAATAAAGCAATCGAAGGATATGCTGATTGGATGAGAAAACGCAGATGAGTCAGGTAAAATGGCCTGTTGTTATGCTGCACAGAGTTCAATATGGAAGTGTGAGGTTATTCAATTGAATTTGAGAAAAATTACAATATTTCTTAACTGAGGAGAAGCCTGCAACCTTGGAGGAGCAGGGAGATCCACACACAGGAATCGATACAAACCAGATTCAATAAGCATCAGAAACTTCAATTAGAATAACTTCACACCTGGAATTAAGTTATTGCACACCTCTGGAGCAGGTGGCAATTGAATCCAGGCCTCCTAGTCCAGAAGCAGGGACACTAATACTGCACCAGCACAGCCTTTGGGGTCAAGATAATTTCTAATCAACCTGTTGAAATGTGGTCTTGTGTATCCCTGGAGCAGGTGGGGCTTGAACCTTGACCTCCTGGCCCAGAGATAGGGACATTATCACTGTGCCACAAGAGCCTCCTTCAGAGGTCAATTTTTTTTTTCTCTTTATGTATCCAGAAGTGTTCTTACACAAATCTGAACAGTTTATTTTAGCATCACTAATCACTATGTAATTTTTTTCAAAAATCAATCACCATCAATCACCTCTATTTTCCAATTGAACTTTGGGACTGGATTGAGACTACCTGCTTTTCTTTTTGAAACCATCTGTTAATATAAAGGGGTATGGAACAAAGGCAGGAACAGTAAAGTACAGTTGAGCCAAGATCCAGTGTAATGCAGAATAGACTCGAGTGGCTGATTCTTGGACTTTTCCCATTTCCCTACATTTATCCCTGTGCATGTTCATAAGGACGCCTTATAGACCCACAAATTCTAAGGAGTCCCTGTAAATACTGCACATACTAAAGACTGCCTCTTAGTATTGATACACTCCTACACACTCCCTGGAAATGCTGTACGTAAGCAGACACCAGCTGTTAATACTGATACATACCCAGGAAAACCTGGTCATTGTTCCACTCACCTCATGGAGCTCCTATAAATGCTGGACACACTCAGAAACCACCTGTTAATATTGGCACACTCCTTAGACACTTCTTGTTAATACTGACACACTCTCGGGGATCCCTTGTAAACATATGTGATACTGATCAACAAAGTTAGCACAGACACTCTAGAAAATGTTTATTATGGGAATTCAGAAATAATCTGTGGAAGTGTTTTGTCTGAGGAGAGGTGAATATAAACTAGGGACCATCAACACCAACCCCCTTTCCCCTCCTCACTCCTGCCCATCCCAAACCCAGAAACTAGACACATAGGATGAAAACCTCTTGATTAAAGAGTTTGTCATGTTGCTTTGGGTGGATGGCTAAGGTTCAAGCTGACCATTATTCTGAAAACAATATTACAACTGTACATCTAGATATGGGTAAGAATCACAATATTCATTCACAGTCATCGTGTCTGATCAGCTGGAATACAATGGTTTATTTACAGACATTTTGTTTTCTTTTCAATTTTGTTAAAGGTTGAAATCTGACAGATCTCAATTCCATGGTGCCACTTCCTGCTTTTCTGATCTTCACCTGAGACTTTCAAACTGTTCAGTTAAGAATGAAGGGGTTCAATCAAATCCAAGCTGGGTCCAGAGAAAACACAGAGAAGTAGACAATTTCTGGATCATTCTCTGCAGAGAAGCTGAATCTAGAAAAAGGAAATTGAGGAAAATGACTAAACTCTTGCATTATGTATGGAAAAGTCTAGTATGCCACATGCCTCGCTCTTCAGATACCACTCCGCTCCAGACACATTATGGTCTTTTATTGAAACAAAAGCCCATCATTGACCCTTTCAATATTGCCTTTCAATACAATTTTCCTCCAAAAGATGTTGGCCATGTAACTGCAGCTGTAAAGATCTGGATCTGTCAATGTATAGAAGCTCTTCACATTGCAAGATATCCACCAGACAAGGTCTCACAACCACCCTGTTCTGTATTCCCCCCCTGTGGTGTAAAATTATGTCCCAATACATGTGTGAATCATAATGTAACACATGTATTGGGCCAAGCAGTGGAATGTGGTGAAACGGTTAAAAATTATGTCCCAATACATGTGTGAATCTAACCGGAATGGAGGTGTTGCTTAGTCCCGTGTGAATCTTATTACACACCTCCCCGTGTGAATCTTCTTATCTGTATGTAACCAGAATGGAATGTGTTTTTTAGCCTTGCTCTGCTGTTCACATGAATGTTTATATCTGGAAAAGAGTATATCAGCTGGAAAAGTCTCCAGTTCGGTGAGTCTGCTCCGGGGTTACGTTTAACCGCCGAGCGTGGGTTGTTGGCAACCGCTCTACGAGAACTGACGGCTCCCAGTTCCGGTAACATGTAGAGTGAGTATAAGCCAGACCCGTTGTAAGTATGAGACCTGGTTGTGGCGACGCTGCGGGGAATAAAATGCTCATATTCTAGCAGACTCGCCTCTTGGTCGTTTGTTCTGTGTCAGACTACTCTCCTACGAACCTGACCTTGAGAATTTTTTAAAACACCCCCCCGCCCTCACCCCGATATATATACACACACACACTAATTGAGCAAGAGTTTTTTTATGCAGATAAGTACAAAATTCTAGGTCCCCAGGCATCACTTATTGCACCCTGATGTATCCTTCCCATAAACCCATCCCCAACCCTGATTCCGTATCCCTGGGAGGGAAACCCAATAACACCCACAAAACTTAAACCTTCAAAATATTTTCCAAAAAGTGATATGAAATCGAAATATGTTTTTGGAATTTCCAAATTATTATTACTCACTCATGATAAAAACTTCAAATTCCAGGAATATTTTATTTCAAAGACCTTGTAAGGGAATCTACTTCACAGGGTATCAATTCACTCCGAATGCTGAATGATATCCCTGTCCAGCTGTGAAGAGAAAGCAAGAATAAACACAGTCAATCAGTGCCTATGCCCTGTGCTGTCTGTATCTCATTTCTAATTCACACCATATTTGTCTGTGCACCATGACTGTCTGCATTCATGTGTTCTCCCACTTTTGTTTGTATCCCATTTCTGTCTCCATCCTTTCCTGTGTCCCATGTCTGTCTGCACTCTACATCTGTCTTCTTTCCCCCATATCTGTTTGTGTTCCACGTCTACTTGATTCCCATATCATGTGAGAGAAAGTGAGGGCTGCAGATGCTGGAGATCAGAGCTGAAAATGTGTTGCTGGAAAAGCGCAGCAGGTCAGGCAGCATCCAAGGAGCAGGAGAATCGACGTTTCGGGCATAAGCAAAGGGTTTATGCCCGAAATGTCAATTCTCCTGCTCCTTGGATGCTGCCTGACCTGCTGCGCTTTTCCAGCAACACATTTTCAGCTCCCATATCATGTGTCCAATTTTCAAAGTACACCCAATGCCTGTCTGTCAGTCTGAGTGAATCTACTGGGTAGTGTATGGGGTAAATAGGTCAGATCCCTTTTCATGTCATGCCTGATGGGCCTCCTGCTCCCCTTACCACAATAGATGTGAGGTCAATAACACTCTTGGAAAATGGATAATGGTTGTCTACTGCTTTTACTGATTAGACAGGTCAGTACATACTGCAATTCGTGATTGGACAAAGAGTCAGTACCTTCTCATGCTCTGTGGTGAGCAGGTCATTCACTTCCTCGTGCCATCCCAACATCTCGGAAAATTTCTTCACTCCTGATACAATATCCCCCAGTTCCACAACATCATTGACTCTCAGTGGATTCCGAGTGATTGATCCCACCAAATCCTGGTTGAAGAGGACCCGAGGAACAGATTCCCTCACCATCTCCGACAAACTTGCAAATGGCTCCACCTGAAAGAGTCTGACTGGTTTAAATGACCAGATACAATCTGCTTCAATTAATCATTGTCACTCGCAGTCCCTGTTAATCACTAACCACTCAGCTCTCATTGCACATCCCTCAAACCTCACTCCCCACCTCTTTGACCACAACCTTATACACCACACTCACCCAACACTCTATCAGCCTTTGTTCTTAGACTCAATCTTCAGTATCCCCATTTCTCCTACTCCTCAAACTCAACAGCTTACCACTCCATTTCCCCTCAACTTAAAAATCCATGTCCTGCATTTACAGCTTTAACAGAGAAAGTGCATTTTAAATGTTACAATCAGGCTGAGTCTCGTTGTTCTCCATCATTTCACCTTGAACTGTTGCCATCCAGGTTTCCAGAACCTCAGGAAATCTGACAGCCTCATTCAGGAGGAGAGGTGTATACCTCCATATCTGGTGACTGTAACTCAATTTATCATGACCTCTACTCCAGCCACAATCTTTCTCACAAGGCTTTGAACACCCAGAACTGAAGCCACCCTTCTCATCCCCATCACCTCAAGATCCCAGGATTGACAGCATCCACTGAATCAATTCGTATTCCCTTCTTGTTATCACTCAACCCCACATTGCATCACTTTATTAACCCCCCCACAACAATCAAACCCTCTTGATTGAAGACCATTATCTCCTGCTCCCTTTCCCAGTCTTGGACTTGGTCCTTCAGCCTCCCATGGACTGGTTGCCCAGACAATGGGGCAAGACTTATCAATCAGTTGGGTTCCAGGTTGAAACTGATCAGTGATGTCACATAAAGCCTGAGGTTAAAACTCCCAGTGGCTTCAGGACAGTTGAAATTCAGGGCTTGAATCAGAACTGAAAAATAGGGCTAATGTTTTAATGTAACAGATGATCATGCAGATGGACACAGATATAAGGTTCACGTAGAACACAGAACATTACAGCGCAGTACAGACCTTTTGGCCCTTAATGTTGTGCTGACCTGTGACACCAACCTTCTATCCTACACTATTCTACCCATGCCCATATGCCTATCCAATGACCATTTAAATGCTCTTCATGTTGGCAAGTCTACTACTGTTGCTACTAATATTGCAGGCAATACGTTCCACGTCCTACTACTCTCTGAGTAAAGAAATTACCTCTGACATCTGTCCTACATCTATCATTCCTCAGTTTAAAGCTATGTCCCCTCGTGCTAGCCATCGCCATCCAAGGAAGAAGGCTCTCTGTCCAATCTATCTAACCCTCTGATTATCTTTAATGTCTCAATTAAGTCAGTCCCCCACCTTCTCTCTAGTGAAAACAGCCTCAAGTCCCTCAGCTTTTCCTCATAAGACCTTTCCTCCATACCAGGCAACATCCTAGTAAATCTCCTCTGAACCCTTTCCAAAGCTTCCACATCTTTCTTATAATGCGGTGACCAGAATTGCACGTAAAACTCCAAATGTGGCCACACCAGAGTTTTGTACAGCTGCAGCATGATCTCATGGTTCCAAATTTCAATCTCTCTACCAATAAAAGCTAATACACCATATGCCTTCTTAATAACCCTATCAACCTGGATGGCAACTTCCAAGGATCTGTGTACTTGGACACCGAGATCTCTCTACTCATCTACACTACCAAGAATCTTACCATTAGCGCAGTACTCTGTATTCCTGTATTCCTCCTTCTAAAGTGAATCACCTCACACTTTCTGCACTAAATTCCATTTGCCGTCTCTCAGCCCAGCTCTGCAGCTTATCTATGTCTCTCTGTAACCTATACCATCCTTCGTCACTAGCACTTGCAGAGATTCGGAGGAATCAGAGATTCCTAAGCTCAGAATCCAAAGAGGACAAATATAATTAGAATTTGAGAGGTCAGTAATTGCCAGTACGGAATGGATGGGTGAAATGGCTGCTTCTCATGTTTTAACTCCCAAGATGTTTCCTGTATCAGAGCTGTATCGTGTGCAAAGATTATATAAGGGTAAGGTGAAGGGAGTCAAGGACAATGTTTATTCAACCGAGTCTGAGGTCTAGGTTAAAAGAGTAGGTAACAGGATCAAAATATATGGTTAGATATGGGGTTAGGGAGCATAATTTAGGATCAAAAGAGTAAGGAAAGGATCTGGGATACAGGCTCAGATGCCATGATCAAAAATAACTGGACAGTGAAAATGGCTACATGACCTGAATCATAGTCACACAACAGAAAAAAGTTTCAACTGTGTTCAAGAATTATTTAACCAAGAGAGGTTTCACAATCACATCTTTGTGTGTTCACTTTTCAGAATGGTCATTTGATAGGAATACTGACTGGTGTTTTTGGCTCCCTTCCTGAACAGGATATTGGCTGAATTCAGCTCATTCACAACATATCCCATCCTTCCACAAACACTAATGTGTACAGAAGTCAAAAGGTATTCCCCGTCATCCTCACCCTCCATGACTCCACTCACTGATACATTTCAATTCAAATCCCTGCCCTCATGAAGAAGATTTCCCAGATTCTACCTGGAAGTTTGATCTGAATTTTGTTCTCAAGGTTTTTGCAATGGGACTAGAACCTATAGCTTCTGAGCTAGAATAGACAGTGTTATAAAATGCATTGTGGCTGATCACTGAGATCAAGACAGAGATTCTATAGGAAAAAGACGATGTTCCTTTCCCAGGAAATTCCCAACAACTTTCCACCCTAATTTACAGTCTTTACCAGTCAGAGCCGTGCCAATGTCTGAACAATATCCAGTCAGTATCTCACCTCAAGTGATGTTCCCAGGATAATGAGCAGGTCTGCAAAAGGAAAATCAATGATGTACTGATGGAACTTTGCAGGCAGCTGTTCCCCAAAAAAGATAATGTCAGGTTTTATGACCCCAAAGCAGGAAGGGCAGTGAGGCACCTTCCTTTCCATGATATCTCCCTGCAAACCAAACATCGGGAACAAAAGAGTTAGGAACACATGAACACTCAAAACATCATACAATATAGTTACTTCACCAGTCAGATCAAACTTCACCCTTCACTACCCTCCCATCTTGGTCTCCCTCACCCAATCACCTCTCCAGTCCACATCCCTTATCCCTGACCCCATTACCCCTCACACCTCTCCTTGCATCCTGCTCACCCCTGACACACTTCACACCATTTCCCATTCTCTTTACATTATTACCCCTCCCCCTCATGCCCTTGGTTCCTCACCCCCTCCTCATATAACCCATGCCCTGTCCTTTCACTCCCCACACAATTGCCCTTGCACTTCTTCATCTGTCACCTGATTACCATTTACAAACCTCCAATTTAGTGCCCTCATTATCTCCCAACCTGCATCTTCCACCCCATTCATCTCACTCACATTTATCCTTTCTTAAGGCCATAAGACATCGAGGTGGAATTCAGGCCCATCGAGTTCACTCCACCATTCAATCATGGCTGATGGGCATTTCAACGCCACTTAGCCGCACTCTCCCTGTATCCCTTAATTCCTTGCAAGATTAAGAATTTATCAATCTCTGCGTTGAAGACATTTAACGCCCTGACCTCCACTGCACTCCAAGATAATGAATTCCATAGGTCCACCACTCTCTGGCTGAAGAAATGTCTCATTTCCATCTTAAATTGAACCATCTAATTCGAAGGTTGTGCCCACAGGTCCTAGTATCCCCACCTGACGGAAACAAATTCCCAGCATTCACCCTTTCTAAGTCATGCCTTAGTGCTTCACCTGCTCACCCCCTCCCTTACCATCTCACAGAGGGCATCCCTCTCACTGCATATGCCCATCCCTCTAATACCCATTCTCCTTCACTCCTCATCTTCCCCCATTTCCCTTTCTCCTTTATTTCTCATCATCTTCCTTCCTATTTCCCCCCACACTCCAAGGATTGCAGCAGTTCAAGGAAGCAGCTCACCATATCTTCACAAAGACCAGCAGGGATAAATAGGTGAGAACGTTTGAGTTCAACTGATGTAGATTACACATGAGCTGTATTTGAGGCGCTAATCAGAAGGCTGGTGATTCTTAGACTATTTAAAATGCTGGACAAACACTGACAGTGAGACACTGAATTATTTGTAAATCAGGTCAGGATCAGTGTCTGGGGTGGATGGAGCTCAGGGGTTGGGGTTAGTGTCCATGATGTGAATCAGGGTCAGCATCCAGGAGGGATTGCAGTCCATGTCCAGAGATTGTAGTCAGAGTCCAGGGGATCACGGTCAGAGTCCAGGGGAGACTGAAGTAAGTGTTCAGGAATATATAATAGTTTGGCTTCAGTAATATTTCACCACCTGAAGTCACTCACCCTCAGCTGTTCCCAGGAGAAGTTCTCCATGCATACGGTACACGTTGCTGTAGCAAAAGTTCCATGAGCTTCCACCAATTGCTCCGGTGGGATTCCAGCCACTGAAATGATAGGCGAGAGAAAGCAGTCACTGAGGGATGAAAAGATGCACAGCAGATATCCTTGCCCTTCCTGGGGTTCAAAGCTTCGGACTCCCTTAAGGATCCAATTACCAAACCATCTGCTGAGTTTGGATAGGAGACTATTAAATTGAGGGGCATCACAACCAATTTCCTGTTTTCGCTCAGTGTCCATACAGACAGATTCTGTGGACAGTGGTCAGCAGGGGATTTTTGGACAGTGGCGACCTGATTCAAATAGAACACTGAAAAAGGGTTCTGAATATACTCAAAGGATTTTAAACCTAACAAGGCACTGGAGAAAGAGTGGGAATAATTGAATTGCTCTTTCAGTCATCACAGGTTCGATGTTTCAAATGGCCTCATTCTGTATTGTAGCATTCTATAATTCACTGACTGCAATTCACTATGGAGAATTTTAAAACTCATTACAGGATGACCACCGTATCTGCAGAGTCCAGTTACCACAGTGTCAGTTGCCCGTGGCCCAAACATATTACTTGGAACATTCTAGAACCAGGGACCATCGGGCTGCTGGGGAAGTAAATTTCCTGTAGAAATGAATGGGTTCGCTACTATCTGCAGTATCAGGCATCCGCGGTAGATCATGGAACTTATCTCCTGCAGGTACAGGGGGATGACTGTAATTCAACATGATAAATTCAAAAATTCCATCATTATAATTCAATATGGCGAATTCTATAACTTACTGTCTATAATTCAATATATTGAATTCTATAACTCAGTGACTATAATTCAAAATGGCAAATACCATAATTAACTGACTATAATTCAATATGGTAAATTCTAAAGCTCACTTACTATCATTCAATGTGGTGAATTTTATAGTTCATGTTTTTAATTCAGTATATTTTTATAACTCACTAGAAGCCCAGCACAGTAATAATAGTCACAGTACACATTGCACAGAACATGGTCATTCAGCCAGGTCCCTGTAAAGCAATCCAGTCAGTCCGATTCTTCCATAGCACTGGGTATTTCCTTCCCTCAAGCGCCCATCCAATACCTTTCTGGAATAGTTTATTTTCGAAGTTGCTTTATGTACAAGAGCTCCAGCAAAGTCACAAGTCTGTTGACTTGTTCTCTAACTGCCTACTGCAGAAGTGTGGGCAACAGCTCATTGTAACATGGGTACTCATATTGCCCCAGTGCTGTTTGAGAGTTAGAAAGTAGCAAGAGGAAGACACTATTCAGCCTCTGAACCCGTTATACAGGAAAGAGCAGTTCACCCATCTCTTTAAGCCCATTACATTGGAACAGGAGCAGATCATTCAGCTCCTCGAGCCTGCATATACATTAACAGGGAAGGCCACTCCGATCCTTCAGCTTGTTATATAGGAACACAAGGAAGCTGTTCATTCCCTTGAGCGGTTACATTGAGCCAGAGAAGGCCACTCAGCTCTCAGGATTGCTCTGAAATTCTATCTGAAAATGGCTGATTTACTCTTCAATTATACTTACTGCCCATCGTTCCATGCGAGCCCCTTTCCCAAAACCAGCTTTGAAAGCTCCAATTGTTTCTAGTATCCACGGACATTTGAAAGACAGTCCCACATTTCAACTACCCTTTGGAAAACATCCTTCCTGATTTCATTTCTAAATCCCTAGGTTCTATTTCATTATTTTTCCAACACTCAAATCTGCTTACTGCGTTCCAGGCCATCAATGTTCTGAGTGTACATTCGTTGCAGTAACTTTTTATGGTGTAAAACTCTGACAAAGTAGTGTGTGTAGTTGGGTTTGCAGTTTCCAGGATAGAGCTGCTTGGCCAGAGCAAAGAAAGGCTTTGGATTGTGGGAAAAGTAATTGATTTCAAAGATGGCTTCTGGATATGGGATGTTGTATTGCTGTAGGTTGTCATAGAGCCCACTGCCTGGTGACCTGAATAGGTAACAATGGAAATGAATATTAAAACAGTTAATATCAATTACAAGGATTATTCTAACCTGCCATTTTATCCATTTCATTAGAACATCACAGCAACAAATCAGAACACAATGATCTTTAATTAACATTTCCAGAATGAAGGAGAAAGCCAATCATTTGTTGCTGTTCTTTCTGACCTGGGGATGAAAGGGGAGAAAGCAATCATTTGTTACTTTTTTTAGATTATCCAGAGTGTGGAAAGAGGCCATTCAGCCCAACAGGTCCACACTGACCCTCTGAGTAACCCACCCAGACCCATTTCCCTCTGACTAATGCACCTAACATTATGGGCAATTTAGTGTGGCCAATTCACATCTTTGGATTGTGGGAGGAAACCGGAGCACCCGGAAGAAACCCAAGCAGGCAGGGGAGAACGTGCAAATTCCACACAGATAGTCACCTGAGGCAGGAATCGAACTTGGATCCCTAGCACTGTGAGGCTAACCACTGAGCCACCGTGCCGCCCCCAGTTTTGAGACAATAATTGGTTCACATTGAGCATTTAATCTTTACTTGAACCAAATCTCTGCAGAAATACCCGAGCAGGTGAGTCATGTGTTGATGACCCTGAGATAATTTGAGAAATAAGTGTTTCAGTCTCCCTGGGATAGAAATTTGGTCTTTTCTCACAAGGATGAAATTATCGAGAGAACCTGCAGACATCAACAGAGAGGGTAGCACTTGATCAACACTAGACCAGAGTCCATTGAAATGACAGAGATTGCAGCAGCAGGAGTTACCATGAGGGAGCAGAATTGGCAGACAAGGATGTGACAAGAAAAGATTTACAAGGATGTTGCCAGAGTTGGAGGATTTGAGGTATAGGGAGAGGTTGAATAAGCTCGGGCTGTTTTCCCTGGAGCGTCAGAGGCTGAGGGTGACCTTATAGAGATTTATAAAATCATGACGTGGATGGATAGGAAATATAGATAACGTCTTTTCCCTGGGGTGGGGGATTCCAGAACTAGGAGAGCACAGGTTTAGGTGAGAGAGGAAAGATATAAAAGAAAGCTAAGGGGCAACGTTTTCATGGAGAGGGTGGTACGTGTATGGAATGAGCAGCCAGAGGAAGTGGTGGAGGCTGGTATAATTGCAACATTTAAAAGGCATCTGGATGGGTATATGGAGAGGAAGGGTTTGGAGGGATATGGGCTAGATGCTGGCAGGTGGGACTAGATTTGGTTGGGATATCTGGTCGGCATGGACAAATTGGACTGAAGGGTCTGTTTCCATGCTGTACATCTCTATGACTCTATGACATGCTGCTGCTGACTGCTGTGCACAGAAGGTTAGAGCTGCTGCGTATGTGCAGCTCCAAGGGAATGTTAACCAATCCTCTCACTTACTGACCTGAGCTCGGAAAATGTCATTGAGTGAAAGGCTCTCTCTAGAAATAGTGTGAGGAACAACCTTATTCTAGTAGGCAGAGATTATCTGAAACAAAAAGAAATTGGTCGAGAAACTTAGCAAGTGTGGCAGCATCTTTGGAGAAAAAGCAAAGTTAACATTTCAAGTCCAGTGATCTTTCTTCAGAACTCACAGCAGCAGGGGAGGAGGGGGAAGAGTAAGCGGATAGGTGAGCCCCAGGTCTGCCTGTCTCTTTATGGGTATATGGAACATTCCTTGTTCCAGTTTTACTTGGGTCACTTCCCACAACTCTTTCTCAGGTATATCAGTGACATCATTGGTGCTGCATCTTTGTCTTATTTAGAGTTGAAAAGGTTTATCAATTTCACTTCCAATTTCTACCCTGCTCTCGCCTTCACCTTTGTCCATCTCTGGCTCTTCCCTTCTCTTTCCAACATCTCTGTTTCCATTTCTGAAGATAAGCTGGCAACCAATACCCACTAAAAACCATATGATTCCCACAGTTACCTGGAGGTTACATCCTCACACCTGACCTCCTGTAAGGACTCCAACACATTCTCCCAGTTTCTCTATTTCCATTGCAAACATTATGATTACGACACTTTCTGCAGGGGAGGGCCTCAGAAATTCCCACCCTTTTCCTCACCCAAGGACTCCCCACTCCTGTGGTTATCAGGGCCCTTAGCTGTGTCCGACCCATTTCCCTCCCTTCTGCCCTCAGCTCTTCCCTCCCACAACACTGATAGGGTCGCCCTGGTCCTCAGCACCCCACCTGCACCCATACACAAAGGATCATAAGGTGCCACTTCCATCACCTCCAGCTGGATGTCACCACCTCCCTCCCCTTGTCAGTATTTTTCAGGAACCATTCCGTCCCGAACACCCAGGTCAACTGCTCCTCCACTCCCAACTCCTCCCCATACCCCCACAGCACTTTCCCATACAATCACAGAAGGTGTAACACTTGCCCGTTTATCTCCTCCCTCCTCACTATTCAAGGCCCCAGTCACACTTACAGGTAAAGCAGCAACTCATCTGCACTTCACTCAATCTAGTCCACTGTATTCACTGCTCACAATGTAGTCCCCACCACATATGGGAGACAAAACACAGATTGGATGACCACTTTGCAGATCACCTCCATTCTGTCTGTAAAAATCATCCTAAGCTTCCAGTTGCCTGCCACTGCATGTGCTCCTTGGTGAATATTTCTGACTTGGAACTGCTGCAGTGTTCCAATGAGGATCAGCGCAAGCAGGAAGAACAGTATTTCATCTTCCATTTGGGGAATATGCAGCCTTCAGGACTCAATACCAAATTCAATAATTTTAGAGCCTGAATACCATGTCCTTTACCCAAACCCACACCTTCGACTCTTTCATGCTGCTTTCAACTCAGCCAACTCACTTTCACCTACTCATGGTCCCCATTATAAGCTTTTTTCCTTCCTTAGCTTAGTACCAACTATGTGTTTGTCTGCCTAACTTTCTTTCTGTCTCTCTGGACTCTGTCTCCAACTATCTCTGCTCTCCTCCCATCCCGCCCACCCCCATCATCAGTATACATACCACCTTTAC
Organism: Chiloscyllium plagiosum; assembly: GCF_004010195.1. Lineage (NCBI taxonomy): Eukaryota > Metazoa > Chordata > Chondrichthyes > Orectolobiformes > Hemiscylliidae > Chiloscyllium > Chiloscyllium plagiosum. Next base: position 32,198,564 of record NC_057725.1, read on the forward strand.
CTAGCTACTATCAGTTTTGAAGAAGAGTCATTGGACTTAAAATGTTAACTCTTGCTTTCTCTCCACATGCTCCCAGACCTGTTGACCTCTCCAGCAATTTCTGTTTTTGTTCCAGAACTTTACCTTTGGCAGCTCTTTGTTTATTTTGCACATTATCTGACTCTGACTATAATAGCTGTTTCTGAGCTTCATACAATTCAAGTATTTGATTTAGAAATACCTCTGAAGCTGTTTAATTTTGTTTCATATTTTGCCTGCATCACAGCAAAACTACTGAGCAATTAATAAGCCATTTAATTTGATAAACATATATTACTGGATTAACAAGCACTAATAAGAAGAAATAACATAAAGAGCTTTGTGAAAAATTATCTTGGCCCATAAAACCAGGAAGCAGAATCAGTTTGGGTGGATATTAAGATTAGCAAGAGTTAGAAAATGCTGACAGTCGTTTATAGGTCCTTTGACAGTAGATATACACTGAACAAAGAATTAAGCAAGAAACTATTGGCACTTAAAATAAGGGCAATGTAATAGCTGTGGAGCTGGAAGAGCACTGCAGGTCAGACAGCATCCGAGGAGCAGGAAAGTCAACATTTTGGCCGAAACTCTTCATCAGGACTGGTTTGTGTCTGGAGGTTACGGGAGAGTTTGGCGTACTTATGTTCCTTGATGTCTGATAGAATGGAGGAAAGTCATTTGTTGAGGGTTGGATCCTTCTGAGAATAAAGAAAAGTGGACATCCTCTGCAGGTCTGGGAGAGAGAGGCCCTGAATTGGAGCAAAGCTGACTGCAGGGAGCAAATGTGTCACTGCATGGCATAGTGTGTGGAGCTGAGAATCCACAGGGAGGATTGTTTCTGGAGGTACTGTAAATAGCGGATGTCACGGTTGGGTCCAAATTGTGAAGGTCTGAAGGTTATTTGGAGTCTGTGGGGGATAGGTCAGCTGCGTAGACAAACACTGAGGAAGGAGGCATGGCTGTAGTAGTGAGATTGCTTCAGAGAGTGGTTGAAGAGCTTCAGGGCAAAGGAATTAACCTGGGGGATCACAGTGGGAGACAGACTCACTGAGCTCTCTTCAGAGGGAGGAGAACATTTCTTCAAGGTAGGCATCCTTAGAAGAAACTTCGCAGTGTTGATTTCCAGTGACTAGGAGACAGTAAGGACTGCAGGTGCTGGAAGTCAGTCAATAGATGTGAAGCTGGAAGAGCACAGCAGGTCAGACAGCATCCGAGGAGCAGAAAAGTCAACCCTGACGAAGGGTTACGGCCCAAAACGTTGACCTTCCTGCTCCTTGGATACTGTATGACCTGCTATGCTCTGTTCCAGCTTCCCATCTATTGACTCGGACTTCCAGCATCTGCAGCCCTTACTGTCTCTTGTAATAGTTGTAGAGTATATTTATCATCATACAGACTGGCCCAATCAAACTTGCAAAAGTTGTTTGCAAGATGAGTTTATAGGATCTATTCATGACAGTTTTCTGCATCAATATTTTGTGGAACCAAATAGTGGTAAAGCTAATTTTAGATCTAGCATTGTGCAATGAAGCAGAGTTAATTACAAATATCATAGTAAAAGATCAAATGGGAAATAGTGATCATAACATAATTGAATTTCGCATAAATATACATCAGTTACAAAAAAAATTAAATCAAAACCTTGTTTTCACTGGGAGATGCTTTTGCAGCCTCAGTCCTGAGCCCTTTGTGCTGCAATATTAAAGACTGTTTTAAACAAACTCTATAGATTGCTTATCATACACATAACCCTACTATTAACCCACTGGCTAACATTCAGCTGTCAATAGACACTGAACGCTTAACTACTAGAATGGGGACCAGAGATTTATATTCCTGCTTTTGGAACTTAGTAACAGAAAGGTCCATTCAGCCCTTTGAGTCAACTCTGACATTCAACTCATGGCTGATCAGTATCAGAAATCCATCTACTTGCATTGGTTCTGTAATCCTCCATACCTCACCTAAAAAAATCTATCAATCACAACCTTGACATTTTCAATTGGTCCCCAGCTTAAAAAGCTTTTAGGAATTGAGTTTCCATGTTTCCAACAGCCTGTGTGCAAAATGACGCACCCTCTACATCAGAGGGGAAAGGAAGATGGTTCTCTGGATAACACCACAGGCCAGTCCATTTCTCATTGATACAGTTCTCATATTAACCCACATCAATTATCTGTTACTGAGTAACACTACTGGTTGCTTGGTGGTGGTCAGTTATGAGATTCCTAATGATGCCAGGGTTTGGGCATGAAAGATACCTAAAATCAGGGATTCCGCTGGGTGTACTGATCCCTGCACCCGACATCACCACAATCCTATGGCACTCCCTGTTCCGAATGAGCCTGGCGATGTCCTCCAGTGACTGCACTCTCTCACCACTTCCTTTCCCACTGAAGATGTATCGGACAAAAGATGAAGTTGGTGAACGATTCGCACAGAGGGTTCTGTAACAAAAGATAAAATACCCACATTCTATTCTGGACGATTTTAAATCTGAGTTCTACATTTGCCCTCACCTTCTGTAGGTTTCTGTGTATTCCCAGACAGCACAGCACCAAATACCAAAACCAATCAAAGTCTGGAAGTCTGAATCAGGTTAGAATAGTCAATTAAATATCAAATCAACTTCATCCTGCTTCAACATTTCCATGTTGTTGACATGCTGAGCCTCTCCGTGAGGTACAGGTAGAATTAAACTTCTGAAGGAGCGAGACAGTTTAGATACCATCTCCCTGATTTCTGTACTTAGTGCTTGTGATTTTGCTGTTAACTATTGTAAATATCATCATTATTTTAATCAAAATATTTGATCTATCGATTTCAGACAGTGTAAATACAGCTCACATATGCATGCTTCATACCTTGAAGCCTTGCTGTGTGCCTGCCTGCAGATATTGAGCCCAGCCAGGATTCCAGTTTGGAAATTTCTAATGCAGCTTTGATTAAACCATAACCATCGAGTAGCAAAGAAACTGGGCTGAGTCCAGGTGAGTCTCTGATACAATGCAAAACTCATGTTGCCAGCTGAAATAAAGACATAAAACAATTGAATTCTCATATATCACATGTGACTCAATAGATGATGTTTTTGCTTCTGAATCAGAGGTCATGGAGTCAAGCACTACTCCAAAGACTAAAGTACAAGGTGATACAATGCAGCAATGAGGCAGCACTACACTGTAGGGGGAGTAGTACTGAGGGAGTGCTGTACAGCAAAGGAGTAGTATTGAGGGAACACTGCACTGTGGGAGAAGCAGTATGAAGGGACAGCAGCAGTGTAGGAGGAGCAATACAATGGGATCATTGTATTATTAGAGTAGCAGTGCTGAGAAAGCTCTGTACGGCGGGAAAAGCAGTATTGAGAGAACATTGCACTGTGGGTGGAGCATTCTTCAGGGAGGACTGTATTGTGGGAGGAGCAGTATTGAGGGAGTGCTGTATTGTAGTAGAGGTAGGACTGAGGGAGCACTGTACTTTGGGTGGAGCAGTTCTGAGGGAGCATTGACTGTGGGATGAGCAGGACTGAGGGAGAGCAGCATTGTAAAAGTAGTAGTACAGAGGGACTGTTGCATTGTCGGAGAGGCAGTACTGAGGGAGCACTGCACTGTAGGGGGAGCAGTACTAAAGGAGCACTGTACTGTGGAAGGAGCGGGGTCCAGCAAAATTTATATAGGTGAACAGAGCTTGTGTGGGTATATAATGTTTGGGGTGGGTACATGCAAGGGGCATAGAGCTTATTGGGGATAAATACAAGGAGTACAGTCATCAAGCATACATTCTAGATGTGCAAAACACAGTGCTAGTATTTAGTGATTAGTTTAGATTTATAGCAGGTGTACCGTGCTCAGGGTGAACATATGCTGAGTTGATAGTGCTCATTATACTTATATACTGATGTGGGGTACTTGGTGTGGGTATATAGCAGGTATACACCATTCATTATGGATATATATCAAGCATGGATATATCCAATGTACAGGATTTATCAGACACATAGAATGTGCTGTGGGTGTATGCTGAGTATGCAGAGCTTTGTGTGGATAAATACATGATAAACAGACTTGGTGTGGATAAATCCAGGGCAAACATACAAACGCATGAAATCGCACAAGTGGGTCATTTACACTTTAGCCTTTTTTGCCAATCAATATGATTAAGTCTGATTGGTTTGTGTTTTGAACTCCACAATAACATCTATCCCTGAAAACCCAATTGTCTTGCCTAACAACAATCTATCTACTTCTGCCTTAAAAATGTATCAATAACCCTGTTCCAATATCTTCTCAGGCAGACAATTCTAAAATCATTCAACCTTCTGACAGAAAACATATCTCATCTATATCGAAAAAGGCACTGACTAATTTGAAAACAGAGATCCCTATTTCTGGACCAACCCTCAAAATGAAGCATCCGTTCCATGTCCGTCTTGTTAAGACCATTCAGCATCTTCCACACTTCAATCAAGGCACCCCTCACCTTTCTAAGTGGAAACATGGCCAGCCTGTCTAACATATCCTCAAAAGACATTCGGTCTGATGATCCGACCAGTCATAGAGATGTACAGCATGAAAACAAATCCTTCAGTCCAATACGTCTGCAATGACCAGATATCTTAACATAATCTAGTCCCATTTGTGAGCATTTGTCCCATATCCCTCTACACCCTTCCTATTCATATACCCATCCAGATGCCTTTTAAATGTAATTCTACCAAGACTCCACCACTTCCTCTGGCAGCTCATTCCACACATGCACCACCCACTGCACGAAATCGTTGCCCCTTAAATCTTTAACCTCACCTTAAACTTATGCCTTGTAGTTTCATACTCCTGAAACCCGGTATTAATGAATATAGTGAGCTGGTAGTGAGTTAATAAAGATAGCCTATAATACAATGTCTCATACCACCACACCTCCAATTTTGGTGTCATCTGCAATCTTACTCACTATACCTCTTATGTTCACATCCAAATCATTTAAACAAATGACAAAAAGCAGTAGACCCAGTACCGATCCTTGTGGCACACCGCTGGTCACAGGCCTCCAGTCTGAAAGGCAACCCTCCACCACCACCCTCTGTCTTTTATCTTCAATCCAGTTTTGTATCCAAATGGCTAGTTCTCCTTGTATTCCAGGTGACCTAACCTTGCCAAACAGTCTATCATGAGGAACCTTGTCGAACGCCTTACTGAAGTCCACATAGATCATGTCCCCCACTCTGCCCTCATCAATCCTCTTTGTTACTTCTTCAAACAACTCAATTAAGTTTATGAGACAAGACTGTCCACACACAAAGCCATGTTAACTATCCCTATTCAGTTTGTGCCTTTCCAAATCATGCAAGTCCCATCCCTCAAAATTTCCTCCAACAACTTGCCCACCACGGATATTTGGCTCACCTGTCTATAGTTCCCTGGCTTTTCCTCATCACCTTTCTTTAAAAGCCACACCACGTTAGCCAACCTTCAGTCTTCTGGTACATCACCTGTGACTATCGATGATACAAATATCTCAGCAAGGGACCCAGCAATCTCTTCCCTAGCTCCCTGCAGAGTTCTGGGGACAACTGATCAGGTCCCGGGATTTATCCACCTTTATGTGTTTTAAGATGTCCAGCACCATCTCCTCTGTAATAGAACATAGAACAGTACAGCACAGAACAGGCCCTTCAGCCCACGATGTTGTGCCGACCACTGATCCTCATGTATGCACCCTCAAATTT
>NC_057725.1:32206044-32210419 GCF_004010195.1 Chiloscyllium plagiosum
ATGCTCTCCCACCACAAGGTCTGATACCTGCCCCAGCTCATTGCCGAGCACCAAGTCTAGAGTGGCCTCTCCCCTCGTCGGCCTGTCAACGTACTGAGTTAGGAAACCCTCCTGAACACACCTTACAAAAACAGCTCCATTCAAATCTTCTGCTCGAAGGAGGTTCCAATCAGTATTGGGAAAGTTAAAGTCACCCATTACAACAACCCTACTACGTCCAAACTTTTCCAAAATCTGCCAACCTATGCTTTCTTCCATCTCCCTGCTGCTATTGGGGGGCCTGTAGTAAACCCCCAAAGAGGTGACTGCTCCCTTGCTGTTCCTAATTTCCACCCATACTGACTCGGTAGGCAGGTCTTCCTCGACAATGGAAGCTTCTGTAGCTGTGATACCCTCTTTGATTAGGAGTGCTACACCCCCCCTCTTTTTACGCCCTCCCTAATGTGGACATTTTTTCAAGATGCTGTTATTTATTTCCCCATGTTCTTTATCTTCCATATCCTTCTCACAATAAATATACTCATCTTTGATTTTATTTGTTCATGGAATGTGGGCATCGCATTTGTTGTCCATTCCCAATTACACAGAGGGCAGTTGAAAATCAACCAAATTGCCACATGGTGAGATTTGAACTCATGTCCCAGAACATTCATTAACCTGGGTTTCTGGTTTACTAACACAATGACATTACTACTATGCTACTGACTCTTAAAAATGGAATGTTAACTTTTGTTGTAAAGGAACAAGATTAAAGAAATAAGGATATTTTAATATCTTAATATATGATATTTATGAGATAGTAATGTGTGCAGGTATTTTTTATCTAAGAAAGGATATACATATCCCATTGGGAGTGCAATGTAGGTTAACTTGGTTAATTTTTGGCATGAGTGACTCCCCCCTGAGTCCATCAGGCCTACCTTTCCTGAAGTTCAAAAGAATAATCTAATTCAATTCATAAAATTCTGAAAGGGCTTGGCAGGGTAAAAGCTACCTGGAGAATCTAGAACATTTGGTCACAGTCTATGAAAAAGGGACTAATTATGATGGGCTGAGGAGAGATCATTTCACACAGAGGGTTGTGAAGCTTTGGATGCTTCAACATTGCGTATACATTTCAAGACAGAAATTGATAGATTTTTGAATGCTAAGGTAAAAGATTTAAAGGATGTTGCTAGAATTGAAGGGTTTGAGCTATAGGACAAAGCTGAATAGGCTGAAGCTTTTTTCCCCTGGAGTATTGGAGGCTGAGGATAGACCTTATAGAGGTTTACAAAACCTCAGGCGGGGCATAGATAGGATGAATAGCCAAGGTCTTTTTCTAGGCTGGGGAATCCAAAATTAGAGGGCATAGGTTTAAGGTGAGAGGGGAAAGATTTAAAAGGGCCCTGAGGGGCAAATGTTTCATACAGACAGGTGCATGTATGGAATGAATTGCCAGAGGAGATGGTGGAGGCTGGTACAAATTACAACATTTAAAAGACATTTGGATGGGTACATGAATAGGAAGGGTTTAGAGAGAAATGGGCAAAATGGAAGTTGATCAGTTTAGGTATGAACAAGTTGGACCGAAGGGTCTATTTCCATGCTGTACATCTCCTTACCCAGAGTAGGGTCTACTGCAGCAAATGGAATTCCATGTAACACCTCTGCTGGTATTGAAATATTAAGGTCTTATGGTCTGTGATTTAAGGGATATGGGGACAAGGTAGGAAAGTGGAGTTGAGATGGGAATCAGTCACCTACTGAATGGCAGAGCAGTAACTAGGGGACACATGCCCAACTCTCTGCTCCAGTTGTCAATGTAGAAGGTTATTGCTGATATTTACCTCTTCCTATGTGCTGCCTCTGGGTTGTGTCTCGATTCTGATGTGAAGGATGTTCTCTGAGCAAGAGCTGGTCTGGGTCTGATTCCTTCTCTGATGAAATGGCTTCAGATACCGTAACTTTCCATTAAGCAGCCCCGTCAGAAACAAGCCGAGCCAGTCCTAATGATTCCCCAAGCAGCAGGCTTGGCAATGGAGCGGTTGAAGATTAATCTTCCTGGTAGAAAGAGGGAGGGGGGAACAAGAAATGTCTCAGGAACATTCACATAAATTATGACCTTGTTTTCATTTTCTTTGAGCATCTTTGTATTTTGGTTATCAAGCATCAGTGATGGGAATGTGTGCCCCATTTGACTGAATGGGGCAGCTTGGGGGCGGACAGACAGTGTACCCGGTACCGGGGAGGGAGAGGACGGTGTACCCGGTACCGGGGAAGAGAGGGGGGGAGGACGGTGTACCCCCGGTACCGGGTACCCCATCCTCCCCCCGTCCCCGGTATCGGGGGAGGATGGGTGGCTGTTACCGCCGGGATCTATATTGTGGTATTTACGGTACCGGAAGTTGTCGGTGTCGGTTCCGGTTGGAGCCGCGCGGCCTTGAAGCAGGAGGCCGAGCCTGAGAGAGCGGTATCCCCCAACACCGGCACCATGAGGGATGTGAGCGGCTTCCTCCAACAGCAGCAGAGCGAGGCCGGAGAGCTGGGCCCCGACTGGCAGCAAATGGAGGAACTTTACAACAAAAAGTCAGAACCTGCGGCTGCGCCTCTGTCCCTCCCTCCCCGTTAACACTCACCCCCGCCCCGTCCCCGGTCCCGCTGAGTCACCGCCCAGGCCCTTCTCTCCAATCCACGGCCTGAGTGTCGGTGTCTGTCTCAGGCCCTGCCGGCCGCGATATTGTTCTCTACTGGGGGTTCCCGGTAAAGGGGGCTATCTCTGGGCTTGGGATAAGCGGGAGGTGGGGTGTTCCCCGGGTGAGGGTGAGCAACTCCCCGTGTGCGGGTCTCAGGTGCTCCCCGGGTGAGGGTGAGGAGCTCCCCGGCTGAGGTGCTCCCCGGGTGCGGGTCTCAGGTGCTCCCCGGGTGCGGGTCTCAGGTGCTGCCCGGGTGAGGGTGAGGAGCTCCCCGGGTGAGGGTGAGGTGCTCCCCGGGTGAGGGTGAGCAGCTCCCCGGGTGCGGGTCTCAGGTGCTCCCCGGGTGAGGGTGAGGAGCTCCCCGGGTGAGGGTGAGGAGCTCCCCGGGTGCGGGTCTCAGGTGCTCCCCGGGTGCGGGTGTGAGGGTGAGGAGCTCCGTGTGAGGATGGGGCTCAGTAATTCTCAACGATGTCGGTTGATGCTGACTGCTTCTGATGCTTCCCCTTTGTAACCCTGAATTGTTTTAAATGCAGACTATGGCACCAATTGACTGTTCAACTGCAGAACTTTGTCCAAAATCCCTGCTTTGCGACAGGTGATGGTCTGATCAAGGTAGGTGATTTAACCTTCATATGCCTTTCAACATATTCATTTTTGGGGCTTGTTTTGCATCAAATAATAAAACTTTTTTGTTTGCAGCTGTATGAGAATTTTATTAGTGAATTTGAACACAGGTAAGAAGTACATTTTTAAAATTGCATCTATAACCTAAAAATGTATTGTATCAAAAATTAACACTGTGGAAGATGCTATTCAGGCCATCCTTTCTATTAAACTTAACCTAGGGTAATTCTGTACTCATCTCCAGATCTCTGTAAAGCAAGCTTGTCTGATTTTTTTTTTCTTGCAATTGTTAACTGTCCCCACTTCCACTATGTTAGGGGACAATGAATCCCAAACCTTTTTTAAACACTTGCTGTGCTTTTCTTGGAAGAATCATACTCCTGCTTCACTTGTTCCTGAAAGCTGTAAATCTGTGCTGCATTGTTGATATGACAGCTAATAGGAAGAGGTTTCCACTGTCTATTTTACCTAAGATTGTGCAACATAATAGATCTCTATTAAATCTACCCCCCATTTACTTTGTTCTAAAGAGAAAAAAAGAACAGTTCCTTATTTCTGGGCAAATTTTAGTAAATTACTTCTGCAGTCTTTCAGTGCCTCCTTTAATTCCTAAACTCTGGTGACCAGGATTGAATGCAATACTATAGTTGTGACCTAAAAAGTTCTATAAAGATTCAGCATAAATTATTATTGCTTTGGAATTTAATACCTCCTATGGGATTTCAGATTGCTTATGCCTTGCAAATAACTTTCCCAAATGCCTTGCTGCCTTAAATGATCAATATGCTTGAATCCCCAAGTCCACCTGTATCTAAGCATTCCAGAATTTTTCTATAAAGTCTGCATCGCTACTACCTATCTCTTATGCTAAAAGCATCACTTTTTTTCTGCATTAATTATGCTGCTGATTCTAATTGTTTGGCAAAGTTCTGTTGTAGTTGAAAATGTGTTGCTGGAAAAGCGCAGCAGGCCAGGCAGCATCCAAGGAACAGGAGAATCGACGTTTCGGGCATAAGCCCTTCTTCAGGAATGAGGAAAGTGTGCCCAGCAGGGGTGTTGGAAATGCGATGAGGAGG
>NC_057725.1:32210484-32238179 GCF_004010195.1 Chiloscyllium plagiosum
TCTTCTTCCTGACCTCTCCGCCCCCACCCCACTCCGGCCTATCACCCTCACCTTGACCTCCTTCCACCTATCGCATTTCCAACGCCCCTCCCTAAGTCCCTCCTTCCTACCTTTTATCTTAGCCTGCTGGGCACACTTTCCTCATTCCTGAAGAAGGGCTTATGCCCGAAACGTCGATTCTCCTGTTCCTTGGATGCTGCCTGGCCTGCTGCGCTTTTCCAGCAACACATTTTCAGCTCTGATCTCCAGCATCTGCAGTCCTCACTTTCTCCTCAAAGTTCTGTTGTAGGTAATATGTTCATCCTCACTTTACCAAAACTCAGTTTGTTATCATTTGGCAAATTGTGAAATTTTACTCCAATTTAAGTGTCTCATATTTATTGGAAAAAAGTGGTCCCATGACTGATTCCAGGGGTAACCACTCTTCTCTGCCAATCTGGAAAAACAATTGACTTGCTGTTTTCTATCCTTAAGCCAAATTTTGGTCCCTGGTCCTTCTAGTAAGCGATTACATCTTTTAAAAGAAGACTTGATGAGTTTCTGTAGTACATTTTATATCTGGTATGCACTGCTGTTACTGTGTCAGTTCTGGAGGGAATGAATATTTGAGGTTTTGACTGGATATCGGGCAAGTAGGAAGTTGAGTTGCACTCCTGATTTGTGCCTTGTATTATGGTGGACAGCCTTTGGCAAGTCAATAGTTGTTACTTGCAGACTTTCCAGCCATTTGTAGACAGTATATTCATTGGTGTTGTTCGGTTTCTGGTCAGTGAAAACTCCCAGCATGTTGATGTTGACATAATGTGATTCAGTAATAATTATAATTGAGTGTCACAAGGAATTGGTTGGATTCTCTCTTGGCATTGATAATTATTTGGTACTTGGCACTTGTCAGTCCAAGTTTGAATGTTATCCATGCTTCATTCATATGGTCAAGGACTACATATTTAAATATCCATGGAGGCACCAATTGTTTTGCAATGATCAGCCAAAAATCCTTACATCCGATGTTATGATGAAGTGAAGGTCATTGATGAAGTAACTGAAGATGATTGGACGAAAGACTGAGGAACTCCTACAGTGATGTCCTGTAATTGAGATAATTGACTCCCCAACAATCACAACCATCTTCCTCTGTGATAAATATAATTGTGACTAAGGAAGAATTTTCCTTGGATTCAATTGTAAAATTTTGCTAGTGCTTCTTGATGTCACACCAGGTCAAATGATGCCTTGATGTCTTGGGCAGTTATTCACTTCACCTCTGGAATGCAGCTCATTTGTTCACTTTTGGGGTCAAGATTATAATGAGGTGAGTTGACTGGCCAGCATTGTTGAAATCGGTACTAAGTATCAGTGAGTGGGTTATTGCTGCTTAGATATTTTCTAACTTCCTGAGCTATTTTTAACACCCCTCGAATGAATGGGACTTGAACCTGGGCCTCCTCAGTAGGGACACTACCACTACCCCACAAGAACCCCTGGTTCTAAATGTGAGGTGTTGCATTTTGATAAGGCAAATCAGGACAGGAATTATATATTTAATGGTAGAGTTCTTGGGAGTGTTGCCAAACAGTGACTTTGGGGTGCAGGTTCATAGTTCCTTGAAGGTGGAGTCACAGGTTGATGGGGTAGTGAAGAAGGCATTGGTCAATCCAGTGAGTATAGAAGTTGGGCGATAATATTGCAGCTGTTTAGAGTATTGGTTAGGCCACTTTTGGAATACTGCATTCAGTTTAGGTCTCCTTGCTGTTGGAAAGGTGTTGTTAAACTCGAAAGGGTGCAGAAAGGATTTACAAGATATTGCCAGGGTTAGAGGGTTTGAGCTATAGGAAGAGACTGGGGCAATTTTCCCTGGAGTATCAGTGGCTGAGGCATGACTTTAAAGGTTTATAAAATCATAAGGGGTATGGATAGGATGAATAGATCTCTTTCCCAGGGTAAGGGAATCCATAACTAGAGGACATAAGTTCAAGGTGAAAAGAGAAAGATTTAAAAGAAACCTAAAGTGCAACATTTTCACTCAGAGGGTGGTGCCTGTATGGAATGAGCTGCCAGAAGAAGTGGTGGAAGCTGCTACAATTAAAACATTTAAAAGGTGTCTGGATGGGTATGTGAATAGGAAGGGTTCAGAGGGATCTAGATCAAATGCTGGTAAATGGGACTAGATTAATTTAGGATATCTGGTCAGCATGGATAAGTTGGATTGAAGGATCTGTTTCTGTGCTGTATGACTATAATGTGCTGGGCTTCTCAATCCTTGACTCCATAAATATATCCTGTTTTTTCTTGTTATTTGCTGAATTGTTCACCACTTTAGCTGTGATGTAGTGGGAATGCAGAGCCTTGATCTCTTCTATTGTTGTGGGGATTGCTAGCTCAATTCTTTCTGCTATTTAACATGCATGTAATCCTGTAATGTAACTTCAGATCGGTACTCTTTGGTATGGTTGCACCTGCTCCTGCACTTCCCATTGCACCAGAATTGAACCCCCAACGTACAGTCAAACAACTCAACAACAGACCCTTCAATCCATGCTGAACATGATCCACAACCAAAAGGAGTAGAACAAATGCTGGGTCACGAGTTTCCAATTGTCTGGATGCAGTTCTGCTACTGATGACCTATAGTAATTTCTGGATAACAATTCTGAAATCTAATTCTGAATCTGTCCCTTCTTAGGACAGTGGTGGTGCCACAAGCATGATGGAGGGCTTACTCAGCATGAAGATAAACTTTGTCTTAACAATTCATAGCTCCTTGAAAGTGGAGTCGCAGTGAAGAAGGCGTTTGGTATGCTTTCCCTTATTGGTCAGAATATTGAGTGCAGGAGTTGGGAGGTCATGTTACAGCGGTACAGGACTTTGGTTAGGCCATTGTTGGAATATTGCGTGCAATTATGGTCTCCTTCCTATCAGAAAGTTGTTGTGAAACTTGAAAGGGTTCAGAAAAGATTTACAAGGATGTTGCCAGGGTTGGAGGACCTGAGCTACAGGGAGAGTGAACAGGCTGGGGTTGTTTTCCATGGAACGTCGGAGGCTGAGGGGTGACCTTATAGAGGTTTACAAAATTATGAGGGGCATGGATAGGATAAATAGACAGTCTTTTCCCTGGGGTCGGGGAGTCCAGAACTAGAGGGCATAGGTTTAGGGTGAGAGGGGAAAGATATAAAAGAGACCTAAGGGGCAACTTTTTCACGCAGAGGGTGGTACGTGTATGGAATGAGCTGCCAGAGGAAGTGGTGGAGGCTGGTACAATTGCAACATTTAAGAGGAATTTGGATGGGTATATGAATAGGAAGGGTTTGGCGGGATATGGGCTGGGTGCTGGCAGGTGGGACTAGATTGGGTTGGGGTATCTGGTCGGCATGGACGGGTTGGACCGAAGGGTCCGTTTCCATGCTGTACATCTCTGACTCGATAATAGATGTGTAATGGTCATTTGTGCCAATGCTGCTGTGGATTGCATGCATTTGAGACACATGGATTGATGACAAAGTCAAACCAGATTTTCCCTATATTGGATCCCCTCATCATCTGCTGGACCAGTCTGGCAACTATGTCCTGTAGCACTTAACCAGTACAATCACTAGTGGTGCCACTGAGCAACTGTTGGTGATGGGTAGTGTAGTTCCAGATTACTTCCTGTGCCCTTCCTACCATCAGTACTAATTCTAAGTTATGATCGATGTGGAGGGTTATTGATTCATCAGTTGAGGAAAGGCAGTTGGCAGTAATCAGGAGGTTTTCTTGCCTATGTTTTGTTTGCTACAGTGACAGCTTATGGGGTCTTGGGTCAATATTGCAACATTCCCAGGTAATTCCCATCTGACTATATTCAATTATCTTGCCACATCTAATGAGTCTGGGAGAAAGTGAGGACTGCAGATGCTGGGATCGAGAATGGGGTGCTGGAAAAGCACAGCAGGTCAAGCAGTATCCGAGGAACAGGAGAGTCAACATTTTGGACAGAAGAGTGTCTGCCCAAAACATTGATTCTCCTGCTTCTGATGCTGCCTGACCTGTGTTTTTCCAGCGCCCCACTCTTGATATCTAATGAGTCAGTCTGCTGGCACACCCAGGAATGGTGTGGAGGAATCTGGGTTATGATCAGGTGAGTATTACCATATCAAGTTGTTGCTTGATTAGTCTGTGGGACATTTTAATACAAGTCTTCTGTTATGAATGAGGACATTGCATGATTGACTGGGTTGAGTGAGCTTTGTCATTTCCATTACCAGGTTGTCTATCCAGTTGTATTCCTTTCCATTTTTCTCTAGTAATTTGATACTGTAGAATGGCTTGCTTGACTTAAGACTGATGCATCAGTGGTTTAGGAGTCATGTAGGTCTGATTGGATAAGGGTGGCAGATGTCCTTCCCAAAAGGATGTTGAATCAGATGGGCTTTTACAATAATCTAAAAGATTCATGACCACCTTTCTGGTTTTTTTTAAAACGAGCTTGTCCTTAATTTAATTAATTAATTATTTGATTGAATTTAAATTCCACTGGCTGTCTTGGGCATTTTACAGGAGTATGTTTCCATTGTATTAGTCAGGCCCTCAGGAACATACATCTAATGAGTTGACCCTAGCCCTCCTATTCACTGATCCTCAGGTCTATTAAGTAGGTTTCATGGTATTTTTGACACGTTTTGATATCCATATTGACAGTATTCATTTTATTCCATTCAACCTCCTGTTGGTTCTTAAGAAAGTTCAGCTTGATCAATGAAGATTTACCTTTCACAAATTCGTTGGCTCTCCTTAATTAACTCAAACCTCTCTTGTTTACCCTGATTATTGATTCTAACTTTGTGTCCCCTGATATTAAATAGACCAACCTGTAGGTGCACACTGATAGCAATGTTTAAATATTCTGCATTGTCACACTCCAGACCGCAGGCACCTCCCTTTCCAGTCTAGGAAAGATTGGAATATCATGGGAAGCCCTTCCTCTATCTCTGCATCTAATTCCTTTTATTAGCCATTACGCAAGGCATTTGGACTAAGCAACATTTTCTCTTAAGCTTAGTCAACCTTTCAAGTATATCCTGCCTTTTCAACAAATTGCACTTATGTTGCATTTTTAATGTAATGAAACATGCCACAGTACTTTACAGGAACATTATAAAACCAGGTATGGAAAAGAGCCATAGAAGGAGCAAAAGCTCTGGTGACCAAAATCTTGGTCAATGAGTGTGTTTTTAAGGTGCACCTGAAAGGAGGAATATTAAGAGGTAAGGCAGAAAGGTGTCACGTGGCATTCCAGGTCTTGGTTCCTAGGCATTGCCACAAATGGTGGCAAAATCAAGATTGGAGGGCAGTGAGGCTGGAAGAGATTAGAGTTGGGAAGGCAGAGTCAATAGCAAGAGTGGGGAAAAAATATGTTCCTTGCTTAGTTGCAATAATAGATCAGCAAGATCAGGCTGTTCAATGGAAAGCTGGACTTGCTATGAGTTAAGACATGACATCAGGTTTACAGAGTGTAGACTGGGAGACCAGCTGAAAATGTGTTGCTGGAAAAGCGCAGCAGGTCAGGCAGTATCCAAGGAGCAGGAGAATCGACGTTTTGGGCATGAGCCCTGAATTCCTGAAGAAGGGCTCATGCCCAAACTGTCGATTCTCCTGCTCCTTGGATGCTGCCTGACTTGCTGCGCTTTTCCAGCAACACATTTTCAGATCTGATCTCCAGCATCTGCAGTCCTCACTTTCTCCTGGGAGACCAGCTGGAATTGCACTGGAACCTGGGTCTGGCGGCAGTGAAAGCATGACTTAGTTCATCTCCTGTTGAAACCGCTGTGACAGGCCAGGACAGGTGTTGTTCATAGTATCACTAAGAGGACCTGTGTAATATAAAATTTGTAGCTCCTCTTGGGATCAAATATGACAATGTTGCGAACAGACTGGTGTAATGGTTGTTGCCAGGGACAGGAATGGAGTTGGTATCTAGGGAATGGAGATCAGACTTGGGACTGAAAGCTTTGGCTTTGAATGTTTCCATATTTATTGGAGGAAATGTTTGCTCATCCAGTACAGAATTCCAGATAGGAAGTCTGATTTAATTTGGTAATAATGTAGCAGTTAAGAGAGATGATGGGAAAAGTAGAGCTGGGTGTCAAAATTATACTGATGAAAATTTACACTGCTGTCAGATAATGTTGCTGAGGGGTGACTTATGGTGAGAAACAGGAAAGAGGCACAATGTATTCTTACCAGAGGTAACAGTACAGGAGCAGGAAGAGAAGTTATTGCAAGTAATGCAGTGACTGTGATTAGGTAGGTAAGAATTGATCGAAGTTTGAGCAGTCCTACCCAGCTGAACACTGTGTGTTTGGAGGATTCTGTGGTCAACTATAGTAAAGGCTTCAAATCATTTCAGCAAGGAAAGTTATTGCGTTTGTCAGAATCAAATAAAATGTCATTTGTGACTGAGCTGTTAGTGTCATGGCACTGTAGTTCAGCAAATACAAATATCGAAATGTAAGACTGACGCATTGATTTGGGAGGCAACAACACATTCAAATCTTTTAAGGAGAAAAGGAATTGGAGGCGGCACGATCAGTTGTTGTAAAAATGAAGAACAAAGAACTATTTAAAGTAAACTTCTAAATCGGAAGAGAGCTAACTCTAATGGAAGTGAAAGGCAGTAGTAAACCATCATTGAAATTGCTTTACCATGAACTGCTTTTTTTGTTAAGCATCAATGAGCCAAGTATGGGCAGAGCTCATGAACAAATGAAAGCGTTTCAGTTAAACAAGTGTGGATTTAGTTTATGAAAGGGAACCAAAGATTGGGGAAAGCTGTAACAAAAAATTGGGTGTTCATTGAATGTTGCTTCTGGTAAGGGCAACAAAGTTGAAGACAGGATGAAAATCTGACTTCGTAACTACTTTTTGCAAAACCTTCAAAATTCTAGGATGCAACCCATCAAGACTTAGCAGCCTTTAGACCCTTTAGTATTGTTTCTCCAGTAACAGTTATAGTCTTTACCCATTAACCTCTAAGCCGTTAATTAATTTTGTTTTGAAGATTACGTGCATTCAAGGAAAGCCATTAAGTTTGCCCTTTTTTACCTTTTGTTCCTACTGTGTCCCTACTGGCTGCTGTTTGTTTATTTGTGCTTGTATACTCTGTCCCTTCCTTTCCCACTCTGGGTATCATTGTCAAACTCATTGCCCAGCAATGCTGCCCATGTCCTTGGCTTTGCAAGCCTGCGCGTCGCTCTTCTCCCACCCTCCTCACCATCACCACCACATGTACCTACTGTAATTATGCTTAAAGCTCTCTTTACAGCCCTAGTTATTTAGTGTACCATGAAACCAGTCTCAGCATGGTTTGAGTGAAGTCTGTTGAACCGAAAGTTTACCTCTACCCCAGTACTCGTGCCAGTGCCCCGTGAATTGAAACCTTTTCCTCCCACACCTATTTTTGCAGTCATGCAATTGATGCTCCTGACATTATCTTCTTAGAGGTTCAGCATTTCAGTGCAGCTCCTAAATGAACAAAACCTTTCAGTAGAATTTTTTCAGTCTGAATGATGCTAATAGGGCTAACACGAATGGCAACTTCCGCCCTCCCAGCCCACTTGATATTCCTCTCTAGCCCTGACGAGACATCCATAGTCCTGGCATCAGGCATTCTAAACAGCCTATAAGCATCATGTTCATGGCTGTAGAGAACAGTATCGATCTCGCATTATACTGTTGCCCTCTACTACTATATTGTTGTATCCTTCCCTCATTTGAATGGCTGCCATGGTGTTTTTGCAAGGTCATTCAGCCTCCATACATTCCTCATATGCCTCCTCACGGTTTGTAAAATCTCATTACTGTTAGACAGTTGCAGGGACTGAGGCTGTTTGAGAGCTGTCCATTGATCCCAATGTTTGGATGGCCGTAGAATATTTCCAATAGTGTGTCATTCTTGCTTTCAACTCTAAAATGGATTTAGTGCTTTCTAGCTGTACGTTTACTTGAGTCATCAGTAGTGGCACCCACTCCCTCTTTTTCTTTCTCTATCTCTTCTGAGCGCTTTTTAATATGCTCAAAGTGAAATACTGCACATGTCAAAGGTAAGAAATCAAAATGGTGCTCGAAAATGTCAGCAGATCTGGCAACATTTGTGGACTCTGATGTAGAGATTGCCATAGTGAAAGTACCAATTAATGATGCATGACATTTGGCTGTCAGGCTTTGTTTAAATTTTTAGGTAGGTTAACTCTGTTAAGGCCATGAGAAATCAACCAGTAAATGTCTGTCACTTGTTTTAGTTACAGAGTCACAGAGGTGTACAGCACAGAAACAGACCCTTCGGCCCAACTCATCCATGCCTACCAGATATCCCAACCTAATCTAGTCCCATTTGCCAGCACTTGGCTCATATCTCTCTAAATTCTTCCTATTCATATACCATCCAGATGCCTTTTAAATGTTGCAATTGTACAAGCCTCCACCTCTTCCTTTCGCAGCTCATTCCATACATGCACCACCCACTGCTTGAAAACATTGCCCCTTAGGTCCCTTTTATATCTTTCCCCTTCAGTTCTGAACTCCCCCAACCCAGGGAGGAGACTCTGTCTATTTATCCTATCCATGCCCCTCATGATTTTATAAACTTCTGAGGTCACCCCTCAGCCGTGGTGGGTGGCATGGTGGCACAGTGGTTAGCACTGCTGCCTCACAGCGCCAGAGACCCGGGTTCAATTCCCGCCTCAGGCAACTGTCTGTGTGGAGTTTGCACATTCTCCCCGTGTCTGCGTGGGTTTCCTCTGGGTGCTCCGGTTTCCTCCCACAATCCAAAAATGTGCAGGTTAGGTGAATTGGCCACGCTAAATTGCCCATTGTGGTAGATGTAGGGGAATGGGTCTGGGTGGGTTGCTCTTCAGAGAGTTAGTGTGGACTTGTTGGGCTGAAGGGCCTGTTTCCACACTAAGTAATCTAATCTAATCTAATCTAAGCCTTTGCTTCAGGGAAAACAGCCCCAGCCCACTCGGCATCTCCTTATAGCTCAAATCCTCCAACCCTGGCAACGTCCTTGTAAAATTTTTCAGGACCCATTTCAAGTTTCACAACATCCTTCCAATAAGAAAGACACCAGAATTGCACGCAATATTCCAAAAGTGACTGAACCAACGTCCCATACAGCCGCAACTCTGATACTCAATATCTCTGACCAGTAGAGGAAAGCATACTGAACACTGCCTTCACAATCCTATCTACCTGCGACTCTACTTTCAAGGAGCTATGAACTTTGTTCAGCAACACTCCCTAGGAACTTACCATTAAGTGTATATGTCCTGCTAAAACCTGCTTTTCCCAAAATGCAGCACCTCTCATTTATCTGAATTAAACTTCATCTGCCACTTCTCAGCCCATTGGCCCATCTGATCAAGATCCTGTTGTAATCTGAACTAACCTTCTTCTCTGTCCACTACACCTCAAATTTATGTCTCATCTGCAAACTTACTGTACCTCTTATGTTCACATCCATATCATTTATATAAATGACGAAAAGTAGAGAACCCAGCACCGATCCCTGTGGCACTCCACTGGTCACAGGCCTCCAGTCTGAAAAACAACCCTCCACCACTACTCTCTGTCTTCTACCTTTGAGCCAGTTCTGTATCCAAGTGGCTAGTTCTCCCTGTATTCCATGAGATCTAACCTTGTTAACCAGTCTGCCATGGGGAACCTTGTTGAAAGCCTTACTGAAGTCTGTATACATCATGTTTACTGCTCTGTCCTCATCAATCCTCTTTGTTACTTTTTCAAAAAACTTAATCAAGTTTGAGAGTCATGATTTCCCATGCACAAAACCATGTTAACTATCCCTAATCAGTTCTTGCCTTTCCAAATATGTGTAAATCCTGTCCTTCAGGATTCTCTCTAACTTGTCCACCACTGATGTCAGGCTCACTGGTCTATAGTTCCCTGGCTTGTCCTTACCACCTTTATTAAATAATGGTACCACGTTAGCCAACCTCCAGTCTTCTGGCACCTCACCTGTGACTCTCGATGATACAAATATCTCTGCAGGTTGAATAATACATTGCGTTTGTTCTTTCTCTCTTCAAAGAGACTCTCCTATGTGTTAATATATGTAGCTTTCAACAAACGTAAGTATGCCACATTGCAAACTTGACTAAATTGTAAATTGACTCTGAGCATACTTCGTTGCATCCTCCAAATTACCCAACAAATGTTGAGTTGCAGAATTCCATTTAATGTCAAATGATCTTGAGATTTGTAAGAGTCAGGTAGCGTCAATATCTTGTCAAAAACAGCTGAAGCAAAAGTCTATTTGACACAAATGACTGGTTTTTGAGGTGTGCAGCCTGCATACCTGGGATTACATTAGTCCAGAAATTCATATACCCCATTACTCATCTGTGTAATAGGCAGAACGTCGTTTTGGTTTGATGGCAGCATCCTGTTAGTGGCAAGCAACGCTCACGGTTTTACTGCATTTTAACAGTGTGAAAAACTAGTGTTAACTGTTGGACAAACATTTGAGATACTTTGAGGTGTGCAGCCTGCATATCTGGGATTACATTAGTCCAGAAATTCATATACCCCATTACTCATCTGTGTAATAGGCAGAACGTCATTTTGGTTTGATGGCAGCATCCTGTTAGTGGCAAGCAACGCTCACGGTTTTACTGCATTTTAACAGTGTGAAAAACTAGTGTTAACTGTTGGACAAACATTTGAGATACTGTACCCTTCCAGATATCTGAATTAGAAGCCACCCAATTGGCTCGATAATGAGATTGATAATGTGCTTAGAACGCTCAAGAATTTTTTTATCAGGAAATTGCAAACAATAACTTAAATATTTTGAGGTTTCCAGCTGGAATGTCTATTGTTTTAAGGGTAACTTTTTGATTTTGGGGACTGGCAGTGGCAGGGAAGTGGAGTTGTATTGGAAAAGAAGCACGTTTTATTTAAATTCTGTTGCTATTTTAAAGCAAAGCTCTTTAGATTAAACCCTTTTACAACATATTGTTACAGGATTAACCCTCTGTCTCTTGTGGAGATTGTTCTACATGTTGTGCGGCAAATGACAGGTGAGTCTGTTCTCCCCAGCATAGGCTCATGGGAAGGCCATTCAGCTTTCTGAACCTGTTCTATCACTCAGTTAATTATGGCTGATCTGAGCACCAATTCCATCTTTCTCTTGGCTCCATTGATCCTCAGCCTGAATAACTTTTTTGGGGAAAGAGTTCCATATTTCCACCATTCTTTTTGTGACCTCGCCCTGTGATGTCTGACTGTAACTTGAAGATTATGTCCCCTTATTCTGGACACTTTTTAGAAGAAATAGTTGATGCCCTATCAATTTCCCTAATCATCAACTCCATTAGATCATCCCTCAACCTGCTAACATGAAGAAAAAAATAATTAATCCAATCTATTTTTATAACTTAATCCCCATTAGCCCTAGCATCATTGTGCTGCATCCCCTTCAAGGTCAATATTTCCTTTCTGAGATGGAATGGTCCAGGGGTGGTTACCTGACTAGCAACTTCTATGTCCAAATTTTACAATAATAACTTGAATTTACCTTTAATGTAATAGAACGTCCCAAAATGCTTCACATGAGCATTGCAAAGCAAATTTGACAGAACAATATAAGATATAGAGGAAATGACCAAATGTTTTGCTACAGTGGTATATTTCAAGGAGCATCTAAAGCAATGAGAACGAGGGAGAGCTTGGGAACACCCAACTGAAGGCGGTACTGTAAATGGTCGAGCAATTAGAACATTATAGCACAGTACAGGCCCTTCGGCCCTCGATGGTTCCACAGGTAGGCGCAACAATCTGAAGCCCATCTAACGTACTCTATTCAATTGCCATCCATGCACCTATCCAATGACCATTTCAATGCCCTTAATGTTGGCAAATTGACTATTGTTGCAGGCAGGATGTTCCATGTCCCTGCTGCTCGTGAGTAAAGAAACCACCTCTGATATCTGTCCAATATCTATCACCCTTCAATTTAAAGCTGTGTCCTCTCATGCTAGTCATCGCCATCTGAGGAAAAAGACTCTCACTATCCAGCCTACCTAACCCTCTGATTATCTTTAATGTCTCAATTAAGTCACCTCTCAACCTTCTTCTCTCTAATGAAAACAGCCTCAAGTTCCTCAGCCTTTTCTCATAAGACCTTCCCTTCAGACCAGGCAACATCCTAATAAATCTCCTCTGGACCCTTTCCAAAGCTTCCACATCCTTTCTAAAATGCATTGACCAGAATTGCACACACTACTCCAAATGTGGCTGCACCAGAGTTTGTATAGCTGCAGTACGATCTCATGGTTCTGAAACTGAATCCCTCTACCAATAAAAGCTAACACCCCGTATGCCGCCTTAATAATCCTATCAACCTCGGTGGCAACTTTCAAGGATCTATGTACCTGGGCGCCGAGATCTGGATGTAGGTTTGTTCGCTGAGCTGAAAGGTTCATTTTCAGATGTTTCGTCACCCTACTAGGTAACGTTCAGTGGGCCTCTGGGCAATTCCTGCTTTCTATTTGTATGTTTGGGTTTCTTTGGGGTGATGATATCATTTCCTGTTCATTTTCTGAAGTGGTGATAGATGGGGTCTAACTCGATGTGTTTGTTGATAGAGTCCCGGTTGGAACGCCATGCTTCGAGGAATTCTCGTGCGTGTCTCTGTTTGACTTGTCCTAGGATGGATATGTTGTCCCAGTCGAAGTGGTGTCCTTCCTTATCTGTTAGGAAGGACACAACTTCGACTGGGTCAACACATCCATCCTAGGACAAGCCAAACAGACATGCACGAGAATTCCTAGGAGCATGGCATTCCAATCGGGACTCTATCAACAAACTCATCAAGTTAGGCCCCACCTACCACCCGCTAAGAAAAAGAACAGGAAATGACATAACCGGAAATGACATCACCACCCCAAAGAAACCTAAACTCACAAATAGAAAGCAGGAATCATCAACAGTGCTTTGCCTGGAGGCCCACTGAAGATGTTACCTAGTAGGGTGATGAAACGTCTCGAAATGAACCTTCCATCACAGCGAGCAAACCTACATCCGGAACCTCAACCTGAGCTACAAATCTTCTCAAAACTCGCCAAGATCTCTCCGCACATCTACACTACCAAGAATCTTACCATTAGCGCAGTACTCTGCATTCCTGTTGCCCCTTCCGAAACGAATCACCTCAGACTTTTCCACATTAAACTCTATTTACCAGCACTGCAGCTTATCTATGTCTCCCTGTAACCTACAACATCCTTCATCACTATCCACAGCTCTACCGACCTTAGTGTCATCCGCAAATTTACTAACCCATCCTTCTATGCCCTCATCCAGGTCATTTATATAAATGACAAACAACAGTGGACCCAAAACAGATCCTTGTGGTACCCCACTAGTAACTGAACTCTGGGGTGAATAATTCCCATCAGCCATCACCCTCTGTCATCTTTCAGTCATCCAATTTCTGATCCAAACTGCTAAATCATCCTTAATCCCATGCCTTCGTATTTTGTGCAATAGCCTACCATGGGGAACGTTATCAAATGCCTTACTGGAATCCATATACACCACATCAACTGTTTTACCTTCACCACCTGTTTGGACACCTTCCCATAGAACTCAATAAGGTTTGTGAGGCACAACCTACCCTTCACAAAATTATGTTGACTATCCCTAATCAAATTATTCATCTCCAGATGATTATAAATCCTATCTCTTATAACCCTTTCCAATACTTTACACACAACCGAAGTAAGGCTCACTGGTCTATAATTTCCAGGGTTGTCTCTTCTCCCATTCTTGAACAAGGGAACAGCATTTAATATCCTCCAATCTTCTGGCACTATTCCTGTAGACAATGACGACATAAAGATAAAGGCCAAAGGCTCTTCAGTCTCCTCCCTGGCTTCCCAGTGAATCCTAGAATAAATCCCATCCAGTCCAGCAGACTTACCATTTCTACACTTTCCAGACTTGCTTAACACCTCCTTATGTACCTCAATCCATCTAGTCTAGTAGCCTGTATCTCGGTATTCTCCTCGACCACATCTTTTTCTCGTGTGAATATTGATGAAAAGTATTCATTTAATGCTCCCCCTATCTCCTCTGACTTGACGCACAGCTTCCCACTACTATACTTGATAGGCACTAATCTTTCTTTAGTCATTCTTTTATTCCTGATATAGCTTAAGAAAGCCTTGGAGTTTTCCGTGATCCTATCCACCAATGACTTCATGTCCCCTCCTGGCTCCTCTAAGCTCTCTTTTTGGGTCTTTCCTGGCTAACTTTTAACTCTCAAGCCCCCTAATGGAGCCATCACATCTCATCCTAACATAATCCACCTTCTTCCTCTTGACAAGAGCTTCATCTTCCTTACTAAACCTCCCCCCCCCCCCCCCCCTATCCCACCAATAACTCTTGCCCTATGGTACATACGTATCCCTTTCCATCACTAATGTAAACATAAACAAATTGTGGTCACTATCACCAAAGTGCTCACCTACCTCTAAATCTACCTGGCCGGGTTCATTACCTAGTACCAAGTATAATGTGGCCTCGCCTCTTGTTGGCCTGTCTACATACTGTCAGGAAACCCTCCAGCACACGTTGGACAAAAACTGACCCATCTAAAGTACTTGAACTATAGTATTCCCAGTCAATATTTGGAAAGTTGAAGTCCCAATAGCAACCAACCTGTCACTCTCGCTCATCTCGAGGATCATCTTTGCTATCCTACCCTCTACATCTCTGGAACTGTTTGGAGGCCTGTAGAAAACCTCTCCTTTCCTGTATCTAATCTCATTAGAGGAGTCCTCAAACTTCCTTTCTGCAACCGCAATACTGTCCTTGACTAGCACTTGGCTCACCACCCCGTCTTTTACCATTTTCTCTGTTCTTACTGAAATATCTAAATCCCAGGATTTGCAATAATCTTTCCACTCCCTGCTCTACCCATGTCTCTGAAATGGCCACAACATCAAAATTCCAGGTACCAACCCACGCTGCAAGTTGACCCACTTTATTCCGAATGCTCCTGGCGTTGAAGTAGACACACTTCAAACCAACTTCTTGCCTGCCGGTGCCTTCTTGCGATCTTGAAATCTTAGTTCTGACTTCACTACTCTTATCCTCCCGTATGCTCAAACTACAATTTCGGTTCCCATCCCATCTGAATTAGTTTGAACCCACCCGAAGAGCATTACCAAATTTGCCCCTGGGATATTGGTACCCCTCTGGTTCAGGTGAAGACCATCCTGTTTGTAGAGGTCCCACCTATCCCAGAAAGAGCCCCAGTTGTACAGGAATCCAAAACCCTCCATCCTGCACCATCCCTGTAGCCACGTGTTCAACTCCCCTCTCCCTATTTCTTGTTTCGCTAGCACATGGCACAAGGAATGAAAGAGAGATAACAACTTTGTTCTAGCTCTAAGCTTCCATCCTAGCTCCCTGAATTTCTGCTTTATATTCCCATTTCTCTTCCTTCCTATGTCGTTGGTGCCTATGTGGACCACAACTTGGGGTGCTCCCCCTCCTCCACAAGGAACCCAAAAACACGATCAGAGACATCACAAACCCTAGCACCTAGGAGGCAACACACCAAATGTGAGTCTCTCTCATTCCCACAGAACCTCCTATCTGTCCCTCTACCTATGGAGTCCTCAATGACTAATGCACTGCTCCTCTTGCCCCCCTCCCTTCTGAGCAACAGGGACAAATCTGTGCCAGAGACCTGTGCCCCATTCCTTACCCCTGGTAAGTCGTCCCCCTGCCAACAGTGTCCAAACTGTGTACTTGTTGAGGGTAACGGCAACAGGGGATCCTTGCACTGCCTGCCGGTTCCCTTTCCGTCCCCTGACGGTAACTCAGCTAACTTCTTTTACCTGAGGTGTGATGACCTCCCTGTAACTCCTCTCAATAACCCCCTCCGCCTCCTAAATGATCCGAAGTTCATCCGGCTCCTGCTCCAGTTTCCTAGTTTCCAGTTTTTGAGGAACAGGAGTTGGGTGCATTTCCCACAGATGCAGTCAGCAGGGACACTACTGATGACCCTTATCTCCCACATTCTGTAGGAGGAATATTCAACTGCCCTAACCCCCATTCCCACTATTCTAAATTCCCAGCGATACTACTGAAAAACGTAAAAAAAGAAACCAATCAACTTACCGATTGATGCACAATTTTTTTTATTTTGGTTAGAAGAGGAGAACCGGTGGGAGACGCTACCTGAGTAGTGTTTCAGGTAAAGCAGCCACCCAAATATAAAGCCTCACTTATTCAGCAGTCCTGTGTCTGCTCCTACTCAGTTAAAATGAGGGATAGAGTCAAGATTAGAGTGGTGCTAGAAAAGCACATCAGGTCAGGCAGAAAAAGCAGGAAAAATCGACATTTCTGGCAGAAGCCCTTCATCAGGAATGAGCCTCTGAGGATGAGGGATGCTCATCCCTTGATGAGGAATACTCAAACTAGAATTAGAGGAATGCAAAGACCTTGGGAGGATTGGAGAAGGTGGTTACAGAAATAGAGAAGGGAGAGGTCATGGAGGAATTTGAAGAAAAGGATGAAAATGAGAACATCTCTGTGAGCAGAGGAATGAAATAGGACTTGGCGCAAGACAGGATTTGGGCAGCAGCATTTTGGGTGACTATGTTAAGAGGGTAGAATGCGGGAGCTAGGTGTGCAGTTAGTCTAGAGGTAAGGTGAGAGTGAGGGATTCACCCACAGCTGAGCTGCAGCAGGGTTAGAGTTGGGTGATGTTACAGAATAATAAATGGTCTAAATGATGGCATAATTACGTGATCAAGACTCATTTTGGGGTTCAATACGACTTTAAGATCCCAAACTGGTTTAATCTCAGACAGTTGCCAAGGTGAGAGCATATGTTCATAGTTAGGGTACAGAATTTGTAGTGGAGGCCAAAGATGATTAAATGCTTCCAGCATTCATTTGGAGGAAATATCTGCTCGACTACTACTACATATTTAAGAATTTCGTGTGGTGAAATTGGCCAATTGTGGACATGTGCAGTTATCACAACATTTGTTATGAATGTTTGAACACAATACTGTGCTCCAAATCGATGACATTAAACTGATAGATTAAAACCATCAAACCAAGTGAAGTTTGGGATCCTCACCGATGACTCCTTAGCTTTGTTTCTGCTCGATTCTTTGGTTTCATTCTGTTTGACTTTTCTGGAGCTGTTGCATATGTGCTAAATTAGTTTCTGCAAATTAATAGAAGCAGGGCTTAGAGTTTTATACATAGCTGTCAGCAACCAGGACTCAGACTGGGACAGAACTATATTTGTGATCAGGGTCAACAGCAATTGCTAGCTAGAAGCACTAACCCAAATATTATGAGATGTGAGGAGTGAGATCTTAATGTTTTAGTCAAGGAACTAACCCACTTATTATAAATTAACTGTCTCCCTCAGACTAGTAGAGGAGAATGTCTTTGCCATCACCTGTTCAAGACAGTAGAATTTTGAGACCAGCCAATGGGAAATGTAATCTATAACTAGATCACTGATCTTTGTCCTTGGTGATTCATATTAATTGTGCTTAATTGCAGATCCTAATGTGGCTCTAACATTTTTGGAAAAGACAAAAGAAAAGGTGAGAGCTTTGTGATGTATTGTATTGATTTTGTTCAATTTACTTTGTTTATTCTTTTTTTTTTGCTTACTTTGGTTTAGGTCAAATCCAGTGATGAGGCAGTGATTCTCTGCAAAACAGCTATTGGTGCTTTGAAATTAAATGTTGGAGATCTGCCAGTGACAAAGGTAAAGTATGATTCACAGTCCTTGATTTCATGTCTATGTACAGGAAAACACTTCAGAATGCAGCAAGGTTACACCACTGTATTTCTCAAGTTAGATCTTCAATTTAGTGTATACACAGCTGGAGCTGTGGAGTGGTATACTTTTAGTGAGCATAATTGTGCATTCATCACTCTATGCTTAGAGCATGAGAAACCTTCAAGGTCCTGGATTTTGGTGAAGCTGATTTCACTGCAAAGAGACTGTCCAAACTGAACTGGGAAAATTCATTGATGAGTAAGATGACAGAAGGTTCTGAAAATCTTGTGCTACAAGTAAAGCTTATTCTAATTGAGTAGAAACTGTACTTGCCAAAAACAATAGCTGTGGATAACTAGAAATCGAAGAGAAAAAGCATTTGAAACTGGAAAAATACAAAGAATACGTGTGAGTGACAAGACAGTAATTATAGTTACAAAAATAATTGCTTATCGACATGACTCTTTCGGTGCTAAAAGAGTATGTAAGTGGTAATGAATGTTCTTGCAATTATCAACAAACATCCCGATCTGTGACCTTTACGTTGGATCAGCTGAAGCTGATTGACCCCACCGCTGAGTGTGCCCCACCCCCCAAAAGAATAGTACTCCTGCAGCGATGTCCCAGGCTGAGATGTTAAGTCATCAATATATGCATCTATCCTCCTTTCTACTGGGTTTGACTCCAACCAGTGGAGAGTCCGTTAATGTTTTAGATCCAATATGACTCTTCAAAGCTTGTCTCAAGAAGTCATATCAGACAGGCAGTGTTAACTTTGTCTTTCCACTGTTGCCAAACCTGTTGAGTTGCTCCAGCAAAATCCGGCCTTTTCTTGGCTCATAAAGAGTACATTTTGATTGACTCACTTGATTGAATGTTTGTCAACAAAAATGGTGAATGGGAATCTCCCCATTTAGTATTTGTGTGGAATTTTAAGTATTATTTCATAAGGTCCCTCGAGATTGAGTTTAAATTGAAGGCAAAATATTGTGCTGGATAGGAAACTGATCAGAATGCAGTACAGATGAAGGGTAGATACACTGTACAAAATATGACTTAGATCCTGTGCAGATTTGTATTTTGGCCTCAGCTATTCATATTCATTAGCTATTTTGGAATCCAAGATTATGCATCCAAATTTGATTATGAAGAAAGGGAGGCAGTGTTGTATACATGAAATTGCAAAGGATTGAGATAAGCACATATAGAGTTAGGTTACAGATGAGCAATGAAACAAGAAAACAGATCAGAAGATTTAATGTGAACAGGGGCGATGTCACATGTTCTGTCAATAGCAATGTTGCCAAAATTGATAAGACATGTACTTTCAGGAATTGAGAAATATCAAATAGGAGATATCTCTGGTATTAGTTATTGGTTGCATAACATCCAAATCCTGGGGTCACAGTCCCCTGTTGTTTAAAGTTAAATTTAGCCTCTCTAATTTTTATTTTATATACTTATTCCTATCCCTTTATAGTTGTATGTCCAGGAATGATGTAAGCATGTTAAGAAGATTAACTTGAACTCAGTTAATATTCTTCCAGAAAACAATTGAGGAGGTGGATGAGATGCTGACTAACCTTCCTGGGGTTACATCAGTTCATGGACGATTTTATGATCTGTCTAGCAAGTACTACCAGATAGTTGGAAACCACGCTTCCTACTACAAGGATGCCCTACGGTTCTTGGGTTGCATTGATATCAAAGATTTACCAGGTAATTGCCAGCATTAGATTGAAAATAATTTTTATTGTTCTTACCATTTCCAGTATTTCTCATGTGGCAGGGGGTCGAAACCAGATTAGTCAGTCAGTATGTAGAGTGATTGAGGGAACATTTGAGGTTCAATCAAATGACTCTAAATAGGATGAACAGGCAGGGTCAAGTTAATGAACAGTGTGACTGGCACTCTGAAGTATATTTATTTCAGTGCAAGGTATATAACAGGTAAGTCAGATGAATTTGGAACCTGGGTTAGTACATGAAACTATGATGTTGCCATTACAGAAACTTGGTTGAGAGAAGGGCAGGACTGGCAGCTCAGTTTTCCAAGATTTAGATGTTTCAGACATGATAGTAAAGAATATGAGAGAGTGTGTGTGTGTGTGTGTATTTGGGGGCTCATGCAGCAAGGCAATATGGGTTTGAATTCAGGAATAAAAAAGCTGCGAGAACTATAAATGGGGTTTGATTGTTGGCCTCTCAATAGCCAGTAGGAGATGGTGGGTCAAGGAAAGATGGAGAAACTACATGGTTGTCAAAATGGGTGATTTTAACTTCCCCAGTAATGGCTGGGACCTCTTTAGAGCTCCAGGCTTAGCTGCGACAACATTTTTAGGTCCAACTAGGGAAGGCACTGTACTAGGCCTTGTGTTGGGAATGTGCCTAGCCAGGTGATCTAAGTCTCAATGGGCAAACATTTTGGGAACAGTGATCATAATTCCGTAAGTTTTAAGATAGTTGTGGATAAAGGTATGACTAATCTTTGGGTGAAAATGCTAAACTGGGAGAAGGGTAATTACAACAGTTGTGAGGCAGGATTGGGACAGCTGTTTTGAGGCTAAATCCTCATCTGACGGAGTCTTTTAAAGACCAGTTGATCAAATAATCAGGGCTAGCATGTTCTTGAGAAGTTGAAGTAAGAATGACAAGATTCAGGAGCCCTGGATGATGGGACATATTGCAAGTTTTTTTCAAAAACAAAAGTGCAGCATATTTAAGGTTTAGGAAACCAATCAGACAAGGACTTTGAGGAATATAAAGGGTGCAGGAAAGAACTCGACAAGGAATTAGGACTAAAAGGAGCCATGAAATGTCCTTGGCAAGTAGGATTAAGGACAATCCCAAAGCAGATTAAACATATAGGGAGCAGAATGGTAGCTAGGGAAAGGATAGGTCTACTCAAGGACAAAGAAGTGCATTCATGTGTGGAACCAGAGAAAGTAAGTGAGGTCCTTAATGAGTACATCACATCAGAATTTGCCAAGGAGAAGGATTTGGATGATGAAATCAGGGAGGGGATATGTTGATATTTTAAAACTTTGCTATTAAGAATGAAGAGTTGTTGAAAAATATTTTAAGGTAGATAACCCCCCCAGGGCCTGTTAGGATATATCCCAGAATACTGTGGGAAGGAAGAGGAGATTGTTGGGGCCTTGACAGAGATCTTTGTATCCTTTTTAGCCACAGACGAAGTCCCAGAATTCTGGAGAATAGCCAATGTCCTTCCTTTGTTTAAGAAGGATAATTATAGGCTGCTCAGTCTTGCATTAGTGGGGAAAGTATTAGAGAAGATTCTTAGGGACAGCATTTACTCACATTTGCAAACAAATGGACTTATCAGGGGTAGTCAGTATGGCTTTGTGCAGGGGAAGTCTGGTTTCACAAATTTGAGTTTTTTGACAAAGGTGATTGAGTAGCGCATTGGTTCTCTACATGGACTTTACTACAGCAAGTTACAATGTCACTCTGGTGGGCTGGTCACTAAGATTAAGTCACATGGGATCCACAGTGCTTTTGTATGTTGGATAGAAAATTGGCTTGGTCATAGAAATCAAAGAGTAATTGTGGATGTGTTTTTCTGACTGGAAGTCTATGACCAGTGGTGTTCTGCAGGAATCAGTGGTGGGACCTGTGTTCATATGCATGATTTAGATGAAAATGTTCATGGTGTGATTAGCAAATTTGGAGGGCAACATGAAAATGGGATTTACGGATAATGATAGTTGTCAACGGAAACATTAGGATATAGATAAGTTGGACAAAGAAATGGCAGAATTTGATCCAAGCAAGTGGGGTAGTGCATCTTGGGAGTTCAATGCAGGAGGAAAGTATACTGTAAATGGTACGATCCTTAGGGACATTGATATACTGAGGGATCTTTGGGTGACAACAGAAGTGTGTAAGCTCTTAAAGAATGCATATGGCATGCTTGCCTTCATTAATTAGAATTAGCTTTGTTTTCACGTACTCACATGAGTACGTGAAAAGTTTACAACTTGCCACTTACATCGCGAACTGAGTTACCAATATACCTAGGTACAGATTCTTAACTACAAATTCTTAGAAAAAAATTATTCAGAATTACAGACTTTTGCCCCCATCTTAGTTACAAAAGTATGAAGTCATAGGAATAAACTAGAGGAAAAAACCTTGGAATAACAGTACTTCCAACCCATTTGACGCTGGCTCCTGTCTTTTGAGGCCGCAAGTCCTCAATGACTTCACTCAAGGCTCCAGGATGGGAAGTAAGAAGAATGAACAGATGGAGTGGACAAGCTCTGGCTGAGGAGTCCTACCCCACCACCATCTTGATTGATTAATGGTCAGGGTGCTGACAATTAATGTTGCAGCTGTATAAAACATTCGCAGTACTGTGTGCTGCTTTGGTCATCATGTTATTAGCAGGAGGTGGAGACTTTGGAGAGGTTGCAAAAGAGGTTTACCAGGATGTTGCCTTGGAGAGTATTATACTGTGCAAACTTGGATTATTTTTACTAGAACACGAAAGGCAGAGAAGTCACCTTTGAGAAGTATATAAAATCTAGGCTTTCATAGGATGGATAGTCATCTGTTTTTCCCAGAGCGGAAATGTCAAACACTAGGAGGCATAGTTTTAAGGTGTGAGGGGAAAAATTACTAGAGATGTGTGAGGCAAATTTTTTTTGAGGATGGTAGGTGCCTTAGCCAATTGAGGTGTTCAACAGCCACCAGAACAAGCAGGGAATATAGGGATACAGGTCATGTACAGGTAGCTGGGATTAGTTTAGAATAGTATGATGGTTAGCATAGACATAGTGGGCCAAAGAGTTGTCCTTATGCTGTACTTTCTATGTTCTTGCCCAATTGTTTATGCAACAGGTTCAGCCACACCACTGTTGTCCTAATGGTTACATTTGTCCAATTCCTGCTCACTTTCTCCTTTTTCTTTGTATCTTGCAATCTGTCACTTCATCCTTTCCCCAGATAATAGCCCATGAAGTATGGTAACTAACTCTAGGAAATTAGCCAGGGCTCAGTCATAGCAATCCTGTCTCCAAGCCAGATGTCCATGGAATACAGAATCAAGATCTTCTCTCAAAACCTTTGAATAATGGTATTTAAATCTCTCAAACCTCCCTACTTTAAATAGAGCAAACCCAGCTTCTCTGTCTTACTGTTTAAAACATAAGAAAATTAGTTTCCGTGTCTGATTTTAAAGCAAAATTCAACTGCACGGTGGCACAGTGGTTAGTACTGCTGCCTCACAGCGCCAGAGAACCGGTTTCAATTCCTGTCTCAGGCAACTGTCTGTGTGGAGTTTGCACATTCTCCCCTTGTCTGCGTGTGTTTCCTCTGGGTGCTCCGGTTTCCTCCCACAATCCAAAAATGTGCACGTTAGGTGAATTGGCCGTGCTAAATTGCCCGTAGTGTTAGGGGCAGGGATAAATATAAGAGAATGGGTCTGGGTGGGTTGCTCTTCGGACGGTTGGTGTGGACTTGTTGGGCCAAAGGGCCAGTTTCCACACTAAGTAATCTAAAGTAATCTGTCTGGAGATATCAGTGTAAGGAACACCAAGAAGGGTTTCTTTCAAATTTGTCCTTTCATCCCCTGATTGGTTGTCAGAGTTTTATTTTTGAATTTTAATTCCATGCCCTCATTCTTATCTCAAAGGAAACTTTAGCCATTTAAATTAAATTCCATTTTTCATACTTTAGCCGCAAGAATTTCTCCCCCAGTTTGAGAAATAATTTTGAAATTTAGTTCAAGCTGTTCCTCTGCTATTTTAAACTGTTCTTGTTTCTTGTAAATCTTCTGGTGTAGATTTTCATTGGAGCACTGAATGTTTCATCACAGAGACTGCACCTCCATCTTATTGATTTTTCCATGTTGACTGGTTAAAGTTTGATTTTTGTCATTCTCTGATTCAGTTGCAGAGCATCAAGAGCGAGCTTTCACTCTCGGATTGGCTGGGCTTTTAGGCGAAGATGTTTACAACTTTGGAGAACTCGTGAGTATCGCTGTGCTAATGAGAGTGTTTGTTTTCTTATACACTTAGTGAAATTCTACCTAATGCTGAGGTTTTGCATTATGTTCTGTCCCTTTTCAGTTAATGCATCCCGTGCTGGAGTCACTGCGAACCACAGATAAGCAGTGGCTGATCGACACTTTGCATGCATTCAACAGTGGCAATGTGGAGAAATTTCAAGCTCTCAAAGCATCTTGGGGACAGCAGGTAAATAGTTTGTGAGGAGGAATGGAGAATCTGGAAGAGACAAAGGGGGTGGAAATGGTGTAGTAAAGACATGGGGCTGGTTGTGGATGGAAGGAGGGTAGCGATAGAGGGATATAAAAGTGGAGGTTGAATGAGTTCATGGGGGGCAAGAACAGGAAAAGGTGGGGAGGGGAAGAAGAGAGTGGAATGAGATTTAGGGTGGAATCAAAAAAATCAGTGAGTGGGACAAGATGGGAGGAGAGGTTGAGTTAGTAGTGCATGTTGGAGTTTGGGATGGTGGGGAGGAGTGTGGAGAAGGTCAGATTGGGAAAGGGGGATACAGAGAGTGCATAGTGGCTCTGGGGACATTAGTTAGGGCGCAGCAGTTTTGGAAATGCTGAATTTCATTTATCTTGTAATTGCAGCCTGACCTGAGAGCCAATGAACTGCGACTAATGCAAAAAATCCAACTCCTTTGTCTGATGGAGGTTTGTTGAATTTCCTGTCTCCTGACTTGTGCAGTTTTGCTTCTCCACCTACCCCCTCTCCCCCTGTCCCTGTAATAATCCCCTATATGGTTCCTTCTCAACAGTTATCCTAAAATCCATCCATACAGCATTTACCCCACACTGCATGAACCTGTGGTGAAATCTCACTTGTGATATCAGTGGTCCCTTTTGGAATATATGTTGGCTGTTCATTAATGGGGTCAGATCCTTTAAAATGTCATAGGGTTTTTTTTCTTCCTTTTAGATGACTTTCACCCGTCCAGCCAACCATCGGCAGCTAACATTTAAGGAAATTTCTCAGATTGCGAAAGTCCCAATCAGTGAGGTGAGTGCCTTTCTTGTGACTTTAATTTGCCCCAGCAATTGCAATATACAGTAACAGGAAACAATAACCACCAAAATAGAGGGCATTCTCTTTGCAGATGCTGGACCTGTGGACTAAATGATGTTTCTTTCCATGATTGCAAGCTTGTTAAGACTCATGAGAACTTCTCCCATCTTACTCCCTCCACTTGCCTGCACCTGAGCTGTTTTCATGTGATTGCACCTGACTGTGACCAGAATGTTGTGCTTGGAAGGATTGTCTGAACTGTTAGTTTTGTTGATCTAACAGGTGGAGCTTTTAGTGATGAAGGCACTGTCTGTCGGTTTGGTGAAAGGCAGCATTGATGAAGTGGATGAACGTGTTCACATGACTTGGGTTCAACCTCGAGTGTTGGATCTACAGCAGGTAAAACAAGAATAGCCTCAAGATGAAGAATCTCTGGCTATTGGAAAGTAACTCGTGATCAGTGACGACATTTTTCCAGTCATTTGATTTCTTGAAACAAGTAACTGGTTTAAAGTTTTTGTGAGGTGTAAAATTTAACATTGCTGATCTTCTGACCTGCATTGCTTGCCAAAAGTACCCTGAATTGTTTATTATATTTGCTTCGAGTGCCATAATTAGCCATTGATACAAGCAGAGTAATAACTACTGCCTCTCTGTGTTGCAGATTAAAGGGATGAAAGACAGATTGGATTACTGGTGTGAGGATGTGAAGAATGTGGCATTACTTGTGGAACATCAGGCACAGGATATCCTAACCTAACCATTGCTCTGTCTGGGATCACTTGACTGCTCTTTTTAAAATTAGTCAGTTTTCAGTAGGTCATTTTCAGAAATGAACTGTATTTTAATAACTTTTGGGACAGGAGAAGCAGCTTCACCAATTTCTATTCTTTCAAACCTCAAACAGAACCAGCTTTATTTTCTCAGGAGTGGTATATTTACCAAAGGAACAAAGTTTCATGTTTTAAAGCAATGTAGACCTGAACTTCACCCCTTTGCTCATTTAGCTGTTTCTGTGAATCCTTGCTTCAGGAGTTTTTTATTGTAGTTGTCTGTGTACCCACAAGTAATGCAGTGTAACAGTTATTACTGAGCCAGTAACCCAGAAACCTGGTCTAAAAATCCCCAACAGAGAAGCTTGAATTCAGTTTGAAAAACTTGGTCTTAGTAAAAGTGACTGTGAAGCTGTCAGATTGTCCTGAAATTCTATCTGTATCATTAATGTCCTTTAGGAAAGGAAGCCAGCTATCTGAGTCCAAAATATGACTCCAGTTCCATGTCAACTCGTTTTAATGTAGCCCATTTAAACTCTTCAGCATACAGTCAGTCCGAGGAGGTTAAGAGTTTTCAGCAAGAAATTCAACTGTGTCAAACTCGTTAGTGGTTCAAGAAAACCCACCAAAACCTCAAAGCAGTTTGAGATGGACAGTAAATACTGACCCTGCCTGTCAATGCATTTTGATAATGAATGGGTGAAAAAATTCACTACTAAAATAAATAAAATGTGAAGACACTCAGCAGGTCTGGCAGCATCTGTGGAGAAAGTGTTAATGTTGAGGCCAAAATGTTGAGGGTAAGTCATATATGACTCAGTTACCTGTGTTTCTCTATCGAGAGAAGCTGCCAGACCTACTGAGTTTCTCCAGCATTTTCTTTATTGCAGATTCCCAACATCTGCAGTATTTTGCTTTTATAACCATCCGTATTGTTCTGTGATCTGGGACTGGTCTGCTGCCCAATCAAGTAAAGGAGCCTCAAATGGTAAATTTTCCTACAATCTCCGTACAGTGGCTGTACTCCTGCCTGTCCCATTTTTTAAAGCTTTTTTTTTAGATAGGACTAATGAAGTTATTCCTAAAATCATGAGATGATATGATCCATTTTACAAGAATATTTAAGATGAAATAAAAATGTATTTAAAAATGTTCAGTTGTGTTCCTACTTGGAAGAAACCATTCAATACTGTGGGAAGTTCTTGATTTAAGCTGCTGTTTTTTGGACAGAAGAGTAACTTGATTTGCTTGCACCATTTTTGCTTTGACTCTTGATATTTGTTCTGAAGATTGTCTGTCTGTCTGTTCCTGCTACTCTGAAATTGGTGGTAATTTTTTCGAATTGATGTTTATAATGAAGGTTCAGTATTATGCTTTATTTTTACCCTAAGTCATTGTCGAACCTTTCCACTGGTTCCAGTTGAACACACTTAGTAAAAATTCTGAAGATCATTGGTTAACCAATGACAAGGTCTGGACTTAATCTGCTTGTGAAAGCCAAGATTACATTTTCCAAATTGATGTGGCTGTGAAGAACAAACTGACACAGCCACTTTGTAATAAGTGCCTTGTGCTAAAGCCTAACAGGATTTTCCCTGTTGGAGATTAAATCCATCTCCGGACATAGATTGGAACCACGTCAATTATATTGCTGTTGCAACATATCTTGGAACTTCACTTAACATTTCACAACATTTCCATGTTAAGAATAGCTGAAAATTCTGTCTGTTCTTGATATCATCCAGAAGAATTTAGCACAAAAGCGAACTGACAGATTAAAGCTGCCACATGGATGCTGAGAAAGCTTGGTCTTCCTATTATCTGGTGGCTGCCCAGATAGTATTTTCAATTTGTTGATGGTTTTTACTCATTCCTAATGTAAATGTTGTCCATGTATCTCTAGGATACTACTTTCTCACTTCCCTCTGTATTTTATAATATCTCCAGTTTTCATCTGTGTAATCCATGCCAATATTTTGATTATACTTACTCAGCTCTCCCTGTTTTTGTCTCCTCTACTCTCCCTCCTTTCCTTCACACTCTCATTCTCTCTCACTTCACTCTTTTTTT
>NC_057725.1:32238928-32248526 GCF_004010195.1 Chiloscyllium plagiosum
ATCAAATCCCTGCCTATTATATTGTCTCTACCACTACTGGTTTATGGTTTCACTTAACCTCTTCCTGTCTCTGCTTTCTTTATTGTTATTTCCATGTTTTACACACTGACCCCCCCCCGCCCCGCTCATTTTTGCCTCTGTTCATCCCTCTGTCTTACTCCCACTCAGTTCCCATCTCCATTCAGTACTCCCTTATTTCTTGCCATCCCTGGCTTCAGAAGGGAGTATTTCTCTCCTCATTCTCCACCTGTGGCCCTTCTCTCCCTGCCCTGTCTTTTCCTGCGCCACCCACCTGCATGTGGACTAGAACCTAGGCTTTCTGGTCTAGAGCTGGGCACTACCACTATGCCACAAGTACCCTGGAATCTGAATAGAATCAATCTGTTTACAACTTCCAGCACCTGCTGCAGTTTATCATAAGGACTGCCAAATGGAACAAGTACTTGAGTTTCAAGTGTTGCTGCAGCATTGACATCAATGCTATTTATTGCTCATGTTACTGTGCTTTATCTGTTCTGACCTTGTACTCTGTTCCAGCTAGTTTAATATCACAAAGCACCATGACTTGTCCTGAGTAGAAATCGCTCCGAGTATTCCAGGTTGAAAAGTTTAGAGATTTAAGCAAATAACCACTTTTTTAAAAAGGATTTTTTATTTGGAAAACACTGAGGATGGAAGCTTGCTAACAAAGTTTAGATTCATTAATGAAGAGGTGGGAGAATGAATATGGGGATTTAGTTAATGGTAGAAAATGGGGGAAGAAACAATGGGCATTAGTTGAACTGGAGAGATAGGGGCAATAATGTCCCCTAGGGTTCAGTGTTAGAGGTATTAACATATAAATGATCTGGACTTGGTTAAAGGGAGTACAGTATCAGAATTTGGGAGGTGCCATGGTTAGCTTTGTAAATGACTAAACTTGCAGGCTTTTGGATCAGGCAAAGAACATGCTGATGAAATTGTAAATAAACCATTTTGGGAATGAGAGCATTTATACAGCAAACAGTGAACCTTTCAAAAGGAATGGAGAAACACAGATTGGATTTTAAATGAGCAAGTATTTAAAATGGGAGTGCAGCTTCATAAAGCTGTCGGAAAAACAAAAACATGGTTTCTGGCTCTTAAAATAGCAGTGAAGTAAAGTTGGAATGTTAAAACTGTAAAAACCATTGGTCCAGCTACAGATGGAATGTGTTCTGTTTCCAGGGTATTATCCGAGGAAGGGTGTCAGAGCTTTGGAGAGACTGCAGGAGTGATTCACTGAGAATCCCAGAGCTGAGATGATTATAAAACAATTTTATTCGAGGAGTGATTATCTTGGAGAGACATGAAAAAAGAATCAAACTGGGAAGGAAAAGGCTATTTCTTGGTCAGAAATTATAAATTATTAGCAAAATGTTGAGGGAGAGAAGGGGAAATATTTTTCTTTCAGGATTTTTGGATCTTGGAAGATAGATATTTGGGGGAAAATGTGAAAATTGGGAGGAAGATGTATCAGAGAGGCTGGCAATGTTTGGTCTAGATGGTTTTTAAAGAAGGTGGAGATGGTGGGTAGTTGCTCTAACTTTCCAATTTAGAGGCAAGGAATATGCCAGGAAACCCAAACATAGCAAATTTCACTTTTGTTCAGAAACATAAAACATGCATCTACAGACTGCTTGGTCTAGCAGCAATGATGGGTAAGGTTTCAAAAACAGCCAGGGAAAAATATCAACAGGTGCTTGGGCAGCTTTGAATTATGGAGAGCTGGCACAGGCAAAGCAGATCATATTTGACTAATTAATTTTTCATGAAGTAACTGAGCAGGTTGTTCAAGGAAGAACACAGGATGATTACTGTGCTCTGATTTTTAAAAAAGGGCTCAAGGAGAAACCATCATGCCAAATGGTTACTTAGACTAGAAGATCATAGGGATTTTCTCCAAGGGTCAGTACTGGCACACTGCCTTTTTTTTGATATATAGGAAATATAGTTACTTAGAGTGCTGAACGAACTTTCAATACTTGTTGATGATTTTGGATGTAGATTTGCTCGCTGAGCTGCAAGGTTCATTTCCAGACGTTTTGTTACCCTACTAGGTAACATCTTCAGTTGAACTCTTATCAACAAACACATCGAGTTAGACCCTATCTGCCAACCCCTGAGAAAAGGAAGTGATTTCACCACAGGGAATGACATCACCAACCCAAACATATAAATAGCAGGAATTTTCAGCATTGCTTCACCTGAGGTCCACTGAAGATGTTACCCAGTAGGGTAACAAAACATCTGGAAATGAACCTGGCAGCTCAGCAAGCGAACCTACATCCAAAACCTCAACCTAAGCTACAAATCTTTTCAAAATTCAATAAGATTTGTTTATGATTCCAAACTTGAAGTTGGAATGGTGAGGATAGCTTTTTTTCTTATTTGTTCATTGGACATAAGTTACCAAATATGGCAGATGGAATTTGATATCAAGGAATACTTTGGTGACTTTCTGAAATTATAAAGTACAATTTCTTTTTTTAAAAGAAAGGTGTGGAATCGAAGGACTAGTTTCAAACATTTTAATCAGTAAATTCAGATATCAGCATAGCAAAGTTATGGCCACTCTTTGGCAATGATGAGAATTCAGAGTAAATCTCTCTCAGTTGTTTGCAGGCTCTGGCCTGTGCTTGTAATCTTCCAAATGAGCCAACATCCAACTCGAAGGTATCATTATTGAAGCTGTCAAGACAGTGAAACCTATGATCTGTTCCTGTAACAGAAAAGAACATCTGAAATTAGGGCTACTCTAGCTACAGAGAATAAAGCAACAGCTAGAATAAAGAGTGCCCTGGATGTTGAGTTGTGAGGAGGAAAGTTACACAGACCATTTGCAATTGGAAACTAGTGAATTGATGCCCCTGTGAATCAGTGTTGGCACTATGATACAGTAGACACTGCCTTTACATTGCAATGCTGATCCAATCTCTGAGTCCGTTAATTAACATAACCAGCTTTTAAAATTTCTCCCAGAAAGGATAGCCTTTCTAACTTCTCACATTTACCACCTTTGTTCATTCACGGGATCATTCTTCTAAACCTCTGGACCCTCTCCAAGAGCAGTACATGCAGCGTCCTAACCCAAAACTGCTCAATATTCCAAATGTGGTTTGACAAGAGCATTATATGGCCTCAGCAGAACATCCTTAGATTGGTATTCCAGTTGTCTTCAAATGAATGCAACATTAAAAGAATCCTGAATAAAGACTCTAAGTCCCTTTGTGCTTCAGATTTGAGGCCTTTCCCCATTTAGAAAATAGTTGATGCCTCTATTCTTCTTACCAAAGTACATAACCTCACACTTTCCCATTACATCTGTCACTTCTTTGCCCATTCTCAGTCTGTCCAAGTTCTTCTTAAGCCTCCCCACTTCCTCAACACAACCTGTCCTACCACCTATCTTTGTCTCATCTGCAAACTTCGCAAATATTCCCTCAGTTCCTTTGTCCAAATAATTAATGTATAATGTGAATAATTGTGGCCCCAACACTGACCTTTGCAAAACCCCACTAGTTACTGACTACCATCCTCACTTTATATATATTTTTTAAATATACTTAGATGAACTGCTGAATTATTTCATAAAGTATTTCTTGGTATTAAATTCCATCTACCATATTTGGTAGCCTGCTTCCAACCTGATTTTCCAGTTCACCTACATATTGATCTCTCCCATGCCTTTTCTATCTCGTGATTTATTTTTCTGTCCTACATCCTGACTACTGCTAGAGGGCCTGTACATTACTCCCATCAGGTTATTTTTTTCTTTTGTGGTTCCTCAGCTGTGCACACACAGATTTTACACCTGATTCTTGATTGCTTTTTGCGATTGATTTAATTTAATCCCATCTGCCTGCCCTTTCAATAAGATATGTACCCTTAGATGTTTAATTCCCAGCCCTGGTTTCCTTGTCTGTGAAATCCACAACATTGTATCTGTCAATTTCAATCTGTGCTACAAGCTCAATTACCTTGCTTCGTAAACTGCATACATTGATGTACAACACCCTCAGTCCAGCATTGACCACCCCCTCCTTCACCAACCTTGCAAAAGAAAAACCCCTCAGTTGTCCCCTTATCTGCTATGCCTAAAGTTAGATTCCTGATCCTTTTCCTACTCTCTGTCCTATTACTTGTTCTGGAAACTTCAGTAACCTCTCCCCAGCCTTGCTCCTCTCTAACTAGTTTAAAGTTTTGTGATCATCCTATTTAGCCTTTCTACTAGGATCTTGGTCCTAGATCAATTCAGATGGAGCCCGTTTCCATAGTACAATTCCCTCCTGTCCCATTACTGATGCCAGCACCCACGAAATGGGACCCGTCTTTCCCACATCACTCCTTTAGCCACATGTTTACTTCCCTAATCTTATCTCTTTGTCAGTTTGCCAATAATCTAAAGATTACAACTTTTGACGTCCTGTTCTTTAATTTTGTTTCTAATTTCTGATAGGCAAGAAGTTTTGTTCAGGCAATATGTTGTTGGTGGCAACATGTGCAACAAAAGCTAGATCCTCCCCATCCCCCTCCAGCATCCTTTTGAGCCAACTTGAGATGTCCTTTACCTTGGCATTAAGTAGGCAGCACATCATGTGGGACTCTCAATCCTGCTCACAAAGGATGCTACCTATATCTCTAATTATAGAATCTCCTACCAATACCACTTTTCTTTGTGCTCCCCCACCCCATCACATAAATGACTTCCTGGACCATGATGCAGTGGTCAGTTTGGCCATTCTCCTTGCAGACACTTTCCTCATCCACACAGGGAGCAAGTACCTCATTCCTCATGGACAAGGTGAAGAGCTGATACTCACATTCTTGCTGCTCTCCTGAGAGTACAGCACCTATTCAATACTGACCTTGCAACATGCTGCATTGCTTCAGTATTGACATTAGGACTGTATAATACTCATTATCTACTGCTCCTCAAGCAGTGCAGGACTTTCTCTTCAGTGCTGTCCTTTTGTGTCATTTGCAAACTTTCTTATCAGATACCCAACACCAACACCTCCTTGATAATGGCATGCCCCAGAATATCAACAAACCTGTCTCTCATCTCACCATTATCCATATCATTCTCTTTCTTGAATACCAATGCAAAGTACTCATTAAGGGTCTCTCTCACTTCCTCTAATTCCACACATGAATCCCCTCCTTTGTTCATGAGTGGACCTATCCTCTCCCTAATTACCCTCTTGCTCCTAATCTATGTACAACGTGCCTTGGGATTCTCCATAATCCTACTTGCCAAGGATATTTCATTCTGTCTTTTCGCCCTCCTAATTCCTTGGTTTTTTTTTTCCTGCTTCCTTTGTTTCATCATGTACCTTGTCTGATTTCAGTTTCCCAAACTTACATATACTTCCTTTTTCTTTTTGACTGAAACTTTCAATATCTCTTGTCATCCAGTGTTCCTGAAACTTGCTATATCCTTATCTTTCATTCTCATAGGAAAATGCTGGTCATGAACTCTGATCAACTGGCCTTTAAAAGTTTCCCACATATCAGATGTTGATATACTCTCAAAACTGCTGTCTTCTATTCTGATTTTTCCAGTTCCTTTTGAATACTGTTAAAATTAGCTATCCCCCAATTTAGCACCTTGACTCAAGGACCAGTCTTATCCTTATCCATAGCTACCTTAAAGCTTATGGAATTGTGATCACTGTTCTCAAAATGCTCCCACATGAAACTGATCACCTGGCCAGACAAGTTCCCCAATACATGGTCAAGTACAGTCCTTTCCATAATTGGGCTATCTACACATTGTTTCAAGAAATCCACCTGGATGCCCCTAACAAATTCTGTGTCATCAAAACTCCTGAACCATGGGAGTCCCAGTCAACATTACAACAACCCAGCTGCTTTTATAGCATTTCATGTTCTGCTTCCATATCCTACACATCTTCCATGGCTATTGGGAGGTCTGTAGTATAGCATAATGATTATATCTTTCTTATTCCTAAATTCTAAGCATTTAGGTTCACTGGATGAGCCCTCCGAGATATTGTTTCTTAGTACAGCTGCGACATTCTCTTTAATCACTGATGGCAGTCCCCCCCCATTCCTTTACTTCCTCTCTATTTCGCCTGTAACATCTAAACCCTGGAACGTTGACCTGCCACTCCTGCGTTTTTCTCAACCAAGTTTCCATAATGGCTACCATATTGTAGTCCCGTGTACTATTCCAGGCTCTAAGCTCATCTGCCTTGCCTGTTAAACTCATTGCTCTCAAATAAATACACTTCAGACCACCTGTCTCGCCCTGTTCATTAATCTTGCCCTGCCTGTTCTTCCTATTAGACCTCACTTGATTTCAGTTCAAAATTTTCCTCCATCGCCCTCCTCTGCCACACTAAC
Source organism: Chiloscyllium plagiosum (assembly GCF_004010195.1). Classification (NCBI taxonomy): domain Eukaryota; kingdom Metazoa; phylum Chordata; class Chondrichthyes; order Orectolobiformes; family Hemiscylliidae; genus Chiloscyllium; species Chiloscyllium plagiosum. The sequence goes on from NC_057725.1 coordinate 32,245,316, forward strand.
TCCAACCCTGCTGAGTGACACTAACAAATCTTCCTGCAAGGATACTGATGCCCCTCCAGTTTAGGTGCAACCCATCTTCTTGTACGTATCCTACCTGCCCTGGAAGTTTCCAATGATCCAGATAGCTGAACCTTTCCCTCCTACACCTTCTAACTTCTGGCTGCTCAACCTCCCCTTTCAGAATATCCAGTAAGCACTCAGACGAACTAGCGAGCCAACACACCATCCTGGAGTCCTGCTCGTTCTTTGAAACCAGGTCCTTGCCATCCCATTCTTAATCTTTGCGAGTGAGCTGAATTCTCCTAGTATTCTCCTCAATTATTTCGCACTACCATCTGATTGACCCTCCGACAAAGCAATGCTCCCTCAGTACTGACTCTCCGACAAAAGAACACACCCTCAGTACACACCCTCCAACAATGCAACGCTCCCTCAATATTGCTCCTTTGCCAGCGCAGCGGTCCCTCATTACTGACCCTCTGCCAGTGCAGTGTTCCCTCAGTACTGACCCTCCAACAGTGCAGCGTTCCCTCAGTACTGACCCTCTGACAGTGGAGCGTTCCCTCAGTAATGACCCTCCGACAGTGCAGCATTCCCTCAGGACTGACCTCTGATAGTGCAGCGCTCCCTAGGTACTGACCCTCCTAGTATTCTCTCTTTACTGGCCCTCTGACAGTGCAGCACTCCCTCAGTACTGACCCTATGACAGTGCGGCACTACCTCGGTACTGACCTCCTGACACTGCAACACTTTCTTAATGTTGACCGTCTGACAGTGCAGCACGCCTTCAGTACTGAACCTCTGACAGTGCAGCGCTACCTCAGTACTGACCCTCTGACAGTGCAGAGCTCCCTCAGTATTTACCGTCTTACTCACGGTTTGACAGTGCACCACTCCCTCTGAACTGACTCTCTAACAGTGCAGCGGACCCTCAGCACTGCTCGTCGTGACAGTGCAGCGCTACGTAAGTACTGACCCTCTGCCAGTGTAGCACTCTCTCAGTACTAACCCTCTGACAGGGCAGCGCTCTCTCAATACTGACTCTCTGATGCTACAGCACTCCCTCAGTACTGTCCCTCCCACAGTGCAGCGCACCCTCGGTACTGACCCTCTCAGAGTGCAAATCTCCCTCAGTACTGACAATCTGACAGTGCAGCATACCCTCAGTACTGACCTGACAGTGCAGCACTCCCTCAGTACTGGCCCTCCGACAGTGCAGCGCTCCCTCAGTGCTGACCCTCCGACAGTGCCGCGCACACTCAGTACTGACCCTCTGACTGTGCAGCACTCCCTCAGTACTGACCCTCTGACTGTGCAGTGTCCCTCAGTACTGACCTTCTGACTGTGCAGCGCTCCCACAGTGCTGACCCTCTGACTGTGCAGCACTCCCACAGTGCTGACCCTCTGACTGTGCAGTGCTCCCTCAGTATTGATCTTCTGACAGAGGAGCGCTCCCTCAGTACTGACCCTCTGACAGTGCAGCGCTCCCTCAGTACTGACCCTCTGACAGTGCAGTGTCCCTCAGTATTGATCTTCTGACAGTGCAGCGCTCCCCCAGTGCTGACCCTCTGACAGTGCAGCACTCCCTCAGTGCCGACCCTCCGACAGTGCAGCACACCCTCAGTGCCGACCCTCCGACAGTGCTGCGCTCCCCCAGTGCTGACTCTCTGACAGTGCAGCACTCCCTCATTGCTGAACTTCAGACTGTGCAGCGCACACTCAGTACTGACCCTCTGACTGTGCAGCGCTCCCACAGTGCGGACCCTCTGACTGTGCAGCGCTCCCACAGTGCGGACCCTCTGACTGTGCAGCGCTCCCTCAGTGCTGACCCTCTGACTGTGCAGCGCGCGCTCCCACAGTGCGGACCCTCTGACTGTGCAGCGCTCCCACAGTGCGGACCCTCTGACTGTGCAGCGCTCCCTCAGTGCTGACCCTCTGACTGTGCAGCGCTCCCACAGTGCTGACCCTCTGACTGTGCAGCGCTCCCACAGTGCTGATCCTCTGACTGTGCAGCGCTCTCTCAGTACTGACCCTCTGACATGGCAGAGCGCTCTGTTAACGCTATCGAGCCCGCCCAGCGTGAGCGCACCTTTCGCTTTGACCCTGTTGCCGAATCTCGGACAATGTGGCTGTCTTTAACACCGCCGCTCCCACGTGAGGCACTCCTTTCTCTTACATGGAGAAGGTAAACATTGATTTTTGCTGTTGGCCTCTGGAACTGGAATTCACGACCTTTTGATTCAGAGGAGAGAGTGTGATCATGATTGAACCAGGGCCAATAACAAACAATGTGTGCTTATATATTAACCAGGGAGAGTTAGTACCTAATATGAACATGGGTGTAATTCATTAATGATTGGTACCTGATGTTAACAGTGCTGACTCACAAATTCCTGAAGCTCAGACATCACTTGTGCCAATTTACCCAATACAGCTTTCGGTAAAATCCCAGAGAGGTTTCTTTTTATGAAACTCTCCCGAATTTAGCGGATCCGGGCCCTGACAGAAACAGAAATTGCTGAAGAAACACGGCAGATCTGGCAGCATCTGTGATGAATTGAAGAAGGGTCACTGGACCCGAAACATTGACTCTGCTTTCTCCCCAGCGATGCTGGCTGACCTGCAGTGGTTGTGTTTTTGTTTCAGATCTCCAGAACCCTTCTTTGTTTTATTTTAGTTGCAGTCAGATTGTGGGCACAGCCTGTAATCTGATTTTTGCCACACCCAAACTGCTCGGTTCCTACTCCAAGACTTCTCCCCGAGTTGTTCAATGTACTTCAGACCAACACCAACACCAGTGTGGCCCTGAACCGCCCTGGCAGTGTGTCCAGACAGCCTGAAATCGAATTCCACATTCTCTGAACTTTCACTCACTGACCCTCACTCACCGATCCCCCTCACTCAGTCTCTCACTCACTGTCCCCCTCACTCACTGACCCCCTCACTCACTGATCCCCTCACACTCTCACTCACTGACTCTCACTCACTGATCCCCTCAGTCAGTCCCCCCCACTCACTGATCCCCTCATTCACTGTCTCTCACTCACTGATCCCCACTCACTGATCCCCTCAGTCACTGTCCCCCTCACTCACTGATCCCTTCATTCACTGTCTCTCACTCACTGATCCCCTCACTCACTGATCCCCTCACTCACTGTCCCTCACTCTGACCCTCACTCACTGTCCCCCTCATTCACTGTCCCCCTCACTC
>NC_057725.1:32248560-32276295 GCF_004010195.1 Chiloscyllium plagiosum
ACTCACTGTCTCTCACTCACTGACCCCTCACTCTGCCCCCTCACTCACTGCCCCCCTCACTCACTCTCTGACCTTCACAAACCGAGCCTCCCTGTAACTTCCCACACTCCCGGGACCCCGGGAAAGTTTGCAGTCACTAACCGTTGTTGTCAGCTCGATCTTCGCGGGTTTGGAGACGATCCTCGCCCTGGGAAGGAGCTGCTGCCGATTCCCGGCGATCAGAAAGCGGAGCCCCTGGGTTAGGGGCCGCTTCAGTCCCTGCATGTCTCTCTCTTGTAGTCGGTCCTGGTGCTGGGGCGACACTGTCGGCTCTCTCTGCTGCCGGGCGTCCTTGCCAAGCGGAGCCGGTTCACACCGACACGGCACAGAGGGAGGAGACAAGGGGAGGCAGTAGAAACAGCAGGAGTGACCAACCCACTGGGAGCAAACATCACTCCATCCACTTACCGCTTCACCAGGAATAGCCCTGAGCTGAGAATAATTACACTGGGAATTCCCCTCCATGGGAATAACATATTCCCTATTGGGGAAGAATCATCGTGTTTATTGGGAGGAAAGTCGGTATTTGGGAATACTTCATTAGCTGGAGAAATTAAAACTTAGTGGAGGAGGACCCCCCAATTTGGGAATACACATCTCACTCCAAATAATCCCACCCCTCACAGGCATCTCCCTCACTATGGATTACCTCCCTGACCTCTGTCATTGGGAATAAACTACCCTCATTGGGAATTACTTGCCTTAATTGGGAATAAATGACGCTCGGTGGGAATACATCAGCCTTATTGGAAATAAATGGCCACCCTCACTGGGAATATGTGACCCTCACTGGAAATGACCATGCTCTCTGGGAATGACTACGCTCTTTGCAAATCACACATCTTCACTATGACCGGGAATAAGCTCTCACTCACTGAAAATCCAGCTCATTGGGAATAAACTCCTTGCTGCAATTAAAATCTCTCACCGGGACTAAACACCAGTGAATATACTCCCATGCTAAGAATAAATCCTCATCATTGGGATTTAAAATCCCTTCATTAACCATTCCCATTTTTCAATGGTGTTTTCCAGCCAAGGATGTCATTTGATAATAGTAATTATTGTATTGTGAGAGATTTGGCAGTATATGTGTGCACAGCAAGATCCCAAAAGAGCAACACAAAAAACAAACTCATGCTTTATTTATGTTCATGAAAGTATATCAGGAAAGCAGGGAAAAGCCTTTGCCCACATTCCAATACACCTAACTTACCTCTATCCAAGAGGAGAAACAGGGATTCATTTATATACTTCGATTGAAATCTTTCCGACCATTCACAGCTTTCTTGATATTGATACTCTATGTAGTGTTCCCTCAGTGCAACTCCTTTAACAGTGCAGTATTCCTTCAACACTTCCATCTGACAGCGGAGGATAACCTCTGTAACTGCCGATTTCACGATGTAGCACTTCCTTATTACTGTCCCTCTGACAGTGTTGCATGCCCTCAGTAATGGTCCTACTATACTGCAGCACTCCTTCAGTAGTTATTCTGATAATGTAGCACTCCCTCAGTATTGGTCCTTAGTACTTCGCCACACAGCCTGCACCTGAGGAAGGAGCAGGTGCTCCGAAAGCTTGTAGTTTCAAATAAACCTATGAGACTAGAACCAGTGTCGTGTGATTTTGACTTTGTCGACCCCAGTCCAACACCGGCACCTCCATATCCATATTATGATGGTGCAGCTTTCTTTCAGTACTTCCCTGATTGTGCAGTGCTGCCTTAGTACCCCCTCCATGGAGAAACTCTCAGTTGTTTCTCTCTGACAATGTAGTGCTCTTTCTGTACCACCTGTCTGACAATGCAGGGCTCCCTTACTATGTATCTGACAATACAGCAACACTCCCTCAGCTCTGCCCCTGACAATGCAGCATCCCCTCAGTATGTCCTCTGCAACAACTTACTCCTCATTATGGCTCTCCAAACATAAAGCAGTCCTTCAATGCTGGTCTTCTGAACATGCAACACTGACTCTGTACTGACTGTCCAAGAGTGTAACTTTCCCTCTAACACATACAAGGACTATCGGCCCAGAGTATAAGCTTACTACTGTGGGTTGAGGCTTGAACCAATGACATGTTGGATCCATTGGTGAGAATGCTACCCACTCAGTAAAAGCTGACAATCAACATTTTGTGACATGAGGACAGATGAAACCGTAAGCAACATCTTTTATAGAAAATGTAGAAGCTTTAATTTCAAACCCAAATCCCAGAATAAAATACCTCCATTAAAATAATTCATATTCAAATATTGCCACAGCTTTAAAATACCAATGAAGCCCCAAAGATTTGCTGATCCATCAATTCATGTCCCAGCCTTAAACCAACCAAGTGTGGGCTCAGACTTGTGGGCATCTATAATGCTCTGCTGAGGAAGAATGTTTTCGCATAAGAAACACTTCAAAAGGAGTTAAAATTTTTCTCTACCCAACTGAAATTGCAACATTAAACAATGAGCTAAAATGCAAACGATATAATCCTGAGGTGTTGTGCGTGGTTAGTGAGTCCTGAAGCCACTCCTTGCTGATTGACCCATGCAACTTCCAGAACCAAGTGCTCAGGGATCAATTGTACGATTGGTTGGGATCAGGTCAACTCCAAGATCCTTTGCAACAGAGTTCTAAGCAATGTTAGGAAAGGAAATTGATTAAAACACAGAACAACAATTCTGCAGTTTACCTAAAGGATGACGTGTTGTTAAACTCCACAGGATAATTACTGATTGGTCACAGTTAATGCCGGTTGTATGTGGGCCGTGTTACCTGTGTTCTTTGTCCTACACAGACTCGGTCACATATTAATCCCTATCAAATTCAGCCTGCCATACTCAAACCAAATGACATCAGGATCCTCTCACAAGCTGGCCTTGTCGCACACAGACTGCATCACATGAAGATCCTGTCACATTTTTATCATGTCAAATGTTTGGCTTGTCACGTGTAGCTTCGTCATATAGACCCCCTGTCACACACAGAACTCCTCACATTTGGTTCAGGTCTCAAGACAATTCAAGCACATTGCAGGTGCTTTTACACACAGACCCCATCACACACACAGTCCCTGCTACACACAGACCCCATCACAAACACAGGCCCTGCCACACACAGACCCCATCACACACACAGGCCCTGCCACACACAGACCCCATCACACACACAGGCCCTGCCACACACAGACCCCGTCACAAACACAGGTCCTGCTACACACACAGGCCCTGCGACATACAGACCCCTATCACACACACAGGCCCTGCTACACACAGACCCCGTCCCACACACAGGCCCTGCCACACACAGACCCCATCACACACACAGACCCTGCTACACACAGACCCCATCATACACACAGGCCCTGCTACACACAGACCCCATCACACACACAGGCCCTGCTACACACAGACCCCATCACAAACACAGGTCTTGTCACACATAGACCCCATCTCACACACACAGGCCCTGCTACACACAGACACCATCACATACAGGCCCTGCCACACATAGACCCCATCACAAACGCAGGCCCTGTCACACACAGACCCTGCCACACACAGCCCAGTCACAAACAGACCCAGTCACACACAGACCCCACCATATACTGACCCTGTTACACACACAGACCCACTCACACACAGACCCCGTCGCACACACAGGCTCTGCCACATACAGACCCCATCACAAACACAGGCCCTGCCACACACAGACCCTGCCACACACAGCCCAGTCACATACAGACCCAGTCACACTCACAGACCCAGTCACACACAGGCCCCATCATACACTGACCCTGTTACACATACAGACCCAGTCACACACAGACCCTATCACTCCCTGATCCCGTCATACGCTGACCCAATCACTCACAGTCCCAATCACACACAGACAAGTCACACACAGATGCAATGACACACAGACCCAGTTACACACACACCCCGTCACACACAGACTCATTTATACACAGACCCATTCACACACACACCCTGTCACACGCAGACCCAGTCACACACAGACTCAGTCACACACAGACCCAGTTACATACAGACCCTGTCACACACAGACCTCGTCACACACAGTCTCATTCACACACAGACAAGTCACAGCCAGATGCAGTGACACACAGACCCAGTTACACACAGATCCAGTAACACACAGGTCCTGTCACATACAGACTACCTTCACACACAGTCACACACACAGATGCAGTGACACACAGTCCCAGTTACACACAGACCCCATCATACACAGACCCAGTCACACGCAGACCCAGTCACACGCAGACCCAGTCACACACAGACCCAGTCACATGCTGACCCAGTCACACAGTCCCATTCACACACAGACAAGTCACAGCCAAATGCAGTGACAAACAGAACCACTCACACACAGACCCAGTCACACGCTGATCCAGTCACACACAGACCCAGTCACACACAACCAGTCACAGCCAGATGCAGTGTCACACAGACTCAATTACACACAGACTCAGTTATACGCAGGTGCGATCACACAGAGACCCCGTCACACATAGAGCCCATTGCACACAGACTCAGTTACCTACAGACCCAGTCATACAGAGACCCAGACATACACAGACCCTGTCACACACAGTCCCCATTGCATACAGACTCAGTTACACACAGACCCTGTCACACCCAGACCCTGTCACACGCTGACCCGGTCACAGACACACCTGGTCACACATAGACCCAGTCACACACAGACCCAGTCACACACAAACCCAATCATACGCTGACCCAGTCACACGCTGACCCAGTCACACACAGTCCCATTCACACACAGACAAGTCACAGCCAGATGCAGTGACACACAGACCCAGTTACACACAGATCCAGTAACACACAGGTCCTGTCACATACAGACTACCTTCACACACAGACCCTTTCGCACACAGGCCTCTTCACATACAGACCCTTTCATCTGCAGTCCCACTCACACACAGACCTTGTCACACACAGTCCCATTCACATGCAGACCCAGTTCCATGCAGACCCAGTTACACACAGACCCAGTTATACACAGACCCCATCACACGTTGACCTGGTCACACGCTGACCCGGTCACACACAGACCCTGTCACACACAGGCCCTGTCACACACAGTCCCATTCACATGCAGACCCAGTTACACACAGACCCAATGTGAAACAGGCAAATCTGGAAACTCCATAGTCTTCAGGCATTAACCTCCTTGATCTATAATCTGTCCATTCAGCTAATTCCCATTCAGTAACCTCACCCATCTTTATATTTAATTAGGAATCACTTGAGATGCATGACATTCCCTTAACAAAGCCATGCTGACTATCCTAACTCATTGCTGACTTTCTAAATGACAGTTTATCCAATCTTTCAGGATTGTTACTAATAATTTGCCTACCACCAAAGTAGACTAGCTGGCCTATAATTGCTTGGCATTTCCTTTGTGCCCTTTATAAAAATGGAACCACATTTACTTTTGTCCTGTCCTTTGGCACCACCTGTGTCTAGTGAAGATTGAAATATAATCGTCAGAACATCTGCTATTTCCTCCCTGAGGCTCTCCAACATCCGAGGGAACAGTCTATCCGGCCCTGGTGACTTATCCACCTTCAAGGATTCCAACTCCACTAATACTTCCTCTCTCATTATGATTATTTTGTCCAATATTTCACACTGCTCCTTTTGGGTTACTATCTCCACATTATTCCTTTCCTTTGTGAATACGGAGCCAAAAAATGCATTTAAAATTCTTCTCTTTTCCTCTGCATCTTCACACAAGTTCCCTTCTTCATCTCTGATTGGTCCTACATTTTCCTTGGCTATCATTTAGCTCCTTATGTACTGGTAAAACATCTTTGAGGTTTACTCTATCTTGCTTGCTAATTTTTTCTCATGCCCTCACTTTGATTTCCCTTTTAGTTTTACTTGACGATTGTACTTTCTCTACTCCTCTAGGCTATCTGCAGCATTTTGCTACAATGGTAAGCTTTCTTTTTCTGTTTAATCTTCCCCTGTATCTTTCCACTCATTTGTGGGCATCTACATTTGGCAGTACCATGCTTATTTTTAGAGGGAACATGTCTGCGTTGTGCCCTAAGGATCTCAGTTTTAGTGCATCCCATAGGTTTATTACTGATTTATCCTTTAGCAGTCCTGTCCAGTCCATCTCAGCAGTTCTGAATGCCAAAGTTACTCTCCCACTGTTATGAATATCGTTGGTTGTGTGTAGCCCCTTTAAGAGAGTGGATCAGGTGACTCAGAGGACACCTAGAGGGGAGTCTAGGACTGCCTGTGGACCTGAGAGGACGCAAAAAAATTATTCCTCGTTCAAGTTTATCCTCAGTCATTCTCGTGTTCTATTTATGGTTCTAGTGAACCACAAATACAATACTCACCACCCTGCACTTCTAGCTAACACACTCTGCATCTTTCTATAGTTTGGTGCTCAGCTCTTTTACTGACTGGGTGACAGAGCTGCTGAGTTGTGGCCAGACTCACCATGAAATCGACAACATTGACGTGATAGGGAATGCCACCTTGTTGTTCACATTCTCTGATGTGTAGGGTTTCTGGGTCTCCAGGGGTCAGGACAGAAAGGCCAGGTTCACTCTGTAAGGGTTTAAGCAAATTTGTACACTTGAGTAAACTTAGACGTAATCACCCGAAGCTCATATACACATTGTGGAATAGCAGATTTTGAGCTATAAGGAGAGGCTGAACACGCTGAGGCTCTTTTCCCTGGAGTGTCAGAGGCTGAGGGGTGACCTTATAGAGGTTTATAAAATTATGAGGGGCATGGATAGGATAAAGAGACAAAGGAATAGGAAGGGTTTGGAGGGATATGGGCCGTGCGCTGGCAGGTGAGATTAGATTGGGTTGGGATATCTGGTCAGCATGGACGGGTTGGACTGAAAGGTCTGTTTCCAAGCTGTACATCTCTATCACTCTATTAGGTCAATAGGATTAATCAACAAACATGATCAGGAAACACCAATCACTTCCACTCCCTTCAGAGTCAGAGATTTCTAAAATTGTTCAATCCTCCGAGAGCAAAAGGAATTAAAAGAATATCTCCCAGTACTGGACTTGCACAAACTGTGAAAACATTCCACCTTGTCGAGACTATTCCAGATCTTATAAACTTCAATCAGATCGCTCCTCAAGCTTTTGAGCTTTTGTAAAACATATCCAGTCTGTCAAACGTTCCTCAAAAAATAACCCATTCATTCCAGGTCGGAATCGAGGAAAAACCGAAAGAAGGTTCTGAGGAAGGATCACTGGACCTGAAACATTAACTCTGATTTTTCTCCACAGATGCTGCCAGACCTGCTGAGCTTTAACAGCAGTTTCATTTCTGTTTGTGAGCAATCTAATCAACCTCGTCTGAACTGCCTCCAACATATTTGGATCCTTCCTTCAATAAGAAGTACAAAATGGCTCACAATATTTGGATATAATATTACCAATGTCCTGTGTAACTGAAGCATAATATCTTTACTTTTATGTTCAATTCCTCTCATAATAAAGGTTAGCATCACATTAGCCTTCCTGATTCATGTACTACTGATGGGTCAGTTTTTGTCCAATGTGTGCAGGAGGGTTTCCTGAATCAGTATGCAGACAGGCTAACAAGGGGCGAGGCCCCATTAGATTTGATACTGGGTAATGAACACGGCCAGGTGTTAGATTTGTAGGCAGGTGAGCACTTTGGTGATAGTAACCACAATTCTGTTATGTTTACTTTAGCGATGGAAAGGGATAGGTATATATCTTAGGGCAAGAGTTATAACTGGGGAAAAGGCAATCACGATGCAATTAGGCAAGATTTAGGGTGCATAGGATGGGGAAGGAAACTGCAGGGGATGGGCACAATTGAAATGTGCAGCTTATTCAAGGAACAGGGAGGGAGGTAGTTATCGAGAGAGGGAGCCATGGTTTACTAAAGAAGTTGAAGCTCTTGTCAAGAGAAAGAAGAAGGCTTATGTGAGAATGAGATGTGAAGGCTCAGTAAGGGCACTTGAGAGTTACAAGTTAGCCAGGAAAGACCTAAAGAAAGAGTTGAGAAGAGCAAGAGGGGACATGAGAAGTCGTTGGTGGATAGAACCAAGAAAACCCTAAGACTTTCTATAGGTATATCAGAAATAAAAGAATGACAAGAGTGAGATTAGGGCCAAAGATAGTAGTGGGAAGTTGTGCGTTGAGTCTGGGCAGATAGGGGAAGCGCTGAATGAATATTGTTTGTCAGTATTCACACTGGAAAAAGACAATGTTGTTGAGGAGAATACTGAGATACAGGCTGCTAGACTAGATGGGTTTGAGGTTGACAAGGAGGAGGTGTTAGCAATTCTGGAAAGTGTGAAAATAGATAAGTCCCCTGGGCCAGATGGGATTTATCCTAGGATTCTCTTGAAAGCAGCGTGGAGATTGCAGAGTCTTTGGCTTTGATCGTTATGTAGTCATTGTCTACAGAAATAGTACTAGATGACTGGAGGATAGCAAATGTTGTTCCCTTGTTCAAGGAGGGGAGTAGAGACAACCCTGGTAATTATAGACCAGTGAGCCTTACTTCAGTTGTGGGTAAGGTGTTGGAAAAGATAATAAGAGACAGGATTTATAATCATCTAGAAAGGAATAAGTTGATTAGGGATAGTCAACATGGTTTTGTGAAGGGTAGGTCATGCCTCACAAACCTTATTGAGCTCTTTGAGAAGGTGACCAACCAGGTGGATGAAGGCAAAGCAGTTGATGTGGTGTATATGGATTTCAGTAAGGCATTTGATAAGGTTCCCCACGATAGGCTATTGCACAAAATACAGAAACATGGGATTGAGGGTGATTTGACGGTTTGGATCAGAAATTGGCTAGCTGTAAGAAGACAGAGGGTGGTGTTTGATGGGAAACGTACATCCTAGAGTTCAGTTATTAGTGGTGTACCGCTAGGATCTGTTTTGGGTCCACTATTGTTTGTCATTTTTATAAATGACCTGGATGAGGGTGTAGAAGGATGGAGTTAGTAAATTTGTGGATGACCCCCCCACCACTAAGGTCGGTAGTGTAGTGGATACTGCCGAAGGATGTTATAAGTTACAGAGGGAAATAGATAAGTTGCAGAACTGGGCTGAGAGGTGGCAAATGGAACTTAATACAGGAAAGTGTGAGGTGATTCACTTTGGAATGAGTAACAGGAATGCAGAGTACTGCACTAATGGTAAGATTCTTGGTAGTGTAGATGAGCAGAGAGATCTCAGTGTCCATGTACGTAGATCCCTGAAAGTTGCCACCCAGATAGATATGGTTGTTAAGAAGGCATATGGTGTGTTCCCTTTTATTAGCAGAGGGATTTAATTTCAGAGCCATGAGGTCATGTTGCAGCTGTACACAACTCTAGTGCGTACAGTTCTGGTCACATTATACGAAGGACGTGGAAACTTTGGAAAAAGGTTCAGAGGAGATTTACTAGGATGTTGCCTGGTATGGAGGGAAAGTCTGATGAGGAAAGGCTGAGGGACTTCAGGCTGTTTTTGATAGAGAGAAGAAGGTTGAGAGGTGACTTAATTGAGACATATAAGATAATCAGAGGGTTAGATCGGGTGGACAGTGAGAGCCTTTTACCTCAGATGGTGATGGCTAGCACAAGAGTACATAGCTTTAAATTGAGGGGTGATAGATATCGGACAGATGTCAGAGGTAGTTTCTTTACTCAGAGAGTGGTAGGGGCATGGAACGGCCTGCCTGCAACAGTAGTGGACTCACCAACTTTAAAGGCATTTAAATGGTCATTGGATAGACATATGGATGAAAATGGAATAGTGTCGGTTAGATGGGTTCAGATTGTTTTCACAGGTCAGTGCAACATCGAGGACTGAAGGGCTTGTACTGCGCTTTAATGTTCTAATGAGTACGTGCTGTAATTGTACATAAACTTTTGTAATTCACGTCTGTACATTTAGTTAATTGATGATGGCCACTGATTGTTAATCTGTTGTACAAGTCAGTAGTTATACGCACTTGTTCCAGTGTTCTGTGTATCTTAAGTAAGTCTGACATTCTTTCCTCAAAACCTGAAGCAAAGCAATTTGGATTTATGGCAACGAAACATTGTCCCTGAAAGATAAGGAGAGCGTAAGTGATCAAAGGTTAGTGACAACATTCATTGCTGAACTTTGTAATATACATTGTTATAAAATACTTGAAAAGGGACAGACACACATAGAATGGGCTCAGACCATTCCACTTTGTAGGTCTATGTAATTATGATCGATTCCTCAGCACTTCTAGAGTGGAACCTCCTTCATTGGGATACAAGAGATTTGTTCATAATTTTTCAATTCTCTCTTGCTACAGGTGTGATGCCACAGGACTGGAGGACCATCAATGTTGGACTGTTGTTTAAAAATGGAGGAGAGTACTGTATAGCCCAAGTAATTACAGGTTAATCAAACTCACTGGGCAGAATCTGCCCAGCCATTGAAAGATGGGGAGAGTGGCAGAAAATGGTGAGAATTGTGTGCGGTCAACGATAATGAGATTCCTGACATGTCAGCAAAAAGTCCCATTTTCGAAGCAAGTGTTGAAGGACGAGACACCATTCTCACCAGTGAGTATCAAGAGGATTATTTGCATTAACATGCATTGACATCCACATCTTCCATCATCTGATTGATACATTGCTTCCCATTCTCCCACCCTCCAGAGAGAAACTGGATGAATGTAGAACATGAGCATCAGAGTAGTACCTGGCAACTCCCAGCTTGCCTTTTGCTCTTCTGAGCCTCTGTCTGGGAGCATGCTCCGTGGGCAGGGACCGCATACGGGGTGCCCATATCTGGGGTAATTGACAGGAACTATTCTGGGCAGTGACAGACTGCCTGTGCTTGACAGGGTGCATGGTTGGGATTTAAAGATCGTGCTGGCAAAAAGATTCTGGGGAGACAATGGCAGTGGCCAGTATCTCTGCTTGTAGTGACTGGCAGGATACAATGAACATTGTGCCATATGGGCTCGCTGCACAGGTAGCAAGGTAAGTTTGGGCAGATAGGAAGCTATCTCACACTTGGGCTGACAGAGCGAAACCCTCCAAAAAATTCTCCAAAATTGATACTTAACCAATTTCTGGTGAAATTCAGCTCATCTCTCACTCCTGTTTTGCTCCATCTCTCACTCCTAATTACTCATTCCAAAGTCACTAACACTCTCAAAGAGCCCTCTCCCTCACTCTCTGTCATATTTGATTAACTTGATCATATGTTTTGTGATATGAAGAAAGGCTGATGAGGGTAACACATTTGATGTATTCGGATTTTAGTGAGGCTTTTGACCAGGCAAATTATTTAGTAAATTAATAACTCATGAGATTCATGGGAAAGGAGGAATTGGATTCAAAACTAATTCAGTGGCAAAAAGCAAAGGGTTATGGTCAAAGGTGTTTTTCTGATTGGAAGTGTGTTTCTAATTGAGGTTTTGCAGGACTCAGTGCAGGGTCTCTTGTTTCTCTTGATATATGTTTTAGGTTTAGACTTAGAAAAGTAAAGATCAATGGAGACTAAGAGGGAAGGAAAGAATAGGGAGAGGGATAGTGAGGAGATTGGGGAAATAGTGAGGGAGAGGGAGAGTGAGGGATGGAGAAAAAGCGAAGGAAGAGTGATGGAGATTATTACATTAATAACACTCAAAAGTGAAACGAGAAGTTAAATTACATGTTACTTTCTTCAGGCTCAGGTGATGCCAGGAGTTTTGTATTTGTCGAGAATGGAGGGGTTCAGAGTGAGGTAGTCGAATAGTGTTGATGAATTTGGTATGAATGTTTGAGTTTGAGTGGAAGATGCAGCAATGCATCCAGTCTGGAGCAGTGTGAGCTTATATTCAATATGATGATATGCAGTCATTAAATGGAGGAAAGGTGAGTCCTCACCAGATTGGCCACCTTGTTGGTATCCTTCCAGGGACGAATGTTTTTACTGTATTGAGATCCTGACAGCATGCCACAGAATACTTCCACCATCAGACTCAGTCCGTATCCTTTATAACCACCTGAAAAGAGAACACAGCTTCCAGCTCCAATAATGTTTGGCCAGTTCCAGCAATCAACCAATCTGCTGGGTCAACACACTCTCTCTCTCTTTCTCTGCTTCCCTTTCCTTCCCTCTCTCCTCTACTCATGCATTTCTACTTTCACCTCTCATCCTTCCTGCCCCCTCTCCTACTTTCCACTCCTTTTCTCCAATCCCATTGTTTTTCTCTTCTTATCCTTTTTTCCTTCACCTCCAACGGCTCTATTCATTCCATCCATTCTGTCTCTTCTTTCTTGAAGTAGGGAATTCCCTCACTGGGATACAGATGGATGCTGGAAACCTGCAGTAATTCATCTGACCTGTCACTGTTCATGCACTAACCCCCATGAGTGTGAGTGGGCTATCTGCCCTTAGGAGGGAATATGTCCAGGCTCAATCTGCTTTCAGTTACCCTAAATGGATCTTAGTACCAAGGAATATTGAAGGACAAATCAGCTAGATATTCCCACGTTAACGTGCCATCAAATATTTGTTTGTCTGCATTGAATGGCTTCCCCCATTTACTACCAGAGGTACAGTGTTCTAGTGAAAAGCAAAGTCCAGAACCCTACGGTCAGCTACCATCTCCACAGGTTGGTTCAACCCTCTCAACTGACTAATGAGATAGATAAAATCCCTAGTGTGGAAACAGACCCTTCGACCCAACAAGTCCACACTCACTCTCTGAAAAGTAACCCACCTAGACTCATTCCCCTACCCTATTAACATTAATTTACTCCTGACTAATGCACCTAACCTACACATCCCAGAATACTATGGACAATTTAGCATGGCCAATAACCTGCACATCTTTGGACCATGGGAGGAAACCCAAACAGACACGGGAAGAATGTGCAAACTCAACACAGACAGTCGCCCGAGGTTGGAATCGAACCCAATTCCCTGACGCTGTGAGGCATCTGTGCTAACCACTGAGCCACCGCACAGCCCTGGTTCTCTTCCATAATGAACAAGAATTGGAGGAAGCATTGAGGCATAGATCCACTCTGGACGGGACCTCAATGCCCATCATCAAGAGTTATTCAGTAATGATATGAATGTAACAAATTCTGAATGTTCCAGGTGGTGAATGAATGTACACAAGCAAGTTACTTTATCAGAAACTCACAGCAAAGTGCTTATGTTGACAACAACTTTGATCTAGCAAAGCAAAACTGGATATCAAGAACACATCTAAGTATCACTCATTGATATTCACAGCATTGCCATCACTGAATCCCCCACTGTCAATATCTTGGGAGTTACTATTGATCAAAAACTGAACAGGGCTTGATGTATAAATACTGTGCCTACAAGAGCAGGTTAAGAGGCTATGAACACTGCAATGACTCCTCAAGATATGTCTATCATGTACAGTGCGTAAGCCATGAGTTATGGAAAATTTGCTTGCCTGGATGATTGCAACTCTAAAAAAAGTTAAAGCTTGATACCATCAAGGATAAAGTAGCCTGCTTGATTGGCAACACATCCACAAACATTCACTGCCGCCAAACCCAATGCTCAATAGCCACTATGTACAAGATGCACTACAGAATTTCACCATAGCTCCTTTGACAGTACCTTCCAAACGCATCACTACTTTCATCTAGAAGATCAAGGCAGCAGATACATGGGTACAACACCACCTGCAGTTTCTTCTACTTGCTACTTACCATCCAGATTTGGAAATGTACCATCGTTTCTTCACTGTCACTGGGTCAAAATTGTGGACTACTCTCTGCCTAATGGCATTATGGGCCTACCCACACTAAATGGACCACAGTTCTTCAAGAAGACAGCCAACTGCTACCATCTTGAAGCAACTAGAAATGGGAAATAATCTGTGGGTCAGCTTTTAATTTAAAGCAAACTGGAATTGTGAACTTCTGAGTTTGTTTAACAAAGGAAAAAAACACGAGTGATTCAGAATTTGGTTTTATTTATTCCATAATGCTGGCAATTATGATTCTAATGTGCATAATACAAAACGTTGGCTGTAATGTGGTAATGGTCACAATGTTGACCTGAAGGTCATCTCAGTTGGAATAGTGCACTTAGAAGAGGAAATAGGAGACAATGGCCAAAATACAAGACCAAAGGGTTCTTGGAAAATCCGGCAATCTGAATATAAACTATTTCTACCACTTCAGCAGTCAGGAGATCAATGGCAGTCCATTGTTGCTTGTCCTATTTTCTATTATACCTAACCACAATTGAGACCATTCTAAATTAAATTATTGTAGATGTTGGAAATCTGAGACAAACCAAAGATATTAAACACTCATGTGGGCAGCAACAGGACAGAGAGAAATAAAGTTAACATGTCCAATTTTGTGCTGTGAAAGTGTCTGGGCTTTGAATCATTTGAAATCTTCCTCCAAGGTTCACTGTGATGATCTATTAACAGAATCCAATCAAACTGGAAATTATCTGTATTGCCTGAATAGATTTACTTCTGGCCCCTTGTATGTTCCCAGCCATCATTGCTCCACCGTATGTTCAGTTACCTCAATGTTAAACTTTGAAATTCTGGCATGACACCTCTCTTTACCAATGTCTCTATTTAAAGATACTCTCGAGTGCTTATTCTGCTCAAGGCTGTCATTACCCTCATATATTTTTTGTGGTAGGGAGTTATACTTTGTTTTATTTCACTTCGAGAAGCATCTTAGTCCACTTCATTATATCTATACATCATCTTTAATGTTATTTATTGTTTGGTCAGTCCTGTGTGATTACAACACGAACACTACAAATTTACCTAATACAGTTACATTTGGATAACAACATCATCTAAACAATGGGCGACTGCTCCTCAGCTAAACTGACTCTAGCTGGTTTTGTGCATTTTCTTCGCTCACAATAAGATGACAACAATAACTTACATTTATCTGTTGTCTTAAACCTAGTTGAACTTGTCAAGGTACTTCATGATGTGTATGGGTTGGGGTGTGATCTGGAGCAAGGTATCTGGGTGTGATACCTTGGGAGAGAGCCATCTGTGAAACCATATACCAGTGAGGAGTTTGGTATTTCCAGGAGAAACAATGGCTTAGAAAGACAATTGCATAAAGAATTAAAGAATGCTGCTCTTCCACAACACTTAAAAATAACAAAAATATTCCCTTTAAAAATAGTGGACCTCTTAAATGTAAGTAATAAAATCCATTTGAGCATGCTGTTATACTATATCATCCTGTATTACTGTTGTTATGAATTTCAAATGGCCACAAAACCTGGCTTATACTTACTTACTTTCGCTTTGTTTTGATGACCATCTCATTTGACAAACTACCAACAATTAATGAAACAAACTTTGCTTCAGATTTATTTCTATCTTGGTATTTTTTGCTTTTAAATCTTTTGCCCCTCCCTGCCTACTTATATTCATTCCTCTGTTTTTAATTCCTTTGCTGTTGCGACAAATAGCACACCACTATGACACTTCAATTAAAGCTTCATTAAACAGATCAAAATGAAGGAGACAATTCCTAAGTGATGATTAGAGTGTGTTGAAAAAGCACAGCCGGTCAGGCAGCATCCAAGGAGCAGGAAAATCGACGTTTTGGGCAAAAGCACTTCGATTTTCCTGCTCCTCGGATGCTGCCTGACCTGCTGTGCTTTTCCAGCACCACTCTAACCTTGACTCAAATCTCCAGCATCTGCGGTACCCACCTCCGCCTAATTCCTAGGTGATGTTGAATGAAAGATGTAGGCAATAAATTTTCAAATAAATTTCTTGACTTCAAGAACAATAATAAAATTCAACATCAAACACACACAAACACAGGTAATAAGTTAAAAAGAAGGCAGGATGTATAGTACAAACATGAAAATAAAGCAGATACTGTTTCCAGTTCTTAGAGTCTTTGAATTGTGAGATTAAAACCTGAGTCTGAGTCAGTTTCGCTGTTGCCTTGACAATAGTAAAATTTATGCTGGAGCTTTTGGTGAATGGCTACATTCCCAAGTTGATTCCTTGCTGAGCACTTCTTTTGAAACATGATAAGACACATAAAGAGGTACAGAGCAAGTCTTCTAGACTGAGTTGTTATGAATCCATTCTACCATCTCTCTCTGCTCTGCTAAGCAAGCTACTGAAACATTGCTCATTTGTATATTCCCAAGCTGAATGTTCTGCAGGCAACCTTTCATCTCCTAACATGTGAACTCATCATCACGCAAGTGTGAATTAAACCAGAAATGCAAATTTAATAACTGACTTCGTTGTTTGGTTTCTTCACGCACCAAAATTATCATTTCATCCAACCGATACAGTGTCTTACATATGAGTTTTCTGGACTGACCTTAATCTGTGGTCAGATGATCCCAGCAGCTGTAATGTAGAGACTACATTATCTTAAAATTCAAAGTGGAAACCTCACCTGATTCCAATACAAATGTGAAATGCTTGGCAATGTGAAGACACAATGTGGGGAAAATAATACCTTCAGCTTGTACAGAATTAGCAGATATGTGGGAACACCATCATCTGCAAGTTCCTCATCAAGCCACACACCATCCTGACTTGGAAATATGTTGTCATTCGTTCATTGTTGCTGGGTCAAACTCCTAACAGCATTGTGGGTCTACCTACAGCACATGGAGTCGAGAGTGTAGTGCTGGAAAAGCACAGCAGGTCAGGCAGCATCTGAAGAGCAGGAGAATCGACGTTTTGGGCGTGAACCCTTCATCAGGAATATGGACTACAGGAATACAGCACATGGACTCGAGTAGTTCAAGAAGGCAGCTCTATATCTATTTGAATACTCTTTGTAGTTTCTTTAAAATTTGGATATGTTTTTTGCATACATTTCAATATCTTATTGTCATTAACTTCGAGATATTCAAACATCTTATTCATAGAATGAGATGCTCACAGGAGCTACAATTAAGTGCAACTTTATTAAAAACAGCACGTAACAAATCCACAACAGACAGCTCAGAGCTAAGCTCTGCAGCTCTTCCACATCTAGTTGAGAACAGTAGTAGACAACCATTTACCTAACAGGAGGAGGAACATGTCCATTCTCGATTGCACTGTAACACAGTAAGGGAAGTGAAGTGAAGTGTAAAGACAAGATTTAAAAGCATCTTCAGGCAAAGGAGCTGAGTGGATGATCCTTCTTAGCATCCTTCCAAGATCTCATCATTCCAGATATCAGTCCACTCCAAATGATATTAGGAATTACTGTGTGTACTAGACATGATTAAAGTTCTGGGTCCTGATAACATCCCGGCTGTATTGTTGAATAACTCCACTCCAAAGCAAGTCACTCTCTGCTACCAACTTTACCAGTCCAGCTCCAATACCTACCCAGACATCACCTATCAAAAACCAACAGGGAATTCAAATCTGGTTAATTTCCACTCCTGTGTTTTAAACAGATTATGCACCTCTGGGCATGGCACTATAATTGAGTGGTTAATCCTGGACTGAGGTGCGTTCAGCTCTGGTCGGAGCTACTTGGAGTGTTGTGTCCAGTGCTGGTCACTGAGGAACAACACATTCAAACACTGGAGGTGAGCGTGTTGGAGGGTGGATTGTGGTTAGAATCTCTCTGGATAGCTGGATTTAAATAGGTTGCACAACATCCTTCATTATAAATAAACTTATGTAAAAGACAAGAAAATACAGATAATCCCTTACTTGTGGCCTCAGCTCCTCCCAGAGGCAGTAGCCCTCCACCCTTCAGAATCTCTGTTGGATCAGTGGTATCTTTGCCTTTGGAATTGCAGCCCCATCCTTTTGGAACCATCTCTCCACGTCTTTGCTGCACTTCTATCTAAAACCATGGAAATTACATAGCTCATAAACAAACTCTTGCAGATTGTCGTCACCAGAACAACAGCAATTTGCATTTATATAGCATATGGCACTTTGTGGGGAGTGTGATCAAATAACATTTTTCATCAAAGCACAGAAAAGAATATTCAGGCAGATAACCTAAAACAAAGTTAATGGTCAAGATTTTAGAAAACATGTTGCGGGAGGTGACGGAGACAGAGGGGCTGGCACAGCTAAGGGTATGGACACATGCAATGGGTACATCTTTTTCCATCTGTTCAGAGATGGGAGTAAGGTGGGACTTGAACCTGGGTCCCCTGGCTCAGAGATAGAGACATTACTACTACACTGAGCCATAAAAGTAAAGGCACCGTAGTCTTACCAGGCCATAGGGCTGCTCTCTCATTAAAGAGAGAGAGGGAGATGACTGGTAGTGGTTTAACCTGAGGGTCACCATGCCTCAGGCATGTGGAGATGTTGAGAAGGAGAATCCTTCATGACAACCTTGTCTGGTGTGGGAACTGAACCCAAACTGGTGGCATCACTCTTTAAACTGGCCATTCAACCATGGGTACTATAATTAAAATCAGGGATGTTCAAGAGGCTAGACTTAAATTGGTCCTGGTATGTTGTGAAGCTGGAGAAGATTACAGAGATAGGGAGGATGAGATGATATAAGCACTTAACAACAAGGGATGAGAATTTCTTTTTGCCTAGCTTTGCCAGAGCAGGACTTACTGTAAATCAGCAGCCACACTGGTAATGGGTGAAAAGGGCTTGTTTTGAGTTAGGATACAGGCAGCAGAGTTTCTAAGCATGCTATTTCTCTGGATGATGGAAGTGCATCCAGAAGTACAGTTAATTGATCGAGATTGGAGGCGTCAAAGGCACGGATGAGGCAATGTGCAGTTAATCTATATGACTAGAATGTAAGGAACGAAACTTTGATATACCTTTCCTAGGGCCACCGCTGATGTAGCCATGTCCAGCACAAAGCTGTCACCATTCAGGGCTGGAGCAGCAACACTAATAGGATTGGTGCCCAGAGTGCACTGGAAAAAAGTAAATAATAGTTATAAGGTATGATTTTAAAGTGAGTGTAGGAACAAAAGATCTGCAGATGATTCTACACAAACCTTTGGAGGTAGTGGAGAAAGTAGAGAAAGCTGGTTTTAACAAAAGGTGAACAGGATCTTGGGTTTTATTAATCCATCCATAGAGAACAAAAACAAGCAGTTAGGGTAAATGTGTTGCGCTCCACTGGAATATTATGTTCAGTTCTTAGCATTGGCCTCCAGGAAGAACGTCAAAGGAGGTGCAGAGGAAATTTATTAGAATAGAACCAGGGATGAGGGACTTCAGATAAATGAAGAGAAGAGAAGCTGGGAAAGTTTGCCTTAGTGCAGGGAGGTTCTGGACTGATTTGATCAAGGCATTGAAAACCATAAAGAGTTTTGACAGAGTAAGGAGAAACTAAAGGACTCAGATTTAAGGTAATTGGCAAATGGAGAGCGTGAGAGAAATGTTTTCTCAAGCAGTTCAGTTTTATTTGAAATGTTCTGTGAGAAACAATAGAATCAGATTAAATAATAACTTTAATCAGAATTAAATAAATACACCATGTGAGATAGGAAACATATGCAGAATATGGGAAAACACCACAGGGTGATACTGATTAGAAAATAACTGGGACAGGCACAATTGGCCAAATGCCCACACTTGAATTGTAAATTTCCAGGAAAAGAAGGGTTTGGAGGGATATGGGCCGGGTGCTGGCAAGTGGGAGTAGATTGGGTTGGGATATCTGTTCGGCATGGACGAGTTGGACCGAAGGGTCTGTTTCTGTACTATAATCTCTATGACTCTATGATCAGTATCTGACCAGTCCAGAAATGATTAGAATACACTGCATCAACTAAATGTCCAGATGTGTGTTATCCTCTCCTGCAGGTACTGACCCTCCTACACTAGGTAAAACCTCTCAGAACCAACTTCTGCCCAAAGGCCGCTGTCAAGGGTAAATGAATGCCAACACGGAAATACCTTGAGGTCATCTTAAAATCTTTACACAAGAATTTGTGCTATTAGGACCACTAGATATTCCTTGGCATGTGAGACCTTGGCTGGTGCATGGGTTTACTAACCTAGGGGTAACTAATTCCTATTCCTACCACTGAGACTGATCAAATCTACACAGTGAGATTCATAGCTGGGACATTCCTGCTCTCCATGATCAATGTTCATGTGGTTTAGAGTTATTGGGATTTGAAGCAGCTGCCCCAGAACTTGCAAATTACAAACTAACAAAATTTGCTAAATCTCGTAGGCTGGCACCAAATATAATAACCTTGGAAGTAGCAGATTGTTGTGAAAATCCCAAATGGTCCATTGATGCTTTTCAAGGAAAGAATCTACCACATCCACCAGGCTGATGTTACAGGACTGATTGTTAATGCCGCCTAGAATGTCTGAGCAGGCCTCTCATAGCCAATAAAAACAATTCATCCAGTGTCCCAACCCCAATACCATAAAAAGACTGGCAAATTCTTTCACATGTAGATGTAGCAGGCTGGTTATAACATTAAAGCTACCCATTAAACAATTCTCTGTGACTAAAGTCTCAGACTAAAGCTTTACCTTGGTTGCTCTGGTTGGCACTACCACTGGAGAGGTATTAGTGCAAGTCATTCCCTGTTGAAAGTAAATGCAAAGACTGTAAAGAACTGTGAGCCCAATGAGTGATGTTCCAATTCATTCTGTGGTGGACAAGTTACTCTACTTACAATTAAACCGTGTTTTAGTGCTTGCATAGAATAAAATCCTGCAATGCCGTAGTGATTAGATCCTGCAATGACAATGAGAGACAGTAAATCAAAGCATACTAATAAGAGATGTTCTCAAATCTCCAGGCCAACACAATAAAAGGTAGTTATCAGGAAGTTAGTGTTTAATGCTGATCAGAGATCAGTGCCAATCTGCTCATAAATCATTTGAAGTGGAGAAAATGTATCACTGATGAGATATAACTAGATATCTGTTCATGTGATAAAATCCCGACAGTGTGGAAGCAGGCCATTTGACCCACTGAGTCCACACCGACCCTCCAAACAGCAACCCCACCCTCATAACCTTTCATTTCCCATGGCTAACTTGCACATCCCTAGATACTATGGGGCAATTTAGTATGGCCAGTCCACCCAAACTGCACATCTTTGGAATGTGGGGGGAAACCAAAGCACTCAGAAGAAACCCACAGGGAGAACATACAAAATCCACACAGGCAGCCACCCGAGGGTGGAATCAAACCCAGATCCCTGGCACTGTGAAGCAGTAGGGCTAACCACTAAGCCACTGTGCCTGATGGTGATTAAAGAATAAATATCTATCGAAGGACACTGGGAAGAAATCTTTTGCTCTCTGGTGTTCTTTCTTGGCCACAAAAGAGGGCACTGGGGGCTTCAGTTTAAAGTCTCATCCAAAATACTGTATCTCTGACAATGCTACTTCCCTCAGTACTGACCTAACAAAGTGAGGGGCTCCCGCAGTACTGACCCTATGGAAGCCTGGCACTCCTTCAGAACTGAGTATCCAACAATACAACAACCTTTAGGACCGAACATCCAACAATGAAATGTCGCTTACTGAACCTGTAATACAATGCTTCCCAAACATTTTTTCACTATGATCCCATTTTGAGGCTTGTAAGTTTTTCTGTAATAATAGTTCCTCAGTAAGCTGTAGGAGTAAAGAAGATCTATTCGAGCATGGGAGTCGTGGAAGGGCAACCATTGCTGCCTCAGTGCTCACAGGGTCAAAATTTCAGCTTCAACCCTCCACAAGCTCAACAGGGCAGCACTCCTTTAGTACCAAACATCAATAGTACAGCGCTCCCTTAGTAATGCCACTCCAACAATGTTGCAATCTTTTATTGCTATCTCTCTAATAGTTCTATGCTCCTTTAGTATGGCACCACTGATAGCACAACACTCCCTCAGCATTGTCCCTCTGACAGTGCAGCATCTCTCGGTACTGATCTGACAATCATGCAGCTCTCGCAAAGAATGCCAGTAGTGCAGAGCTGCCTTAGTTCTATTCCTCTGCGAGCATAGGAATGCCTCAGTGCTGACCCCCTGACAAAGCAGCACACATTCAGTACTAACCCTCTGTCACTGCAGCACTCCCTGTCAACAATGCAATGTTCTTAGTACTGGCTCACTGATAATACAGCACTTTCCCAGTACCACACCAGGAGTTCTAGTTTGGATTGTATACTTTTATCTGTGGAGTGAGGCTCAAAACTAGCCCTTGAATCTGAATGCAGATTGGCACCAGAGTAGTTTCAGCTAACATTCAAATACCCAGATAGCTTGTCCTCACCTCGTTCTTGGTTCTTTTGCAAATTGTCTTACACCTGTCACCTGCAGTCAATGAATCTCTGCTATAGGAAACAGTTACTACTTATTTACTCTATCAAAACCCATCATGATTTTGAACATTTCTACTGAATCTTCCTTAATGTTTTCTGCCCTAGAGGGATTAACCCCAGTTTCCCTGTCCTGTACACAGAACTGAAGCACCTAATTCATGAAACCGGTGGCTCACAGCACCAGGGGCCCAGGTTTGATTCCAGCCTTGGGCGACTATCTGTGTGGAGTTTGCACATTCTCCCCGTGTCTGCGTGGGTTTCTCCGGGAGCTCTGGTGTCCTCCCACAATCCAAAGATGTGCAGGTCAGGTGTGTTGGCCATGATAAATTGCCCATAGTGCTAGGTGCATTAGTCAGAGGGAAAATGGGTCTGGGTGGGTTACTCTTCGGAGGGTTCGTATGGACTTGTTGGGCCGAAGGGCCTGTTTCCATACTGTAGGGAATCGAATCTAATTGAATCTAAATCTCCTTTGCAGCTTTTTCATAGTATTGACATCCTTCCTGAAGTATTGTTATATAATCAGTCATAGTGATATAAACACGGAAATAGATCCTTCCGTCAAACTTGTCCATGCTAACCAGATATCCTCTATAAATCTTGTCCCATTTGTCAGCATCTGGCCCACATCCCTCTAAATCCTTTCCTATTCATATACCCATCCAGATGCCTTTAAAATGTTGTAATTGTACCAGTGTCCATCACTTTCTCTGGCAGCTCATTCCATATATGCAAAACCTTCTGTGTGAAAAAGTTGCCACTCAGGTCCATTTTCCCCTCTCACCTTAAACCTATGCCCTCTAGTACTACACCCCAACCCCTGGGAAAAGACCTTTTCTATTTATCCTATCCATGCCCTGCATGATTTTATAAACCTCTATAAGGTCACTCCTCAGCCTCCAATGCTCCAGGGAAAACAGCCCCAGCCTATTCAGCCTCTCCCTATATCTCAAACCCTCCAACTCTGGAAAATCCCTGTAAATCTTTTCTGAACCCTTTCAGGTTTCACAACATCCTTCCTATAGAAGGGAGACTAGAATTCTCTGCAATACTTCAAAAGTGGCTGGAACAATATCCTGTACAGCTGCAACATGGCCTCCCAGCTCAATGCACTGACCAATAAAGGAAAGCATACCAAACACCTTCTTCATTATCCTATCTAGCTGCGACTTCAAGGAACTATGAACCTGTACTCCAAGGTCTCTTTGTTCAGCATCATTCCCCAGAACCTTACCATTACTTCTATAGATCCTACTCTGATTTGCTTTTCCAAAATGCAGCACCTCACATTTATCTAAACTAAGTTCCATCTGCCATTCCTCTGTCCATTGGCCCATCTGATCAAGATCCCGTTGAACTCCAAGGGGAGAACTCCTTTACTGACAACTAGACCTCCAATTTTAGTGTCATCTGAAAACATACTAACAATGCCTCCTATGTTTACATCCAAATCATTTATAAAAATGACAAAAAGCAGTGGAACCAACAGCCTCCAGTCTGAAAAGAAACCCTCTTGTTCCCAGAATTGAACACAAAATTCCAGTCGAAATCTGACCTAGTGTCTTTTAACAGTTTACAGCAGCTTCCTGGTTTTATGCTCTTGGCCCCAGGATAATATAAATGAAAATTATGTTGTTTAAATGTTTTTATTTGTTCCTTTTTAATTCACAAATTGGACATGGGCATTGTTGGCTGGGCCAGCATTTATAGCTCGTCTCTAGTTGGCCTTGAGAAAGTGATAATGAGCTGCCTTCTTGAACCGCAGTAGTCCATATGGTGCAGGTAGACTCATATAGTGCTCTTAGGAAATTCCAGTAATATATTCCCAAGTCAGGATGATGAGTGGCTTGGAGGGGAGCTTGCTGGTGGTGTTCCCCTGTGTCTGCTGCCCTTGTCCTGATGGTTGATGGCATGTGTAGTGTCTTGTAATGAGGTCAGCCAGGTGGATCTCATAGAATGAGTTCCCTGATTTGGGTTGTTAATCTAGTCCAATCAGAGAGCCCTGGCTGACAGATAAGGAGTGTCAGACATTCTGTTCACACTGAAAGCTGATGGAGGAAGCTGGGTCAGTGTCAGTGGACTCTCCACATGTAAATAAAGGATAACTTGTTGATGGGATACCAGCCTCTGTGGAGTTATTTCAGTATTCGTCATAGATTTAGAAGGTGCTGTCTAAGGCTCTTTGGTGAATTTCTGCAGTGCATCTTGTAGATAGCGCACACCACTGCTACCAAGAGTCAGTGATGGAAGGAGTGGATGCTTGTGGATGTAGTGCTAATCAAGAGGCTGCTTTTCCCTGGACGGTGTCAAGCTTCTTAAGTTTTGTAGGAATTGTAGTTGTCCAGACAGTTATTCCATGACATTTCCCACTTGGTTCCCGGTAGGTGATGAACAGGTTTTGGGGAGTCAGGAGGCGAGTCACTTGCTGCAGTATTCCAAGCCTCTGCCCTGCTCTTGCAGCTCCTGTAATTATATGACTAGTCCAATTTTGTTTCTGGTCAATGATAACCCCCAGGATATTGATAGTGGGGGAATTCAGTGATAGTAACATCATTAAAAGTCAATGTTAGAATTCATTACAAACACTGAATATTTAACACTGATTATTTTTGGAAAGTTCAATTTGAATCTTTCTATATGTAAACAGACATCAAGGATTCTGACTAAAAGAATTGGTTAAGAAACTGCAAACCAATCTAAAAAATATCTCATTAATGAATTCACAATTCCAACTATACGTTATCTTGTGCTCACAGTGCTTATCAACCAGTGGCCCTATCTGCACCTCATATTTCAATTAGGCATGTTTCTGGAGCTTGGCAATTTTACACAAGTTTGTTACCTTTACTTTGTTGGTTTCAGTTTATTTTTCTTTCAGTTGGCAGCACATTTGTTCTAGGCATATAATTTGTTTGTTTGTTCCCATTGGCCCTGGAGGATTATACTTTTTGTCATTAAATCTTTCCTGTCTTTGACCTTATCAGAGATTGCTGATCCTGGATAGTGTTGAGCTTCTTGACTGTTGTTGGAGCTGCCATCATCCCCAGGCAAGTGTGGAGTATTCAATCACATGTCTGACTTGACTTGTGAACAACCTTCGGAGAACCAAGAGATACTGGAGAATTCCTGGCCTCAGACTCCCAGGTTGTTGACTGTTGGATAGGATTCACCAATGGTAATACCACTTGTAAATGCCAAGGGAAAGATGGCTTAATCCTCTCCTCATGTTTGTTCATGGGACCTGGGCTTTGCTCAGTAGGTCAGCATTTATTGCCCATCTTTAATTGCTCAAAGGGTATTAAGTGTCAATCATGTTGTTGGTTCTTTGTAGTAATAATTATTGGTGGCAATGCTCCTTGCCTGGCACTATATGATGTGAATGTTACTTGCTACTTATCAACCCAAGCCTGAATATTGTTTAGAATTTGCTGCATGGTGGCACAGACTGGTTCTTTGAGATGTGTGGGTGAGATGTGCAGTCCTGTAAAGCAAATTCAACTTAAAGGGACAGTCCACAAATGGAAACTGGAGATATTCAGGATGGGCAATGGACAAAGAGCGAGGCAGTAGCGAACTTTAATAATGTTTTTAAAAAAAGAGAATTGCAGAGGATGGAGATCTGAAAAGAAAAACAGAAATCGCTGGTGAAACTCGTAGGTCTGGCAGCAATTATTGAACAGTTCTGATGAAGACTTGAAATGTTAACTTTCTTTTTCCCCGATAGACGCTGCCTTACTTGCTGATGTCTCGTCAGCAATTTCTGGTTTTGTTTCAATCATGCTTTGTTGAAATTACTACTGTACAGTCAGCAGCAAGATATTCCCCAACAATAGGAGGAAGAGGTCTATTGGAATGGTCAAAAAGGTGTGGTTGGTGGTCATGAGGGTATGGGTGGAGGCAGCAGAAAAGGTGAGCAACAAGAACCTTGTGATTGGATGATAGATGCAATTTAGGAAGTGTTTTAATAGCCTAACGAGATCAGGAAAAGTGTCAACATCTTCACCTTGTACTGCAAGTCTTGCCCCTTCTCTCTGCACTTGGTAAGTGTCCCCTATCACATCAGCACCTCAAACCCCCACTGTTCAAATTTCAGCAACACCAATCTTCACATTCTATACTTTCAACATCCATTTGTCCAACCACTAGAGTCACTCATCTCAACTCATATGCACTATATTAATCACTTACAAAGATACCCACACAGACTATCCTGTAGCCATTAGGTAAAGGCCTAACCTCCAACCATAACTGAGTTCTATTTATTTAACTCTTGTTGGTGAAACAAGTGCAAAGTACAAGGGAGAGGGAAACGACTGGCTTGGATGACACAGATAATTTGAATTACTGATGCAGTGCATGAAGCCCTACAGATAAATGCATATCCACGTTCCTCTCTGTCAGAAATTGAGAGATAGGGAGCTCAGAGATAGCTGGTGACAGAATTACAAATAAAATCAAGCATTCCAGATGCTGGAAATCCAAAACGAATATAGAAATTGCTTGAGAAACTCAGCAGGTCTGGCAACATCTGTGGAAAGAAAGCAGAATCAATGTTTCACGTCCACTGACCCTTCATCAGAACTGGTTTTTCCAGCAATTTCTGTTTTGTGACAGAATTGCAAACATCTTCAGCACCCACATCCTGACTTTATTTCAACAATCAATAAACTATGAGCACAGTGAATTTGGTGATTGTCAAGAATGTGACTTTTCCACAACTAAATTACACCATTTTCTTTTGCATTCCAGAGTCTTCAAATGTACAGCATTGTCACAGGAAATCCATGAAAATGATTCATCACCGGACTGAGGATGCAGTGCACAGCTATAAATCAGTGTAAATACTCCCACTTCTCCAGGTGGAGAAGTCCGATTGTCACATGGTGCATTACACCACACAAGTGAACATGAATAGACAGTGGTGGCAGGGAGACTCTGTACTGGGGTTCTCCAATCCTTTCCAAGCTCTATTTAGCTGTACAGAGATACTGAAATCTAAGGGGCATCATTAAGAAGGAAATGCTGGTAGTCCATTTGCAAATTAGCCAAGTACTAACAACACTCCACAGTAACGGAGAGGTTGAAGGTGTTCAATTACCAAGGGATTAGTGTTCTAGATTATTGTGAAACTGTCCACTTTGTCCTCCTCCATGGAGTTCCAAGCATGACTCTGAAATGAGTTCATTCCTGCCATGGCTATAGTCTTGCAGACTTCGGACGGCAACTGGTCTTTTTTTTTCCCTGTTCATTTTTTTTCTTTTTTTTGTTTTTTCTTTTTGTTTTAACCCCCACACTACCACCTAACTGCGGAAGTGCTTATTTTTTCCCCCAGCACCCATGGTGTGTGTGTGTGCAGGTGTGAGACACAGTGAGAGACACAAGGTGTACGAATCTTTATTCAAGTTCCACCACCAGGAAGATAGGAAAACACCCG
>NC_057725.1:32276450-32310075 GCF_004010195.1 Chiloscyllium plagiosum
CCTCTGTACCGGGTGCCCAAAGATCAGGAGCGTGGGGCTGAGGTGCGGCCAAAAACAGAGGAGAAGGTTTTTAAGGAAATCAAAAAGGGAGTGCAAACGCCCACACCCAATATACACGTGGTCCACGGACTCCACAGCGCCACAGAACAAGCAGTTGGGCTGGGAGTCCGTTAACCACCGCAATCTGCGGTTGCAGGGGACCGCTGCGTGCAGCACCTCCAGCCCAGATCCCTGAGAGAAAGGGGGAGGACTCCCGCGTAGACAGCCCTCCACTGGGGATCCCCACCGCCCGGTGGCAAATGGGCAGGCCAAGGCGTGTCCGGACGGTGGATGACGGAGAAGAAGTGGACGGTGTGCAGCAGCAGTCTATACAGGGCCTGCCTTTTACCCCCTGAAAGGGAACAAAATTAAAATTCCGGAGGCGGCTCAGGTTGTGGGGCACAGGCTCCCGCGGGAAGTACGGGACCTTGGGGCCAATGTGAAATTCCGTCCGGGCTGGGGTGAGTGCGGACGGGATCCCACCGCACACCTGAGCGTCCTCCAACTGGTGCACTACGTCGGGTCCGAGCACTGCCGTTTTAAGGCGTCGGATGGCGGTGGCCACGTACCGGACGTCTACTGCTGCCCTGCTTGCTATGTCCTGCGGCAGCATCCAGCCCAGGCCTCCGCCACCCAGCACGTCCCCGATCCTGGTCACCCTCGTCACCACGGCCCTCCTCTTCGACAGCCACTCGAACCCACGAGTACGGAGGTGCGGATTCCTGAGCAACGGCTCCCTGACGACAGCTGCTACTCCTGCTGGAGGGTAGGCGCGGCGCGATTCGACCATGTTCCAAACAGTGATCAGGTCCTGGTAAAAGACAGGCAGCGTCTTGAGGTCGACCTCCAAACCGTCACGGTTGACGAACAGGAGCTGCGTGTCGTAGTTGAGGTTACGCACCTGGCAGAGAAAGTACGTTGCCAGGGCGCACCACCTAGGAGGAGGGCTCAATGTAAAGGTATCGCTGCAAGGTCTGAAGGCGGAACGTCACGATCTGGGTGCGGACGCACACCAGCGACTGACTGCCCTCCTCAATAGGGAGACTCAGAACCTGCGCAGCGACCCAGTGCATCTTTTTGTCCCAGAAGAAGTCGACCAACGTTCTCTGGATGTCAGCGACAAAGCTAGGAGGAGGGACCAAAGTGACCAGCCGGTATCACAGCATGGCGGCCACCAGCTCGTTTATGACCAGCACTCGGCTCCTGTAAGATAGCACTCGGAGCAGTCCTGTCTAGCGGCCCAGGTGAGCTGAGACTTTGGCCTCCAGCTCCTGCCAGTTAGCCGGCCAGGATTCCTCAGCCGGGCTGAGGTAGATCCCCAGGTAGAGGAGATGGGTGGTACTCCAGCTGAACCCCTGTAACTCCTCCGGCAGAGAGTCCACCCGCCACGGACCGACCAGTAGTCCGGAACATTTGGCCCAGTTGATCCTGGCGGAAGACGCTGCCGAGTACACGGCCGGCAACTGGTCTTAAACAGGCTGGCAGATATCTTATTTGTACTCTACCGTGAATCACTAATCTGCATTAATTTAGTATATGGCAGAGCAGAAAGAATGTGGCCCAGATTTAGGATAGTGATGATGAGGGAAAGAAGACTTGCAAGTGGATAATCCATTTCTCTCATCAATCCCTTGAGAGAGTTCTGAACTTGTTGCTACATTTCTTGATAACTGTGGGTGCCCCTGCTCAGGCACAGCATTCTTTAGCAGTGCTATCACAATCTCCAAGACAGTGATTAACAGCCCACCAAAACATCTAAGAAGCCAGAGTACGCTATTGAGCAGCTAATGTCTACCTCTGCTGAAGCCACATGGGACACACTAGATAGAAACATTAGGAAATACAAGTTCAAGACATTGTAATTCACTAAGGATGTATAAATGACTGACAATCTTTGTTCTTCCATTTCCTTTATTTATGATGCCACATAAAATCAACACCATATTCATGTCTTGGTCAGTATCCCATCTCAAGTTCTCACTTACTTTTTCATATTTCATAATCAATGGCATTAATGGGACATGCTCAGCAGTGGATGTGTAGTTGAAGCACTGTTTTATACAAAGGGCTGAAAGGTGACAGGTTGGTACTGATGGTGGGAGCAACCACAGCATTACATTTATTATGTGTCACACTACTGAACTGTGACAATATTAGGAATCTTGAGAAGCAACATCAGTGGCTGGCCTACTGATGGATGTCCTACCCCTTCTCAATGCTCTCATTGGAAAAGGGAATGATGAGACTTTACATCATTTTCCACCTGCACTTCTCTGCCATTCAATGTTGTGAAGGATGTAGTCTGTCACTATCATTCTGGATTCTGGATCGGATGAGGGTTGATCAGTGCCTTGAGAACTATCTGGTCACCTGAAGCACATTATAATAACTTGCCCAATGTTATGGCTCTTGTGGTACAATGGTAGTTTACCTATCTCAGAGCGAGGAGGCCTGGGTTTAAAGCCCACCTGCCCCAGAGATGTGTCATAACATCTCTGAACGGGATAATCAGAAAATATCTAATTTGCCAAATGACACGCCTGAGGTTAGGCCTGATGTTGGTGGGATTCCTCACATGTTTCATGAGCCAAGTTTGCAAGGAGTGTCTCTTCTACAAATCAAAATTTGCTTTTCTGTCTGGTACAAAAGGCTCTGGGAGGTTGGACTACTGAAAAATGAAGGCTGCAGATCAGTTCCCAGGGCTTCTGGAATAGAACTGTAATGACCTCCTCTTGTATTTGCACAGCTACTGATGTATAAACATTCTGGATGCTGTAGCAGTGCTATGATAACTATGTGAATATAGTTGATGGCATGCTGTACTGGGGCAATTCAACCAGAGTATCTGCTCATTCTGGCCATTGTCATCAGTAAGGGCATTTGCATAATTATTAGCCCAGGAAAACAATCTTTTGATCAACCTTATTTGTGACCCATCCACTAGGAAATCCTGGATATAAAGCCAGTACCAGGAAAGATCTGGAGGTTGAAAGTGTTGAGAATAGGAGTCACCTTGACATCCACTGGCAAGGCCTGGACTCCTGGTCCAGCTGGGAGTAGGTCTTCCTCTCAGAGGCTGAGAAATCTTCCATCATTGGATATGACAAACTATGGTGACACACAGTGGCACCGTTCTTCCAAGAGCTCAAATAAGCTGACCATCTGTCTACAAATCCTGTGACATACATAATTCCTCCTGTAAGCTCAGGCACTTTCCCTAAGCATCTCTGTCCTGGGCATAGCATATTGTAGCATGTCATCACTGCCATGAATGGTGATAGTCACCTCTTCTAATGTTCTGTTAAACACATCCATCCTGATCATTTTGAAAATCACCAAGGTAGAAATTAACTGTATTGACACAAGCACTTCCTGCTAAACATTTACCAGTGGAAACTGAGAGAGAGAAGCTGCCATAAATGAACTTTTATTCAGATTGGACAATGGAAATTTCAACATCCTGCACACTGATGCCCAGTATGGCTTCTGCCAGGACCACTTAGCTTCTGACCTCATTACAGTCTTGGGTCAAACATGGACAAAACAGCTGAATTTCAGGGGTGAGATGAGAGTTACTGCTTTGACATTAAGGCCACATTTAACAGTGCATGTCATCAAAGAGCCCTAGCAAAGCTGGAGTCGATGTGAATTGGGGAAAAACTGGAGTCATACCTGGCACATGAGAAGACTGTTGTGGTTGTTGGAGGTCACTTATGTCAGCTTCAGGATATCTCTGCAGGAGTTCCTCAGGGTAGTGTCCTAGACCCAATTATCTTCAGTCTTAGTGACTTTTGCTCCATCATAAGGTCAGAAGTGGGGATGTTTCTTGTTGACTGCACAATGTTCAGCACTATTTGCAACTCCTCAGACACTGAAGCGGTCCACATCTAAATGCAACACATCTGGATCATATCCAGGCTTGGGCTGACAAGTGGCAAGTAACATTCATGCCAAACAAATGCCAGTCATTGACCATCTCCAATAAAAAAAACAATCTAAGTACCACCACTTGACACTCAATGGCATTACCATCACTAAGTCCTCCACTATCAATGTCCTGGCGCTTATCATGGACCAGAAATTCAACTGGAATAGCCATATAAATACAGTGGCTACAACAGTATGCCAGAAACTAGGAATCTTGCAGCGAGTAACTCATTCCTGCCTCCCCAAAGCTTGTCCACCATCTGCAAGGCATAAGTGAGGATTGTGATGGAACACTCTCCACTTGCCTGATGAGTGCAACTCCAACAATACTCAAGAAGCTTGACACCCTCCAGGACAAAGCAGCCTACTTGATTGGCACCACATCCATAAAATTCACCACTGACACTCAGCTGCAGCAGTGTGTACCATCTACAAGATGCATTGCAAAAAAATCACGATTACCATCTAGAAGTTCAAGGCAGCAGCTACATGGGAATACCATTCACTACAAATGTCTCTCCATGTCACTCAAGATCCTGTTTTGGAAATATATCGCTGTTGCTTTCAGTGTCGCTGGGGCAAAGTCCTGGAATTTCCTCCTTTACGGCATTGTGGTTCTACCAATAGCATACGAACTGCAGCATATCAAGCAAGCTCATTCTCACCTTCTCAAGGACAACTAGGGATGGACAATAAATGCTGGCCCAGCCACCGAATCTCACATCCCATGAGTGAATAAAAAAAATCCAGCCTTACCGCTATTCACTCTTCTCTTCATTTACCTAGCCAGTTTCCTGAAAGTATGAAACCGCAGGCTGATTAAGTTCAATGTGATGAAGTCAAATTAAATGTAACCTGCATCTCAATAATTACATGTAAATATCCTCCAATATGCAATAATTAAATCCCTAAAGTCAGTGAGTAGGTTTTTAAACTGGGATTTTTAACTAGAATCCAATCAAACTTTGATTAACCCTTGAAATGGGCATGCTAGACACAGGTCTTCTGCCATAAAATGTGGTCTTTTCCAAAAAAATTAACCTACTTTTCTAAATCAACCTGCTTAGAGATGTAATTACACACTGCTGCAGCGGGTGGGACTTGAACCCAGGTTTCTTTGTTTAAGTGTAGGGACACTACCACTGCACAAGAGCTTTCAAACACACATTTTTCATAGCTCCATCCACTCCCAATGCAACTGTTCCATGCTGTTAAAATTCTTTTATGATTTTAAAGTGGAGATTGAGTTACACACAGCTGCCTAATCCACTTCATCCCATCCTAACTACATCAAAAGATGATGTTTATTGCGCTCCAAACTAAATGCTCAGCAGCATGTTAAAGTGAATCAATGAAGATGTAAACTGTGTCATTTTATAATGGCTCCTTCACTTTTCTCCCTAACAATGACAATACAAATTTTCCCACCCATGTGCACAGGAGATTGAAGAGTAGATAGAAAGGAAGAAACCAAAAATGTTAAAATTAATCATTATATTTTGATGTTGTGATAATTTCTGATTTGCCAATTCCTTTGAACAAGGACATAATTGTTTCTGATGTCTGGTGTTTTCATATAAAAGCTTTTTAAAATACAATATTACGCATGTTAGGGAGGTGGCTGTGTTCTTGGAAGAGACTGAGCACATTGGATTCAAAAGCTGGGATGTATGCAGTGACTATCTCATTGTCACTGTTACCTCCTACTTTTGGGGCTGAGACAACAATATTCCCAATATCTTGGGAGTATTTTGTTGTTTTCTTTTGGAGGGGGGTTTCCAGTTAGTCTAGCGCTGTGGGTGGGGAGTGTTTGGAAAGCTGTTTCTCAATCCCTCCAGGATTGAGAGAGAAACATCCTAAGGTGAGTCTTTCACTGCCCCCAGTTTTGAATGTTCTTGCTCTTGCATGAATTATGCATCATTCCTTTTCTTTTTTTTAACCCACTTTGCTACCAACTCATGTTAAGCAGTACTGAAATTACTTTGGGGACTTTGTACTAACTGGCTTTGACACTCAGTTCCTTCAGTTCAAAGAGTAGAGATGGATTAACAGATCACAGAACTAATTCCTACTGGTCCTGATATTTGAACTCACCATAAGCTGTCACCCATCCGATTCCCACATCTTTGGCTTTTTTAATAGCCAGATCCATGCAAAAATTGCCTACCACAGGCCCTATCAGGTTATTGCCATTGACCAATGCTGTAGCCACTGTTGACTTGTCAATTAAAGGTTCTCCATCCTTGGCACAGATTCCAGTCTTCAGGTCTTTCAAATATATATCTGCAATACAGACAGACCGAGTGTGAGGATCATATCCCTAACCCCTACCCTGGCCATTATACTGACACAACCCTTACCTTCACTCTGACATTACTCCAATCATAACCCAACCCATCTCTGACCTCAATACATCACACAAATTGATAGCGAGAATCATTTCACTGACCCTAACGCTGATCTCAGTGGAAAATCTAACACCAATCCTAAACCTTCCCAATGCTGACCCTGAGAAGTTTTAATAACTGATAATTTCTTTATTGGGAAGTTTAATAAATTGTTTGTGTTGAGGTGTGGGTTCACTGCTGACACTAGAATTGGTACCATAAGCTGAGAGGTCCTGCTTTCTGTATAAATTGAGCGTGGGTGGGGGTTGAAGATCAGAAGAGTAATTCAAAACAGATCCCAACCTTCCACCTGCTCTTTCAGGAAAACACTGGCCAAGACACAGGAGCAAGTTACCCCAACGTAAGAGTCCCTGCTATCACACAGATCGCTCATTATTCAGAACTCCCATTCTCATACATCATTCCTCCCATATTCTGTTATCCTAGTTCCCTCTCTCTCAGGTCTCCATTCTGATCTCCCAGATTCTCCCATTATCATCTTATAAATCCTGATCCACCCAACATCCTCCTGCTCAGTAGACATCCCTAGGGCTGAATAGCCACCTCTTGTTCCTCTATTCAATAAAACTGCTTTATAGCAAAAAGTAGATTAGATTACATTACAGTGTGGAAACAGGCCCTTCGGCCCAACCAGTCCACACCGACCCGCCGAAGCGCAACCCACCCATACCCCTACATTTACCCCTATACCTAACACTACGGGCAATTTAGTATGGCCAATTCACCTGACCTGCACATCTTTGGACTGTGGGAGGAAACCAGAGTACCCTGAGGAAACCCACGCAGACACGGGGAGAACGTGCAAACTCCACACAGTCTGTCGCCTGAGGCGGGAATTGAACCCGGGTCTCTGGCGCTGTGAGGCAACAATGCTAACCACCGTGCCGCCCACTATGATACAAGTTGCTGTGATGGGACTTGAACCTAAGACCTTAGAGAATTGCTTGTATCCCTTATGGGGTTTAATCCTATGATATTACCATTGCACCACTTTTCAAAAAAAGTTTGATGTTTCTTTGGAAAGAGCTATTAAACTATTGACATAATAAAAGAGAGTTGTGGGGAGCTGGATTCAGTCCCACTGTTGTTTGACTGCAGATCCACACACCAAGCCTGTTGAGTCCATGGCTGTAATGCCCTCGATAATCTCCCTCTACCAAGACATCAGCCAATGCTGAGCCATGGCTGCTCTGGGCTCCCACTGCTTTCACGCAGCGTTCAATAAACTGATGCACGTCCGAGCGACTCACCAAGTACCTGAAACACATATTACCAATTCAACTTTGATACTGAAATTAAAGCATGAGCAGATTATGACATATTATCTACAAAAATGAACTGATTCAGCTCAGATACCCGGGGGCTGAGGGCAGAGACTGAGGGGCTGAGGAAATGGGGGAACTAAGTGAAAACTGAGAAACAGGGACAAAGGCTGATGGACAGTGATTGAAGGGCAGAGATTTAAGAATTCAAGCTCTGAGGAACAAAGATTAAGAGACTGAGACTGAGGGACAGACACTGAAGAGCTGAACTGAGAACCTGAGGGGAATAATATGAGGGACAGATTTAGGGACTGGGACTAACAGAACAGATTTTAAGGGATTATGTGACTGAGGGCCAGGGCCTGAGAGAGTGAGGGAAGCAGACTGAGGATCCAAGTGCATAGGCGTGCATTTGTATGTTGAGCGCCAACAAAGAAGATTGCACATCCTTCATTAACACAACGTTCAAACAGAAGTAATTAATTCTTTTTTTAACTCTCGTAGAGTTTTTAAAAATATCTCGCAGGAAGTGGTAGAGGTTGAGGGAAGAGGGTCTGGCGAGGTACAGGTTACTGGAGGACTGAGATATTTGGGGATCTCTCTCTCTCTCTACCTGGCCATCCCCCACCCGGTCACCCTCCCGCGGGCTCCCGCCTTCGGGGTGAGCGGGCTTCAGGGTGTCGGGGCCCCGGGTCTGGTGACTGTGGGGATCCGCGGCCGAGTGTCCACAGCGCGGGAGCGCCGCCTTCAACAACCAGGTTATAGCAGAATATATACAATATACACATACAACATATATAAGATATATCACGTGCCCGATAAACACTATGTACATGATTTATAATATATTTTATGTACAAAATGTATACTGCATACACTATATATAAATGTGTGTAATATATATGTCTCTATTGATAATCCACTGCTCCAAAGATGATTCTTACATATAGTTGGGTCAAAGTGAAATGTTGGCGGTGTGTTCACAGATTGCAACATTTACAATATACAAAATACACATGACATCTACAATATATGCTATATATACAATATATAACATAGGTATGTTACACATACATCATAAACTGTACATATATACATTCCCTACGATATGTACAGTATACATTGTTTATAATTAAATAATATGTACACCATATATTCAAAGTTTGGGTGAAAATTTGTAGCTCGGGTGCTCGTTGTTGTATCGGGTCCTTCGTTCTGGTGGCTGTTGGTTTGTATGCTGTTATAAGTCCTAGTGGTCGCAGTAGTCTGGCTGTCAGTTCTGAAATGTTCCTGATGTATGACAACAACTCACCAGAACGAAGGACCCGATACCCAGCGTGAGCAAAACTAATGTAGTGTACAAAATCCCATGCAAGGACTGCATAAAACACTATATAGGACAAACAGGAAGACAGCTAACGATCCGCATCCATGAACATCAACTAGCCACGAAACGCCACGACCAGCTATCCTTAGTAGCCATACACGCAGACGACAAGCAACATGAATTCGACTGGGACAACACTACCATTATAGGGCAAGCCAAAGAGGATGTCACCTAGACAGGGGACGAAACGTTTGCAACAAACATTTCCAGCTCAGCGAACAGAATCACAACACCATATATGTTCCATAATTTGCAGTTACATAAACTACCGCCATATTAAAGAAGGTGTAGACTATAATACAACCAAACAGGGGTGAGACAGTTTTATTAATGGAATATTATGTTTGATAAATTTAGCTCTTGGACGGTACAACAAAAATGGTAAACATACAAAATATGATTTAGAATTTGAGTGGGTCACTCGACTCCTTGAACTAGGTCTACAATAGATCATAGCTAATCTGAATATTCCACGTTCTGTACCCCCATTACTTTTGACTGTCTTGCTTATTAAGAATTCATCCACTTCTGCCTTAAAAAAAAACAGACTTGGCTTCCACTGCCCTTTGAGGAAGAGAATTCCAAAGAGTCATTGAGTCATACAGCATGGAAACAGACCCTTCGGCCACAGAAAAAGTTCTTCTCGTCTCTGTCTTAAGTGAGTGACCACTTATTTGTAAAACACGACCCCCATTCCATATAATAATGTGAGCGTGGATAAGGAGGGAAATGGGAAAATGCATTAGATTATGATGCTCATTTAAGAAGTTGGTGCAGGCACGATGGGCCAAATGGCCTCCTTCTGCACTGTAGCAATTCTGTGATCTTTGAAAAGGAGCCAGGAGGTGCAGTGTGTTTGGATTTCCAATTGGCATTTTGTGACACTTTAAAGTCCAGCAAATCAGAACACATGGTAATAAAGGCAAAGTGTTGGGGACATTGTTGGCCTTCAATATGAGGAGATTGGAGTATAAAAGTAAAGATGTTTTGATACAACTTTACAAAATGTAAAGGACTTCATACAGATTTGGTCTCTTAATTTAAGGAAGGATATATATACATTGAGTTTGAGTCCGAGGAGGTTCATGAGGTTGATTTCTGGGATGAATGGATTGGCTTATGAGGAATAGTTGAGTAAATTGTACCAATATTTGTTAGAGTTTAGAAGAATGAAAGATGCTGCATTTATTGTAGCAATGACACTGAAGCAATGGTGATATATTTCCAAATCAGGGTAGTGGGTGACTTAGAGAGGACTTTACAGGTGGTGGTGCTCTCATGTAGTAGCTATCTTCATCCTTCCAGGTGGTAGTGGGTCATGGGTTTGGAAGATCTTGCCTATTTCTACAGTGCACATTGGAGATAGTACACAGTGTTGTTACTGAGCTTTGGAAGTTGGGGAGTGAATGTTTGTGGTGCCAATCAAGTGGACTGCTCTGTTCTGCTTGATGTTAAGATACTTGTGTATTGTTAGAGCTACATTCATCCAGGAAAGTGGGAGTTTTCATCACACTCCTGACTTATGTCTTCTGGCTGATGAATAGACTTTTGAAAATCATGAGGTGAGTTTCTTGTTGCAGGATTCCTAGCCTCTGATCTGCTGATGTAGCCATAGAATTTAAATGGCTAGTCCAGTTATCTTTCTGATCAATGGTTAACCCCAGGATGTTGATGGTGGGGGATTCAGCAATTGTAATGCTGTTGAATGTCAAGGTGCAACGGTTAGATTCTCTCTTATGGATATGGTCATTGCCTGCCATTTATGTTGTGCAAATGTAAGCCATGAACAGGTCTTCCATTTCATGGAACATTTGCACTTGGACATGACGCAAATGAATTCCAACACAGGTATGTGTTATATCTGAGCTGAAAATGTGTTGCTGGAAAAGCGCAGCAGGTCAGGCAGCATCCAGGGAACAGGAGAATCGACGTTTCGGGCATAAGCCCTTCTTCATAGATTCCTGAAGAAGGGCTTATGCCCGAAACGTCGATTCTCCTGTTCCCTGGATGCTGCCTGACCTGTTGCGCTTTTCCAGCAATACATTTTCAGCTCTGATCTCCAGCATCTGCACACCTCACTTTCTCCTGTGTTATATCTGACCTGTGCTAAGACAAGGGTCCTCACAGAAGGGATAAGTAGACTTTATAGAAGATCTTTAAACAGTGAAGAGTGCTTGTATTATCACAATGTTAGAACTGACCAGTTATAGATTAGAAAGAGAGGAAAATATCAAAGAACAAAAAAGAATATAAATAGGGAACTGTACAACTGTACAAGGTGTTGGTGAGACCATATCAGAATACTGCGAGCAATTTTGGTCCCTTATTTAAGAAAAAGTACAATTTCATTGGAGGCAGTTCAGAAAAGATTTGCTAGATTATCCCCGGAATGGAGGGATTGTCTTATAAGCAAAGGCTAAACAGATTGGGACCTACTTACTGGAGTTTAGAAGAGTGAGAGGCAATCTCATTGAAACTTGTAGAATTCTTAACGGGGGGTTTGTCAGGGTAAATGCCTAGGATCCCCCCCCCCCGCCCCCCATGGGAGAGGAGGGCATGGTGTTAGAACAAAGGGTGCCTATTTAAGACTGAAATGAGGAGGAATTTATTTTCCCAGAGGATTGTGACTCTTTGAAAATAGTTGCCACAGGAAACTGAGGGCAGAGTCCTTGTGTATATTTAAGTCTGAGATAGATAGATTCTTGCCTAGGGAAATTAAGGATTAAGGGGAAAAGGTAAGAAAATGGAGGTGAGGAATGTCAGATCAACCATGATCCTATTGAATGGTGGATCAGGCTGGTGCGGTTGAATGGCCTTCTCCAGTTCCTGCTTCTTATGATTTTATGGTCTTATGGAATTACAAACTGAAATGATAAATGTTTGAAGGGGAAAAAAAAGGAGGACTATTTAGGAAAGAACAGACGGGTCAGACTAATTGAATGGGTCAATCAAACAGCCAGCACAGACATAATGGACTGATGTTCTCCTTTGATTCTTTGATTAAAATGATGATATAATAGTCATTACTGAGATCTGGATAGGAGATGGATATGAATGGGTGTTTAATATTGCACTGTTAGATATTTCGCCTTGTTCATAAGGGGACTGTTTATTGCTATTGCCTATATGAACTTACAGAAGGTAGTCACACAACAGATTATTATCAAAAATGAAAGAGGATTAAACTGGAAGAGAGGTTATTAAAGTTTCCAGAATGTGTAATGGGATAGAGTGTATAGAAAGGGTCAGGAATCTAACTTCAGGCACAGCAGATAAGGAGACAACTATGAGAAGAGGTTAGTCAACATAGGACTGAAGGTATTGCATGCAGTGTATGAAACAAGATAAATGAGCTTGTAGCACAGATTGGAATTCGTAGAAATGATGTTGTAGGTATCCCAGAGACACGTCTGCAAGGGTATCAGTCCTAGGATCAAAATATCCAAGGATACACATCCTACTGAAAGGATAGATAGATGGGCAGAGGGGATGAGGTTGTCTTGTTAGTTAAAATTAAACTAAATTAAAACAAGAAGTGATAAAAGTTGTAAGCTTAGAATCTGTATAGGTAGAGTTGAGGAACCACATGGCGTGAGTTATTTACTGGCCCAGTAACATTATCAGGGTGTGGAGCAGAAAATAAAGCAAGAAACAAAAAAAGTCTGTAAGAAAGGTACTGTTACAATTATCATGGAGGACTTAAATATGAAATGGACTGGGAAAACCAGGTTGGTAGCAGATCCCAAGAAAAGGAATTTGTAGAATGTCCACAAGACTTTTTTTTGGAGCTGTTTATGGTAGAACCCATTAAGTAATAGATAATTCTGGATTTGTTGATATATAATGAAGCTGAATTGATTAGGATGCTGAAGGGGAAGGAACCTCTAGGGAACAGTGACCATAATATGATAGAATTCACACCTGCCGTTTGAGAGGGAGAGGCTGAAGTCAGATGTAATGGTATTACAATTGAATAAAGGTAACTACAAAGACTTGAGGGAGGACAGGATACCATGCAGAAATTCACCAAAGATCCTTGGACAGTGCATTCCAATCCACAACTACATCTGTCGAGAAGGACAATGGCAGCAATTATATGGGAACACCACCACTTGCAAAT
The DNA here is from genome assembly GCF_004010195.1 of Chiloscyllium plagiosum. Taxonomy (NCBI): domain Eukaryota; kingdom Metazoa; phylum Chordata; class Chondrichthyes; order Orectolobiformes; family Hemiscylliidae; genus Chiloscyllium; species Chiloscyllium plagiosum. The sequence continues at coordinate 32,289,594 of NC_057725.1, forward strand.
TTCCCTTCAATCACTCACCATCCTGACTTGCAACCATATTGCCATTCCTTCACTGCTGCTGCCGCAAAATCCTGAAATTCCTTTCCCAAGGGAACCTATCTATATCAGGTGGACTGCAGCGGTTCAGGATGGCAGCTCACCACCATCTTCTCAAGGGCAACTAGGGATGAGCAATAAATGCTAGCACAATGTCCACTTCCCATGATGAGCAATAAATGCTAGCACAATGCCCACTTCCCATGATTGAATAAAAAAAAGGTAAATCAGAGTATTTTCAAGATAGTTTGAACTCAGAAACGTGGCGAGATTTAAGTTTGAAATACTTACATCATTAAATGTTAGTCGACAACCGTCATGAACACAGCCTCTATTTCTAAGGTGCTGAACACAAAAATCAGGAAACTCCTTTTTGATCATGTAAAGTTGGCCAGATCCCATCTGATGAACCCGTGTTCTGTCTGGGCACTGCACCTCAGAAAGGATGTACTGACATTTAAAGGCGTTAGTGCAGATTTCTCACGGGTTTAGAGACTAAAGAAGCCAGCTACATAGACTAGACTGTTCTCCCTGAGCTGAGATGACTGAGAGGTAATTTGATATTTAACATTTTTAAAAAATTTAATGGGGTATATCAGAAACAGTCATGGGGGAAAGGCAGAAGCAAGCATCTTCTTAAAATTAGACGTACGTCAATCAGGAAGCACTATGTTCACACAAAGGATGGTCGTCACCTGGAACACTCTCCCCTAATATGGGATATAGACGCTTCAGACAGGACAGGGAGGGAAGTAAAAGGGGGGGTGGGTGGAGTTGCATTGCTGATCAAGGACGATATCATGGATGTGCTAAAGGAGTACACTATGGACATCTTGGGTAGTGAGGCATTATGGGTGGAGCTGAGAAATAAGAAGGGTGCAGTCACATTGTTGGGACTGTATTACAGACCTCCCAACAGTGAACGTGAGGTAGAAGAACAAATAGTTAAACAGATTGTAGAAAGATGTAGAGGCAATAGGGTAGTGGTGATGGGAGATTTTAATTTTCCCAATATTGACTGGGATACACTTAATGTCAGAGGTCTGGATTGGGTAGAATTTGTAAGAAGCATCCAGGAGAGTTTTCTAGAGCAATATGTCAATAGTCCAACGAGGGAAGGGGCCATATTGGACCTGGTACTGGGGAACGAGCCAGGACAGGTGGTAGAAGTTGCGGTGGGGGATTTCTTTGGGAACAGTGACCACAATTTTGTAAGTTTTAGAATACTCGTAGATAAAGAAGAGTGGACCGGGAAGAGTACTAAACTGGTCCAAGGCCAATTATATCAAATTAGGCAGGAGCTTAGAAGTGTGGATAGGACACAGCTATTTGAAGGGAAGTCCACATTTGAGATGTGGAAGGCTTTCAAAGAGAGGTTAAAGATAGTGCAGGATAGGCATGTCTCATTGAAGGCAAAGGATAGGAAGGGCAAGATTCGTGAACCGTGGATGACAGGAGAAATTGTACGACTAGCCAAGAGGAAAAGGGAAGCACACATAAAGTCTAGGCAGCTGAGAACAAAACGGGCCCTGAAAGAATATCAGAAGAATAGGCCAAGTCTTAAACGAGGAATCAAATGGACTAAAAGGGGTCATGACATAGCTTTAGCGAGCAGAATTAAGGAGAATCCCAAAACATTTTATTCTTATATAAGAAGCAAGCGGGTAACTAGAGAAAGGATTGGTCCACTAAAGGATAACAAAGGAAGGCTGAGTGTCGAACCTGAGAGAATGGGTGAGATTCTGAATGATTACTTTGCATCAGTGTTCACTGAGGAGAGGAACATGATGAATGTTGAGATTAGAGATAGAAGTTTGATTAGTCTGGATCATGTTGACATAAGTAGGGAAATTGTGTTGGGTAGGCTAGAGATTATTAAGGTGGACAAATCCCCAGGACTGGATGGGATCTATCCAGGTTGCAGAGGGAGGCAAAGAGAGGAAATATCTTTGTGGCATCCTTAAATACAGGTGAGGTGCTGGAGGCCTGGACCGTTGTCCCCATGTACAAGAAGGGTAGAAGGGATATTCCGGGTAACTACAGACCAGTGAGTCTGACGTCAGTGGTGGGAAAGTTCCTGGAGAAGGTACTGAGGGATAGGATCTATTTATATTTAGAAAAGAATGGGCTTATCAGTGATAGGCAACATGGTTTTGTGTGGGGGAGATCGTGCCTTACCAACTTAATAGAGTTCTTCGAGGAAGTGACCAAGTTGATAGATGAAGGAAGGGCTGTTGATGTCATATACATGGACTTTAGTAAGGCGTTTGATAAGGTTCCCCATGGTAGACTAATGGAGAAAGTGAAGTCACATGGTGTGCACGGTGGTCTCGTGAGGTGGATAATGAACTGGTTGAGCATCAGGAGACAGAGAGTAGTAGTTGAAGGGAGTTTCTCGAAATGGAGAAAGGTGACCAGTGGTGTTCCACAGGGGTCAGTGTTGGGGCCACTGTTGTTTGTAATATACCTAAATTATCTGAAAGAGAGCACTGTTGGTATGATCAGCAAGTTTGCAGATGACACGAAGATTGGTGGAGTAGCAGAAAGCATAAGGACTGTCAGAGAATACAGGAGGATATAGATAGACTAGAGAGTTGGGCGGAAAAGTGGTAGATGGTTTTCAATCCAGACAAATGTGAGGTGATGCATTTAAGCAAGTCTAATTCTAGAGCGAATTATACAATGAACGGAAGAGCCTTGGGAAAAGTTGATGGGCAGAGAGATTTGGGAGTGCAGGTCCATTGTACCCTGAAGGTTGCTGCACAGGTGGATAGAGTAGTCAAGAAGGCATATAGTATGGTTGCCTTCATTGGACAGGGTATTGAGTATAAGAGCTGGCACGTAATGTTAAAATTGTACAAGGCATTGGTTTGGCAACATGTAGAATACTGTGTACAGTTCTGGTCGCCACAATACCAAAAGGATGTGGACGCTTTGGAGAGGCTGCAGAGAAGGTTGATGAGGATGTTGCTTGGTATGGAAGGTGCTAGCTATGAAGAAAGGTTGAATAGGTTAGGTTTATTTTCATTAGGAAAAAAGGAGATTGAGGGGGGACCTGATTGAGGTTTACAAAATCATGAAGGGTATAGACAGGGTGGATAGAGACAAGCTTTTTCCCAGGGTGAAGGATTCAATAATGAGAGGTCACACTTTCAAGGTAGGGGTGGAAAGTTTAAGGGGGATACACGCGGCAAGTGCTTCACACAGAGGGTAGTGGGCATTTGGAACACGTTGCCAGCAGAGGTGGTAGAGGCAGATACGGTAGATTCATTTGGTAAAGTCATGATACTCCCAGGGAACCATAGGGCTGTTCCCATATACAGAGGGATGACTGGTGTGTCAAGTGTGCGGCGTGTTGTTAAGTAGGGACCATGGAATATCAAATGAGTGTCTATTTTTTGAGGTCCTGTAACTTCGCCTGAGGCATGGTGACCGACAGGTTAAACTTGCTGACATCCTGCGAGTGAACAAAACATCCAAAAGCTTGTCAATGAGATAGGATTTATGGAGCAGGGAAAACATCCTCCTCAAAGAAAACTAACCACTGCCACCTAACCAAGTGCTCTCATTGATACAGGACCTCAAAAAAAGACACTCATTTGATATCCCATGGTCTCTACTTAACAACACACCACATACTTGACACACAGCTCAATGGTGCACAAGTGGTGAAGTCATAGGTCTCAACCTATCACTGAAAATCAGGATAACAATCAGCCACTTGAGGAGTGACGAGAGTCAATGTGGAACATAAGTAACAGCTCAAATTGTGACTGTGGCCATCAGACTCTGACAATTGCCCATGTACAGAAGTCCTGTCCAGGGCAAAGGTGATCAGATAAGACTGGCTGAAATAGCAAAATGTGCAGGGAATGCGTGTGAGTGGGATGAGACAGAGTTGAATATTAAGATACTCAAACAGTGAGAGAGCAAGGGCAAGATAACTGTGAGATATTAAATATTATTAAAGTCAGTTTTGAATCATCATTTGGGAAATAGTGCTGGAGGCAGTTTAACTGGAGCATGCCATATAAATTGGATAAGCAACAACAAATCCATAGTATGAATATAACAAGAGAAAACCTTTGTGATTTATTGCTTTTCTGACATATTTAAGTAAGGATGTCTCACATATTCATCCTCAAACCTGTCCCACGATTCAATTAAACCAGACCCAGTTCTTGCGCCATATCAGTGAATGCTGTTGCATAACAAAGATCTATCCATTTTGATTTTGAAATTTTTAATTAACTTCCAACCTCAGCATGTATTAACAAAGAACATTTACAGCCCAGGAACAGGCCCTACGGCCCTCCAAGCCTGAGCCGATCCAAATGTACTGTCTAAACCTATCGGTCAATTCATAAGCATCTGTATCCCTCTGCTCCCACCTACTCATGCATTTGACCACAACTGAATATGGCAGGACAATGGATCCAATTTATTAGTTGTGGAATTGCTTTTCACTGTCTATCAATTATTGCAAAAGCTGTTTGGCAAGCAAATAGTCCTGTGTTGTAGCTTCACAAGGATGTCATCTCATTTTTAGATTTGCATTGAATCAGTGCCAAAAAGAAGCCGCAGCAGTAACACCCACATGTTAACACTAGGCTTACAGTCATCTCATTCGATTCAGTTAGCAACCTTCAAAAAAAGGCTTTCTTCAGATAAAAGCTGTTCTTGGACAGCTTGGCCACAGGCATGGCTGGCACTAGAACACAAATCACCGACACTATAGCCAGATGTTTTCAGGGTGCATAGCTTTTATTGTGATGCTCAATGTGACGTTACCATGGCTCTAAGAGGTGTATTTTGTTTTGGGTTTTTTAATGAAGTAAGATTGAGAGAGAGGAATCATGCAGGCGAAAGTGAGGACTGCAGATGCTGGAGATTAGAGTCGAGAGTGCGGTGCTGGAAAAGCACAGCACGTCAGGAGGCATCCGAGGAGCAGGAGGGTCGATGCTTCGGGCAAAAGCCCTTCATCAAGCAGTTTGCTCAAAGCCAATAAAGTAAACAACTTGTAAGGCCTTGGGTTTTTTTTAAAGTTGGAACAATAGAAACAGCCTGAATGGGAGGGCTCAAGCTCCCACAGAACCAGGAGTTTTAGTTTTAGCTTTCTGCCATTGCTGGGGTCTTGAAGCTGGATGTGGAAGCTCTTATTCCTCTCTCTGTTACAGCTAAAAGCTGGGATACTCTTCCTGCTGCTAGAATTGCATGTGAAACAATCTGTTTTACTGAATTTGCTTCTGTGAAGAAGGTGTTACTATAGTGATACAGTTAATTACTAGTAATTAATATATGTATTATTTTGTGAAGCATTTTGATGGAGTCACAGTTATGCCATTTTTTTTATTTTCTCTGTATCTTGACTGTAGTGTAAAAATAAAATGTGTCTTGCTTAAAGTCAATTATTTTGATCAATCAAATTGCAACAAGAATGCAACACCCTAAACTTCGCTTCAAAATAAGAAAAAGTTGGGGTCTAGGCTATCTTCTTAATATATTTTGAGGGGGGTTTGATCTGCTGTATGGCATCAACACGTTCTTAATGTCAGATAAAGTGAATGGGATTGAGTCGAATCTGTGACTCTGGGACTTTGGAGGAAACCCTCTGGTATACTTCATTCCACATTTGTAAACATTGCAATTTTGCCACTCTTGTGATGCGTCAATATGGCTGTGAATAGATCCCTCCTTTCTCTCAGTTTTCTGGCTGGGCACTGCTGTTCTCAACTGAATGTGATGCACCTTAAGAGCTCTGTGGATTCTCTTGGTTGTTTGTAGATTATTGTTTTAAATTATCAGCTGACTGGGTTGAATATGGAGGCATCAATAGGAAATAGATTACCAGTACAAACAAATTCTGACATAGTGTTTCACACAGTCTAGCCACAAAATAGGAATCACAGCCTGAAAATCAGCTCATGGAATCCCTACAGTGTGGAAGCAGGCCATTTGACCCATTGACTTCACATCAACCCACCCATACCCCATGGCTAGCTCACCTAGCCTATAGATCCCTGGACACTTTACGTGACTAATCCACCTAACTTGCACATCTTTGGACTGTACGAGGAAACTGGAGCATCCAGAGGAAACCCACACAGATATAGGGAGAATGTACAAGCTCCACACAGACATCGCCCAAAGGTTGGATTGAACCCAGGCCCCTGGCACTGTGAGGTAGCAATGCTAACCACTGAGCCACCATGCCATTCCTTGTTTTACATGCTGATATAATCCCTTGAGAATCAACCAAAATTATAATTACTATGCTATACAATAATTGCTGCAGTGTTTAACTTTTAACTTTGTTCTTACTTTCTACCTTGTTCTTAAGATTCTGTACTAGGTATTTGTACCTAAGATGATGCCTTGTGTGGTGCATAATACACTTTTCACGTACTCCTGTACTTTTGTACTTGAGTACACATGGCAATAAAATCAAATCAAAATGAATAGTTTCAAACTTGATTGGGATATTAGAAATTTAATGTGATTATAAATTCTTTGCTGTTATTTTGCAAATGACACAATGATTGTAAAATTTTAAAGCACAGAGGACGGGTATTTGGCCCATTGCTCCCATGAAAATCTTTGAAAGTCCACGTCTCTTGCTTTTTGCCTACAGTCCTGAAACTCTTTTGAAGCAACTGAAGCTTATAAAAACATAAACAGATAATGCTGGAAATTTGCAGCAGGTTCAGGCTTATCTACAGAAAATAGATAGAATCATAGAGTGGAATGTTTCTGGTCCTAAGGACATCAACCTGCAGTGTTAACTCTCTCTCTCTCTCTACAAATGCTGCCTCACCTGTTGAATATTCCAAACATTCTGTGCTTTAATTCAGTTTTGTTACTGGCTCACTTCACTTTGAAAATATATCAACACCATCACTATGGAGGGTTCTTTCACCTCCACAATGTTGGACAGAGGAGCTACTTTGAGCAAAAACTCAATTTTCACCTGCAAGCAATTTAATAACTTCGTTTTAAGACGTTAAACCTACCTCAAGATGATCTCTTGATCTGTGTGTGATAACCACCAACGGGTTTAATTAATGAAGTTGCAGTCTCTGAGCAAGCCTCTAGTTATCCAATCACGACTTGAATCCTTGCCGATACCATGTGATGTGTTGCTAAGGGGACAACTAATTCCTTAAGGTTTAAAACTCATGGTCTACCCAAAACACCAATGTCAAGAATTGGCTTGAAACCTACCCTGCAGCTTCCATCTGTTTGAAAATAAGATTAACAACAGCATAGGTGGAGCTCAAAATGTAATTTGCGTGTTACAACATTTCAGTCAACCCTGGAGTTACTCTTTTATAGTGAAGAGCACCCGAGGTCATTGGGCCGTGGTGGGAGAAGGAGGACAGAGTTCAGGAGGATTCACTGAAAATGTTATTGAAGCAACAAGAAAGTAAGAGCATGAGAGGAGCACAAGAAATTGGGAGAATGAAAAATTGAGTGTGGAACTTGGGGAGAGAGAGAGAGAGAGCTGGAAGAGAGGGTGGGAGAGAGAATGACAAATTGGGAAACAAGATCAAAGAAGTGGGAGAAGAACTGGGAACCGGAGAGTAGTTAGAGAGAAAGAACATAATTATAGAATAATGCCTAAAATAAAGCAAAAGAAAGATTACCAAAAACATAAATTGTATGAGTGATGTACAGTCACCATATGATGAAGGATCCTTCTCGTGTATGTTGCACACTCCCTGTACAATGCTGTATCCGCACTGACCAGAGTATTGAGCACAGGAGTTGGGGGGTCATGTTTCGGTTGTACAGGACTTTGGTCTGGCCACTTTTGGAATATTGCGTGCTATTCTGGTCTTCCTATTGGAAGGATGTTGTGAAATTTGAAAGGATTCAGAAAAGATTTACAAGGATGTTGCCAGGGTTTGAATGTTTGAGCTATAGGGAGAGGCTGAATAGGTAGGGGCAGTTTTCCCTGGACTGTTGGAGGCTGAGGGGTGACCTTATAGAGGTTTGTAAAATCATGGGTAGGGTAAATAGACAAGGTCTTCTCCCTGGGATGGGGGAGTCCAGAACTAGAGCGCATAGGTTTAGGATGAGTGGGGCAAGATTTAAAAGGGACCTAAGGATCCACGTTTTCACACAGAGGGTGGTGCGTGTATGGACTGAGCTGCCAGATGAAGTGGTAGATGCTGTTACAATTACAACATTTAAGACGCATCGGGCTGGGTACATAAATAGGAAGGATTTGGAGGGATATGGGCCAAGTGCCGGCAAATGGGACTAGATTTATTTGCGATATCTGATCAGCATGGATGAGTTGGACTGAAGCGTCTGTTTCCATGTTGTATACCTCTCTATGACTGAGCCAGACTGTGTTCACAGAAGTGAAATCAGCTTTCCTCTGACCAGCCAACACATGCACGCACAAATGAGAGAAATGACTTTCAATATTGTGAGATTTTGTGATGGCAACTCCAGCCCTTTCTTCTGACAATAGATCATGGACCTGAAAATGTTAACTCTGTTCTTCTCTCCTCAGATGATGCTTAACCTGATGAGTATTTCCAGCATTTATTATATTTACCTTTTTGAAAGGGACCTAAGGAGCAACTTTTTCATGCAGAGGGTGGTGTGTGTGTGTGTGTGGAATGAGCAGCCAGAGGAAGTAGTGGAGGCTGGTACAATTACAGCATTTAAAAGGCATGTGGATAGGCATATGAATAGGAAGGGTTGAGAGGGATAGTGGCCAAGTGTTGGAAAATAGGACTAGATTAGGTTATGATATCTGGTCGGCATGGACGAGTTGAACCGAAGGGTCTGTTTTCATGCCGTACATCTCTATGACTGTCATGGTCCATGTCTGGTGCATGATCCCTGTCCTGTATCATGTGCAATTCTCATTTGTTATATAGTCCTTGTAGGATGCATACTCTCTGGATGATGTATGGTCCTTGTCCTGTACTTTACGTTGTATCTGTACAACTTATGGTATACAAATGATATACAGCCTCTGTTCTGTATCTGCAATGGTCCTTGTATAATGCACAGTGCCCAGCTTTTTTGTGGATGCTTGCATTCCCTGTGCAGTGCACTATTCATGCATTGTGCTCAGTTCCATTACAAGGTGTCCTGTATGATGAACAGGAGGTGTGGTCTGCTGCTTACTTTACAACTTAGCTTGTAACTGCAGAAGCATGGTTGACATTTGTGGTGTTCTAGTTCTGAAAGCCAAGTGGTGAAGAATTGAACTGGAAACCAGATGTTGGGATTAGAGGTCATGTACTGAAATTGATTGAGAATTGACTGGCAAGTAAAAAAATACGAAGAGTAGGAATTATTGGGTATTTTTCGAAATGACTAGTGGGATTTGCAGGGATAAGTGCTTCACAATATACATTAATATTTTGATGAGGAAACCATCCCAGGAATCCATCTGTGTCCAATTTGCAGATGACACAAAGCTGGTGGATGGGAGGGTATCATAGAATCCCTACAGTAGGGGAAGGAGGCCATTCATCCCACTGAGTTGGCACTGACCCTCCAAACAACATCCCAAATGGGCCCCCACCGTATCCCCGTAATCCCACATTTCCCATGGCTAATCCACCTACCTTACACATCCCTGAAACACTACAGACAATTTCAGCATGGCCAATCTGTCTAATCTGCACATCTTTAGAGTATGCACACATAGGGAGAATATGAAAATTCCACACAGACAGTCACCCAAGGCTCTAACCAAACCAGGGTCACTGGTTGTGTGAGGCAGCCGTGCTAATCAGTGAGACACTGTGCTGTCCATGTATGTTGTGAGGATGATACAGAGATGCTTCAATAGGTATTGACCAAGTTAAGTAACTGTGCAAATGCATGGCAGAAGCAGTATAATGTAGAAAAATGTGAGATTATTACTTCTGTTGAATATTATCTGAATGGCAATAGATTGGGAAAGGGGGTGATGCAGTAAGACATGAGTGTCCTCCTGTACCAATGACTGAAAGTAAACATGCAGGTGCAGCAAGTGGTGAAGAAGACAAATAGTATGTTGGCCTTCATAGCCAAAGAATTTAAGTAAAGGACATTGCTAAGATGGAATATTGCAAACAGTTTTGGTCTCTTTATCTGAGGGAGTACACAGGAGATTTACCACATGGATTCCTGGGATGGCAGTACTGATTTATGGGGAGAGGTTGGCTCGATTGCAAGTAAATTCACTAGCGTTTAGAAGAATGGGGGGAGATCTCATAGAAAACTGTAAAAATTCAACAGCATTAGACTGCATACAACTAGGAAGGGTGTTCTTGACCCTGGAGTTCAGAACCAGGGGTCTTAACAATAAGGAGTAGGCCTTTTAGGACAGAGATGAGGAGAAATTTCTTCACCCAGATGGTGGTGAACCTGTGCAGTTCTCTGCCACAAGAAACTGTTGAGGCCAAACATTGAGGATTGTTAAGGATTTAGTCTTAGTTCTTAGGATTAAAGAGATCAGAAGGATATGGGGAGAAAACAGGAACAGCATGCTCAGTTGGATGATCAGTTATGATCATATTGAATGGCAGAGCAGGCTTGAAGGCCCAAACAGCCTTGTCCTTCACTTTCATTCAATGTTTCTATGTTTTATGTACTTTATAAGCTTTAACTGACAGAGAATAACATCAGATACATACAAACACACAATCCTCTCCTGCAAAGTTTCAAATTTTTTTCTCTATGTATAGGAGTAAATGTGACTCTTCAATTAGTGCTCACAAGCTTCTTATAAACTTTCCCACAGGACTGGGCATGCTCCATAATTTCTTTGAGCTGTTGATGGTGACTTGACATCTGGAATCACTGAAATTTGTTGATATATCACTTTAAGGGAAAATGAACAAAGTCAAGGAATCAGAATGTAAAGCAGCATGTGACCAGCAAGCACTTAACAGTGAGTGATGTAAAGCTGTAGCTGTGAATTATTTTAAGTTGGTGAATCCATAGAAAAAGTTCTGTCAATTGAACTATCAGTATATTATGTCACAAAGCTAGTCTCTTTTTTTCTAAAAGGTGTTCCTTGGCTCAATGATACTCTTTCCTTGATTCTTTTTCAGGCCAGGCTCCAATCAGACTGGTTTGGTACTGAGATGAAAAGGATTTTGAGAGGCCTTTTGTTTATATGTAAACAGATGAGACATCAGGCCAAAGTGGTCATATTTTGGAAGTGACCTGTATAATGAAAGGGGAGCGGTCAGCTCTCTAGCTGAGCTGAACAGTTCAGTCCAGAACTGGTTGGGAGTTCAACAGTGAACTGTGTGGAAACTGTCTCTCCTTCTAACTTCAAACTGGAAGCATGTGTTCCATTTATACTGGTATTTAAAGGGAGTTTGCTTATTGGGACTGTTGTCTATATTCGGAACAGCATAATTAAGTCTAGTTTGGATAGACTGAGTTCTATAGGGGTTCTATATATGGTTCATTGTGTTTTATTATGTAATTTTGTGAATAACTTTTTGTCTGTTTTAAAATCTAGTAATGAAAATGTGTTGCTGGAAAAGCGCAGCAGGTCAGGCAGCATCCAAGGAACAGGAGAATCAACGTTTCGGGCATAAGCCCTTCTAGTAGTCAACCTAGCTAACTTACTCTAGGTAATTTTCACTGTACACTTACCGAAACAAGTTGCAAAGCTATGGTCTGGGCTGCCTGCTTAAAAATGTTTTGAGTGGTCTGGCCTAGTCCATAACAATTAGTTGGAGTCTTCAAATAAAGTCACACCACTTAGAGTTTACCAGTTCTGTGTGTGAGGTTGGTGAGTTTGCATAAAGGAGCTATAAATGCAAATGTCTATGTGTTGTTATTACACCCATGTTACTGTTTGCAAGGGAATTCAGGGTTTCAACCCAGCTGCACTGAAGGATGGTGTGTGACTTAAGAGGCACACTTGCAGTTGATGGTTATCCCATATATCTGTGGTAGAGGTCATAAGTTTGGAGGGCACTGTCAAAGCAGCCTTGGTGAGATGCTGAAGTGCATTTTGTTTGTGGTACATATTGCTGCCACTATTCATCATTGGTTGCTGATCAAGTGGACTGCTTTGTATTGGATGGCGTTGAGCTTGCTGAGTGCTGTCAGAGATTTACTCATTCAGGTAAACAGATAGAATTCCATCACACCCTGACTTATTGCTTGTAGATCGTGGCCAGGTACTAGCGAGATAGGAAGCGAGTTACACACTGCAGATAATAACTGAGCAACCATGAGAAGCAGCCCAATAAACTGGCAAAGTCTTCTTGCAGCAACCTTGTTGCACTTGTGCCCTGTAATGCATGTGTGTACTTCAATTGGATTGGAGAGGTACCACGATGGTCATGAGGAACTAGCAAATGTCAGATGCCAATGTCTGTAGATGAAGGTGTTCACAGTTGACGGTCATGGATCATGCCCTGTGGTGATCCAAGTAATCTGCTCTTGGAGTCATCTGTGAGTAAGAGTGTACGGTCAGTGTACAGGAAACATTGCCAGAATGAGACAGAAGTAAATGTGAGTAACAGAGCACAACTATGGTTAAACACCACAAAGGGCACATTAAATAATAAGTGCAGTCAAGATAGATCATTGGATTTATCAGTTAACCCCAATGTTAATCACACTATGAGTTATCAAGTTTAATTTGATAGATCTGACATTAAAACTACTTCAAAGGCCACTCTATCATGGACTACCTCAATGTGTGCTCATGTTCTTTTTCTGGACCTAACTTCACCTAGATACTGGAAACTGCACTCCAGCACTTACTCTCAGTCTCAGCTTCACTTCTAAGAAAGTTATCTTGATTAAGCTGTTGGACGCAGATGTTCGCACATAAAGGGATGGCTGGAAAATAGGAAGTCTTCAGAAATGAGATAACGAGAAAGTATATTCCTGTTAGGGTGAAAGGAAAGGCTGGTAGGTATAGGGAATGCTGGATGACTAAAGAAATTGAGGGTTTGGTTAAGAAAAAGAAGGATACATATTCAGGTATAGTCAGGATAGATCGAGTGAATCCTAAGAGTATAAAGGCAGTAGGAGTATACTTAAGAGGGAAATCAGGAGGGCAAAACGGGGACATGAGATAGCTTTGGCAAGTAGAATTAAGGAGAATCCAAAGAGTTTTTACAAATATATTAAGGACAAAAGGGTAACTAGGGAGAGAATAGGACCCCTCAAAGATCAGCAAGACGGCCTTTGTGTGGAGCCACAGAAAATGGGGGAGATACTAAATGAGTTTTTTGCATCAGTATTTACTGTGGAAAAGGACATGGAAGATACAGAATGTAGGGAAATAGGTGGTGACATTTTGAAAAATGTCCATATTACAGAAGGGGAAGTGCTGGATGTCTTGAAACGGTTAAAGGTGGATAAATCCCCAGGACCTGATCAGGTGTTACCTAAAACTCTGTGGGAAGCTAGGGAAGTGATTGCTGGGCCTCTTGCTGACATATTTGTATCATCGATAGTCACAGGTGAAGTGCTGGAAGACTGAAGGTTGGCTAACATGTTGCCACTGTTTAAGAAAGATAGTAAGGACAAGCCAGGGAACTATAGACCAGTGAGCCTAACGTCGGTGGTGGGCAAGTTGTTGGAGGGAATCCTGAGGGACAGGATGTATGTGTATTTGGAAAAGCAAGGACTGATTAGGGATAGTCAACATGCCTTTGCGTGGGAAATCATGTCTCACAAACTTGATTGAGTTTTTGAAGAAGTAACAAAGAGGATTGTTGAGGGCAGAATGGTGGAAGTGATCTATATGGACTTCAGTAAGGCACTCGACAAGGTTCCCCATGGGAGACTGATTAACAAGGTTAGATCTCATGGAATACAGGGAGAAGTAGCCATTTGGATACAGAACTGGCTCAAAGGTAGAAGACAGAGGGTGGTGGTGGAGGGTAGTTTTTCAGACTGGAGGCACATGACCAGTGGGGTGCCACAAGGATTGATGCTGGGCCTTCTACTTTTTGTCATTTACATAAATGATTTAGATGTGAACATAAGAGGTATAGTTTGTAAGTTTGCAGATGAGACAAAAATTGGAGGTGTAGTGGACAGCAAAAGAAGGTTACCTCAGATTACAACAGGATCTGGACCAGATGGGCCAATGGGCTGAGAAGTGGCAGATGGAGTTTAATTTAGATAAATGCGAGATGCTGCAGAACTCGAGGGCATAGGTTTAGGGTGAGAGGGGAAAGATATAAAAGAGACCTAAGGGGCAACTGTTTCACGCAGAGGGTGGTGCGGGTATGGAATGAGCTGCCAGAAGAAGCAATGGAGGCTCGTACAATTGCAACATTTAAGAGGCATCTGGATGGGTACATGAATAGGAAGGGTTTGGAGGGTTATGGGCCAGGTGCTGGCAATGGGACTAGATTGGGTTGGGATATCTGGTTGGCATGGACAAGCTGGACTGAAGGATCTGTTTCCATGCTGTACATCTCTATGACTCTATGGTACTGCTCTTGTTTTTTTTTTCCTGAGCTCTAAACTTGGTTCAGATGCACCAGGCAAGTCCTGTCCATGCGCTTTATGGTCCTGCTCTCTGTTGCACTGAATTCTTAGTTGCACACTGCTTCTCCCTGAGCCCAAAATACACAGTAACAGGTACATTATCTGCATTACAGCTTAATGGTAGTGCCCTACCTGCCCTGGATGTTTGTAATAACATTTATGAACAGGTTGATCGGAAATATTTTTGAGGGATTTTGTGGTGAATCTTAGAATCTTATCCGTGAATCTTAGAATCTGAACAGAGAAGGAAGAGGTCACTTGGCCCATCATTTTGCACCAATCATCCAAAGAGCAGGCCATCAGACCTGCCCCACCCTCCCCCCGTGGAGTTTTTGCCATTGAACCTGCACATCCCTGGATACTACGGGGCAATTTCTTTTTTTTTCAATAGCATGGCCAATCCACATTTTTGGATGGTGGGAGGAAATCAGTGCACCTGGAGGGGACCAATACAGAAACGGGGAGAATGAGCAAACTCCACACAGACATTGCTCGAGGTTGGAATTGAACCCTGGTGCTGTGAGGCAGCAGTGCTAACCATCGTGCCACTGTGGGTTCAAGTTCCACTTGCTTCAGAAGTGTGTCATAGCATGTCCGAATAAGTTGACTAAAAATATCTGCAAATCTTAGACTGTAACAGATTCTAAATGTTAAGAACAACTCAGATAGGTTATTTACTTAACCACAGATAGCTGGTTTATTGCCAAAAACTACTTATCCAAAGGTTAATGATAAATAGTTTAACTATTCAAATACATAAGAATATCTACCCTTCTAAGGAACTAACACACACATATGCACAAGTGTGAGGAGAAACAAAAACTATTTGCAAGATTTTTATTGTTACATTCATTTCCATCTTATTGCTCTTTTTGTATCTGATCCCATTTCTGTGATGCTGTTTCATTCTCTAAGCAGTAGAGGGAACACTTAACTGCTAAAGACGTTGCTAAATGCACTCTGCTCCAGCAAGTAATAGCAACATATTGACAATGAGCCTGTCACTCTGCGCATGCATTTTGTTTTCTTTGGTTAACAATTAAACAGATAAAGCCAAGGAGAAGGTCAGAAAAGTTTTGCTTGACCATCTGGAAACTGCACTCCAGCTCTGTTAGAGAAGGACAAAATGGTAAAGGGTATATTCCTTAATATTGGTAAATAACAGATGCATAAAGATCAATGTTCAGGATTACACAAAGTTAGAAAATGTGAAAAAGGGAAAGAGGTAACTGAAAACATGATATGAGGCTTTTTACAAAGCCGTGGAGATTGAAATTTCAGAATATTGTTTTTATTATGTGGAGGAAGGATGTTGTGAAACTTGAAACGGTTCAGAAAAGATTAACAAGAATGTTACCAGATTTGGAGGGGTTGAACTTGAGGGAGAGGCTGAACAGGCTGGGGCTATTTTCCCTGGTACATCAGAGGCTGAGGCGTGACCTTATAGAGATTTATAAAATCATGAGGGGCATGGATAGGGTGAACAGACACAGGCTTTTCCCTGGGGTGGGTTAAGTTCAAAACTAGAGGGCCGAGGTTTAGGGTGAGAGGGGAAAGATTTAAAAGGGACCTAAGGGGCAACTTTTTCACATAGATGGTGGTGTGTGTATGTAATGAGCTGCCAGATGAAATGGTGGAAACTGGTACAGTTACAACATTTAAAAGGCATCTGGATGGGAATATGAATAGGAAGAGTTTACAGGGATTTGGGCTAAGTGTTGGCAAACGTTGGTAGATTAATTTCGGATATCTGGTCGGCATGGACAAGGCGTGCACTTCTATGACTCTAAAGCAGGGAATGTCACGCATTCATCAAATGTTTGAATCTCTGGCAGAACAGGAGAAACAAGTCACAAGACTCAATACAAACCCAGATAAATGTCAACAAAAAAGTTTCGTCACAGTTTGTTCTGAAAAATGAAATTACTGCTGTCCTAATGCAATTTCTCTATATTCTAACAAAACCATCTATGATTTTTGAACATCTGTGTCTCATATGATGATGACTAGACCAGCTGTGTACCCTGTAATAAATGCTCAAACCTTAGCTTTTCATTAGTTTATAAAATTGCAACAAGTTAAATTGCAGCCCCACCCAAAATTTGAGAGTGCGGAGACCCTTCATTTTCCCCCAAAATCAACCTGTTCAGAGATGTTATTGCACCCCTACAGAATAGACGGAATTTGAATGAGGGTCTCCCAGACCAGGGATAGGGATACTACCTCTGCATCACAAGGATGTCCCTATGTTGCTCAGTTTTATCTATAAATTTGTTCCATACTTTAAAAACGTTATCCAGCAAGTATCTGAAAAACCTATTTATGTTTCAATTTGATCATCACTCCTAATGGGCTGTGGTTGGTTAGCTCAGTTGGCCCAACAACTGGTTTGTGATGCAGAGAGACAGCAAAAGCATGAGTTCAATTCCTATGTTGGTTGAGATTGACTTAACGACTCTCCTTCTCCCCTTGTCTGAGGCACAGTGACCCTTAGGTTAAACCAGTTATGTCTCTCTCTCTCTCTCTCTCTCTCTCTCTCTCTCTCTCTCTCACAGTCCTAAGGGTCTGGTAGGGCTATTGGTGACTTCTCAGTAAAGATATTGAAATATGATGTGAGTTAGTTCTGAAAAAGGTACTGATTACTAAAAAAAAACTCTTAGCTTACATATGAGTTTGATACTATCTGTGATTTCAGTTCTGCAGTTAAATATCTTTTCTGTTTTCTTGTGGCGGTGCAAGATTCCAGAATGTCACAACGACCTTTGAGCTTCCGTCAGGGAAACCTGCAGATGAGTGGGGGCATTCATGTGACTCTTCATGATCATGCTCAAACCTCTCAGTTGAAAAACATACTGCTTCTAAGATTGCCTTTTTTTTAATTGGAATTTGGGTGCGGCTGAATAGGTACCATTTTTTGGCCCATCTTCAAATACACTGAGAAGAGTTATTTGATGTATTTGATTTATGTGTTGTTATATGTATCTGGTTACAAAATACAGTGAAAAGAATTGCATAGTGTTGCCTGTCTTCGGCGCCACCTTAAAACATGGAAAAATAAACCAAAATATGAAATATAAAGGCAGAAAAATAAAGAAACAAAGAGAGTGTCCAACTTTACAAGCCTTTTTGTTTTGTCATGGGCTCTTGGCCTAGTGGCCAATAGAGAGTCCCCTTGACCGTGCTGCCACCACTGAAATAAAAGTTGCTGCTCTTCGGCGCCACCTTGCCTCTAGCAACACCCTCGCCACTGAGTCCTCACTGAACCTCGCCAGTGCAGCTGCTGCTGATGCCACCAAGTCTCGTACTGGATCCAAACTTGCCTCAGTTGCTGCTTCCACAAACTTGCACCAGAAAGCAGATGCCGTCAGAAACCCAACCTGGTCTTTGCTGCAGCAGCCACAAGTCGATGCTAGAACAACCTCGACAATGCAAATGCTGCCACGGACCCAAACCCACTCCTCCCCGCCCCCCCACCACCACCACCCTGTGCTGCCGGATCTGCTCAAGTCCGCGTTGCTGGGCCCGCTCGAGTTCTCGCTGCTGGGCCCGCTCCAGATGGCGCTGCTGGGCCCGTCCCTGTCCTCACTGCCTGGCCTGCTCCAGTCCTTACTGCTGGGCCTGCTCGAGTCCTCACTGCTGGTGGGCCCACTCGAGTTCTCGCTGCTGGGCCCACTCCAGTCCTCACTGCTGGTGGGCCCACTCGAATTCTCGCTGCTGGGCCCACTCCAGTCCTCACTGCTGGTGGGCCCACTCGAGTTCTCGCTGCTGGGCCCACTCCAGTCCGTGCTGCTGGATCCGCTCCAATCCGCCCTGCCTGGCCCACTTGACTCCATGCTGCTGGGCCTGCTCGCCTCTGCCAATGCTGTTGCTCTTCACCAAAAGGTGAGTAAAATAAATAGAAGAAAAAGAAATTGAGAAAAGAGGAGAAAAAGGAAAAGAAACAAAATAAAAAGCAAACGGAGTGGACGAACTCCAGGCTCACCATTAGAGTTACATGAGGAACGAGTAAGGATAGCAGGTTTCCATACCTAAACAGTATTAGTGAACCAGATGGATTTCACAACAATTGACAGTGGTTACATGGCCACTTTTTATTCCAGATTTTTACTGAAGTCTAATTTCACCATCTGCCCTCATGAGATTGGAACCCATGACCTAAGAACATGAGTTTGGGTTCTGGATTACTAGCTCATTAACACTGCGGTGACACCACCTCCAGTGGTCACTTTTGTTGCGGAATATATTTTATTGTCCATTTTGGTGTGGCTTTCCACTATTGTCCCTGTTGGAATTACTATGATGGCCTCCTACAGGCAGGTGAAAAAGCCTTGTCATCTCGCTGGTTGACTGCACCCTGTTCCTTCTTGTTTTCCATTTCTTGTGCAATCGTAGCCTGTATGAAGTCAGCATGCTGGAAGTGGTTGCCAATTATGCCTTCTCTCACCATCTTCCACACCTTCTTCATAAATAGAAGAGAGGAGTTGTAGACTGGCTTCTTAACGATGACCTTGATTACATGAAATCAGCTCCTGTCAATAGTTGCTCATTAGGTTCCTAATCCTTCCCACTCCACTGCCTGGGGCTTTACCATGTTGTTAGGATACATGATCTTGATGTTTGTGGCCAGCAATGTCAACGTACATAAGGCATCAGCTGCCCTGTCAATGATGTTCCTCTTCTTTCATTGACTCATATTGTCCACTTTCCTTATCCAGGCCTGAGAAATGCTGGAAGTAGTAGCAAGTGAAGATTGCAGATTCTGGAGATCAGAGTCGAGAGTGTGGTGCTGGAAAAGCAAAGTAGGTTGGGCAGCATCCAAGGAGCAGGAGAATTGAAGTTTCGGGCATAAACCCATCATCAGGAATTTGGGCTTATGCCCAAACCGTCGATTCTCCTGCTTCTCAGTTGCTGCCTGATCTGCTGAGAAATGCTGGAGGACATCCAGGAGGTTTTCTTAGTCCTGTTGAATGGTGAAGCAGACTTGAAGATTTGGACGGCTCATTCCTGCTCCTTGTTTCTATGTCTCTATGTTGCTAAACGATAGTGAGGCAGGTCTGGATTCATCACATTAAAATGTCCTTTATTGCATTCTTCTTCAGTACTATAGCTGAAGCCTAACCAGAGCCTTGTGCAGTTTTAAAATGGACGCCCAGCTTTTTACTCAATATCGCAATTTATGAACCCAAGTGTCTATATGCTTTACATTGTAAAAATGTTAATTTCATGATTCATTTGTTTTGGGAATTGAATTTTTAAAAGAAAGATAAATGGGGAGATGGGCTGGGTTTGAGAAAACATCCACAAGATAATTATCAATCAAAAGATGGAGACCTTGTATGCCTAAAGGAATTAGAAAGGCTGGGGAGTGACGATATAGAAGTTTATAAAATCACGAGGGGCATGGATAGGGCAAACAGACAAGGTCTTTTCTGTGGGATGGGGGAATCCAGAACTCAAGGGTAAAGATTTGAAAGGGACCTTAAGGAGCAACTTTTTCATGCAGAGGGTGTTGCATATATGTAGGGGGCTGCCAGGGGAAGTGTTGGAAGCTGGTACAGGATTTAAAAGCCACTTACATCGGTATATGTATAGGAAGGATTTAGAGGTATATGGGCTAACCGCTGGCTATTGGGACTAGACTAATTGAGGATATCTGGTTGGCGTGGACGAGTTGGACTGAAGGGTCTGTTTCCGTGCTGTACATCTCTATGATTGTGTGGTTAGGAATAGAACCAACAAGTTTAGCAAGATTGCAATTTAGCTCATTTGAGAAATAGGGCAAAATCTTATAGGGAAAAAGTGAGGACTGCAGATGCTGGTGCTGGAAAAACACAGCAGGCCAGGCAGCATCCGAGGAGCAGGAGAATCGATGTTTCGGGCATAAGCCCTGCTTCAGGAATGAGGCTGGTGTGCCAAGCAGGCTGAGAAAGAAGGTAGGGGGGAGGGAATT
>NC_057725.1:32311137-32314701 GCF_004010195.1 Chiloscyllium plagiosum
ATAGACCTTGTCAAACTTCTCCCCTAAATTCCCTCCCCCCTACCTTTTATCTCTGCCCGCTTGGCACACCAGCCTCATTCCTGAAGGGCTTATGCCCGAAACGCCGATTCACCTGCTCCTCGGATGCTGCCTGGCCTGCTGTGTTTTTGCAGCACCACATTTTTCAAAATCTTATGGGGCCTGAACAACACGAGCTATGGCAAAATTTGTGTCAGAAACAGGTGAGAAGTTTGACAAGGTCTATCATGCTGTTGAGAATAACCCACTGCATAGAATCCCTACAATGTGGAAGCAGGCTGTTCAGTCCATCTGAACAGACCGACCCACCGCACAGCATCCCACTCAGACTCACCCCCTACCCTATCCCTGTCTTTCCCATGGCTAATCCACCTAATCTGCACATCTTTAAATTGTGGGAGGAAACCAGAGCATCCAGAGAAAACCCACTCAACACAAGGAGAATGTGTAAACTCCACACACCCTGTCACCAAGGTGTAATTGAACCGCCATGCCACCCTAAACTTAGTAGAATTATAGAATCCATACCATTCAGGCAGAGGCTATTTGGCTCAGCAGTCTGCACCACCCCTCCAATGATCATTCATCCCGCCCAGACCCACACCATTCCCGTAACCCCACATTAAATATGGCCAATCCATCAAACCTGTACATCTTTGGACTGTGGGAGGAAACCAGAGCACCAGGAGGAAACCTACATAGACAGTCACTCAAGGCAGGGATCAAATCTGGGACCTTGGCGAGGTGAGATAGCAGTGCCAAACACTGTGCCACCATGCTGCCCAAAATGGAAGTGATAAAGGACCCCTACCTTTTAATTTTTGAAAACATTTAACTTATTTTCCTCACCAACCTGTTCAGTGATGTTATTACACACCTCTGGAGCCAGTGGGAATTGAACCTAGGTCTCTTTGTTCAGGGTTAGGGACATATTTCTGCACCACAAGATTCAGACATTGGATAGGAATGGATAGAATTGGTATTGGAATTGGTCAGGATTTCTTTTCAGATTAGATTACCTACAATATGGAAACAGGTCCTTAGGCCCAACAAGTCCACACCAACCCTCTGAAGAATAACCCACCCAGACCCATTCACCTACCCTATATTCACCCTGACTAATGAACCTAACACTATGGGCAATTTATCATGGTGACTTCACCTGACCTGCACATCTTTGGATTGTGGGAGGAAACCGGAGCACCCGGAGGAAACCCACGCAGACAGGGGGAGAACGTGCAAACTCCACACAGACAGTCGCCCGAGGCAGGAATCGAACCCGGGTCCCTGGTGCTGTGAGGCAGCAGTGCTAATCACTGAGCGCCGTGCCGTCCATGTATTAGACAAAATGTGGTGGCACTTATGCTCATGGTTGGAGAACTACATTGAACTTCCTCCTGCATTGCTGTGTATTCCTCCAGATAGCTGGGACTGCACTGACTGGGTGGCAACCTGGGATCAAGCTGGCATGGTCTTGTGTTGTGGCCTGTTGTGCTGGTCCTGAGAGAATAGAACTGCGTACCAACTACCTGGAACAGGATTTCCCTGCCTGCAAGGGCATATTCAGGAACTGCGCACAGCATCTCCAGACTGACTCATTTGTCCAGGTGCACAGCAGCCTTTTGAAGATGGCACTGGTGCCAGAGATGCTGGTCAATTCCAGAATAGGTGATAGTGGCGAGTTATTCTGAGAACAGTGCCTGGTAAGATGGGGCTAGAACTGGATGAGAAGGATGCCAAAGGGGTAGTGTTAATGAGGCGAGTTTGGCAAGATATGGTGGGAAAACTCAATTGTCCTCATGATGAAAAACCCTAAAAAAATTCACACAAAAAGTAAGATTAAGCCCGTAAGTTATTTATGTTATGTCCTTAGATAAAAGAAAGTTTGGAAAGTAATTGGTAAACAATGAAAGGTCCTAAAGGAGGTTCCACAAATATTCCCATTCTCAACAATAGGGGAGTGCAAAAGACAAAGCTGAAGCATTTGTAACCATCAAGGCGGCTAGGTGCATGATCCATCTCAGCTTCCTCTTGAGGCCCCTAGCATCACAAATGACATTCTATATCATTTCAAGAAATGGCTGAAGACACTGGACACTGCAAAGGCAATGAGCCATGACAATAATCCTCAAGATGTGTGCTACAGAATTCGGTGTGCCTCCAGCCAAGCTGTTCCAATACAGCTACAACACAGATGCCAGTGTGGAAAATTTCCCGCGTATGTGTTGTTCACAAGAAGCAGAACAAATCTAATCTGGCTAGTTACTGCCTTATCAGCTCATTCTTGGTATCAGCAAGGTGAAGAATGATGTAGTTGACAATGCCTTTGGGCACTTGCTCAGCTTTAAACTGCTTACTAAAACTCAGCATGGGTTTTGCCAAGGTTTCTCAGCTCCTGCTCTCATTACAGCCTTGGTCCAAATA
The DNA here is from genome assembly GCF_004010195.1 of Chiloscyllium plagiosum. NCBI lineage: Eukaryota > Metazoa > Chordata > Chondrichthyes > Orectolobiformes > Hemiscylliidae > Chiloscyllium > Chiloscyllium plagiosum. The sequence continues at coordinate 32,313,580 of NC_057725.1, forward strand.
TGAACAAAACAGCTGCATTCCAGAGGGACATTGTTATGGAACAGTGTAATCAAGTGTGCATTACCTCTATCAGCCCTTCTGCCAAAACACATTACCCCACATTTCCTGTTTTAACTTCCATCTGCCACCTTTCTATCCAATCTGCTAGCCTATCAATTCCTGTTGGAGTCAACAGGTATCATCTTCAATGTTTACCATACCTGCAAGTTTAGTATAATGACAAATGTTGAAATTTTACTCTGTACTCCAATATTCACAATGTTTGCGTGTCTCAAAAAAACCTGACCATTTTACCATCCTCCCGTCAAAAAAAAGATACACTCTTTTATGTCCCTACATCATTTAAAAATTATAACTCCGCCACAGTTTATGAGACTCATTTCTGTTAACATGGCTTATGATATTTCATTAAATTCTTTGTTAAGACACAAATAGATAACATGCAATGCAATCCCTTTCAGTCTTCTCTGCTGCTTCATCCAAACATTTTATTTGTTTAATCAAACATGATCACATTTGTGCTAGCTCTCCTTAATTATCTAAGTGTCTGTTAATTTTTCCTTGAGTTTCTAATACTATATATTGTCCACCATTAATGTTAAACTGGCCATCCTGTAATTTCTCAGAATGTTCCAATCTAATTTGATTCTGGGTAATCCAAGATGGAGGACGGAAAGAATTTCTGGCTGTAAGAGCTACTCCATTTTTTGGGGTATTTTAGGTGTTGGAGGTGATTTCCTCGAATTCCAGGAGCAGCAATTACTGTTTTATATGCTGTTGTATTGTTTTGGAACTTTGGAAAAAAAAAGTCAAAACAACAGCAGTTGAAAAGGGAGAAGAGCAGACAAAGGAAGCACATGGTGAGGACAGTGCAGGAGAGAGAGAGAGACACAGACAGACACACACACACACCCTGCACAGTTACCGCCTTTGCTGTTTGAATTCATGTATTGCTGGACATCGGAGTGCATCTGGGAAAATTAACAAACAGTGAAATTCACAACTAATCTTGGAGGAACTGTTGGGCGAAGTTCATAGCACAGAATCAGATAAGTTAATCGCTGTTTTAAGTCTGTCCAAGAGAAAGGCTGCAGCAGTGAGTATAGTGGATTCTTTCTTGAT